>NC_031475.1:3141189-3467190 GCF_000006565.2 Toxoplasma gondii ME49 | reverse complement strand
TGCATGGCCTTCAGCTACTCTTGCGCTCATTCTCCACTTTTCGCGCAGTCTCTTGTATAATAATTCAGAACTACCCGTTCTCCAAATCGTGGACAGTGCCACACCCCGTGAGCTTTGATGAGTAAATGGGTCGCACATTTCCCGTAGCTTCGCGTCAAGACAGTGACCGAATGTCATTCAGTGTTTTACGGCTGCGTCCGTAACAACCGTACCGCGGAACTCTTCCGGATAGCACCGCCGTGTCTCCGTACTCTCATTGTGTTCCATTCTGTGCCCTGCTCATTTCTATCGCCTCCAAGTTCTCCCGAAAAATTTACACTCTGTTGTTGCTAACCTTCCGAGCTGAAATGCTGGACGCAACATCAGGACTTCGCTCGAATCGACAAGCGACGCATTTCCCTGGAAATATGGAACCTCTGTTCCTTCAGTTTAACACTGTTCTTGAAATTGCGCCATTAGACAAGAAAGTGTCTGTTCGTTGTATTGCTCCTTCTGACCCGCGGGTTCGTTCCCCTCTCATTGGTCGTTGAAATAGGGGATCAACCAGCAGTTGCCGGATCCGCGCTGGTAGATAAACAGTGCAATTTGAGGGGACTCTCACATCCGCACAGGACGCATCGGTGCGTTATAACTCAAGTCGAATAAATCGCAGTAGTACCGCACATAGAATACTGGAAGTAAATCCCGTTAGGAGATACAGACACCTGCTCGCACCGATCGGGGATACAGAGAATGAATCGGATAAAGGTTTTTTGGTGGTAGACGCAGCTCAGCGAGACACGCATGCGATCCTGTCGAAAAAGCGGTAGATTACCCTGTTACCCGACTAGGCGACGAGGTGGCTGGGAGATCCGTAAAGAAACTGAAAAAAAGCACGCAACTACGTCCTTTGCTTCTCATGTCTGCCTCCGCCTCTAGTTAGCATATAGTGGACCCTAGGGCTTTGTGTGTGTCTTGTTGACGGCCTTTTTCTACATTCCATCGATCGCCTTCGCTCGGAAAGATTTGCCGCGTCCATTCGTGTAGAATCGTATTCCGCGCGCTGTTCCGGCAACCCAGTGGAAGCCGAAAAACTTTTTTTCTACCTCCCGACGACAGAGAAAGGGAATCTGTGTACAGGGAGATGACTGGGGCGGACTACCGATTTTGTCGCAGTCCACACGAAGACCTGACGGGTCTCACTGTCAAATAACAATCCTCAAAGTCGTTGTCAGACGGGTTTTTCCGCAGTTTAAGAGAGATGTTTGTTTAGATCAAAGGCAGGAGTCACTGCAGACGGATATGCGGGCGACTGCAGCCTGTTTTGGCGGAGTAAATCCTTTGGAGCAGGCGGCGTGGGCTTGTTCGTTCTTCGTATGAAAATCACGTTTTTCCCAAGTGTCGACACACTAAAGAAGAAGATGATGTGCATACGATGGCAAATAAGAACATTTACACCAAGGAATTCGAAGCCGCTGTGCTGTATCGGCCTGCTGAGCGCAGCAACGGGAAAACGCTCCCGCTCTTACTCTTTATAGAAGGTTAATTCTTCGCGTTTGTGCGGAAGGTTGCTTCTTTTCTCTCGAGGACTCTGTGAACAGGCACTTCTGTGTCGACGCGAACGATTCGGGAAAGCGCGTCTCGTGTCACTTTCTTCGCCATTGTTTACCGCTAAGGTACTGATTTCTGAAAAAAAAAAAGCAAACTGTACGGCTAAAACCGTCAGGTGTGGGTTTTCCTTCAGTTCCCGACCGCCTAGAACACTCCATCCCGACGTTCTATGCGGAAATTCCGAATGGCCAGTACGTAACTCACTTCTGCGCTGCTGTACACACAGACGACTCTCTATCCCGTTCACGCCCTGTGTATATTTTTGTCTTCCGTTCCGGGTTTAGGGGCCTGTCGTGTGGCAGTTTTTCTCGTTTTCTCCGTCTGATTCACAAGGGAAGTCTCTGAGTCTCTGCGAAGAAAAGCGGTGCTCTGCTGGCCTGCTTCAGTCCCCACGCGTCGGGTAGTTCCAGCAGTTCCGCATCGCAGGCAGCGTTTTCCAAGACGCATGCGGCCGTCTCGTCCTCTCCGTTCCTTCCGCCTTCTCTCCTTTTTTCTCCTTCCCGCTAATGACGTGGCAAGCGTGGTTGCCCCAGGCTCTGCAGTCTTGGGGTAACCGCGGCAAGACGGCGTCCAAGCGTGTTGCTGCGTCGGCATTCGATCTTTCTTCTCCAAAGGCTGGCGCGGAACTGAGTCCGGATTCTCCAGAAGGAACAGCGCCCTCAGCTCGCGCCGGCAGCCCTGCTGAGGAACCGGACGCAGTTCCTTCGCGAGAAAGCGAGATAGACGGCCTTCCGCGAGATGCAGTCTGGCACTCTTTTCTCAGACAGCAAGACGGACGCGGAACATTCTGGAGAGACCAACCCCAGCTGACAAAAACCCGAGCGTGTCCACCTTCAGGAGATGTCGCAGATGCTCCGGGCATTGAAAATGTTAGTGACTCTGAGGAGGGTATTTCCCCTTCGGCTGACGGTGTAGATTTTTTGCCCGTTGCTTCCAATGCACCGCTGGTGTCTGGCGTCGACGAAAAAGCGAAGAAATATGTTTCCTGTGGAAGCCGTTCTGGTCAGCAGGCGGCTGCTTCGCCTGCCCCTGGCGACCCCAGGGTTCATCCAGAGCTTCCGCACTCGCTTTCCGCCCCCCTTGTCGGTTCCGTAGCCAGTGTCAAGACAGATGGGTCGCCTGTTGCAAGCGTTACGCCTCCCGACGGAGGATATCTTTCCGACTTTCTGACCGCGAACCAAGTGCCTCAACGTCCCACCTCTGCAGTCGCCGTGTCCACCTTCCAGTCCCTGGGCGAAGAGTCCGTTTCTGGCTCTGCCTTGAGTTCCTCCATGCTCGGTCGTTCCCTGGGGTCGCGCGTCGCCTCTCGTCCCCGGATTCCTCGGACAGTGCAACCGCTGCCCGCAGACCGGAGGGCAGCCTTGCCCCACGCGTGTTCGCGAACGAAATGCCAGCACGTTTTTCCGCCAACGCAATTGACTCTGCCGTTGCCACCGCCGTCGTGGAAGGAGGAAGAGCAGACCGAACAGCTCTGTCCGCTACGAGAAGCTACTCACCTGACGTTTCACGTGTACACAGACATGGATGCCTTCGAGCTGGACCGCAGCCTCGCCGTTGAGCTGTTGCACCAGGAGCGGATTCGCGAGGCGTACTTGTGTCTCCTGCCACTCGTCCGAACCTACGGCGTGGACCGGATTCTCCAAGATGAAGACCTTTGCCTCGTCGCGTACAAGTACTTTGAGATGCAGAAAATGTTGACTTTGCTGGACGAGGACTCGCCTGCGCGCGAACGAATGTCGTCTTTTCTCAGGAAACTCCGACGGTCCTTCTCCCGTGCCGACGCTCCCAAACGCGGCTCTTTCGAACATGGAAAAGCAGAATCTCTCGCGTCGTGTTCTGAAACGCAGTCCAGTTTGCTGCCAGACCGCGGGAGAAAAGAGTCCACCGGATTTCCGGGTGCAGCGGCGCCAGAAGCCGAAACCGGCCCCGCAAGGAGACGCGAGAAACCGGAGCTAGGGGGAAGAGGCGAAGGGAGGGAGCAGAGAGAGAGCAAGGGTTCCGAAGGTTGCACGAAGAAGTTTCTGCGGTCGCGCTGGAGCGCGGGGAGAAAGAAGCAGAGAGGCGAGAGGCAGCAGAATATCTCAGATCTTCGAGACGACGGAGGCGACAGGATGAAGACGTCTGGGCTCTCCAGTGAAGGCAGGGGCGAGTGCAGAGAAGAGTTTTTTCGCGACAGCCGATCATCGGAAACCTCGTTTTGTGCGACGCCCTGGAGCCCCGAAAGAGGTCGTGCAGGCTCTGCGGACGAAGCGAGCACATCGCTTCAAGAAGAACGATTCAGAAGAGGCACAGTTGGAAGCGGAAGCAGCCCGCTTTCAGGTCGGACTGCCTGGGACTCGAGCGGCAGCTTGGAGGAAGACGGGAGATGCCATGAGCGGCTGGAGGCTGCGCTACGAAGGGGGGTCGCAGCGCGGTTCTCGCGAAACGCAGGAGGTTCTCTGTCCCTGGACGGCACTCCTTGGGTCCTCGCAGTCGACGACACCCCCTCCGTCAAGATCTGGAACCGGAAATACCATCACAGCAGCCTGCTGTCTTTCCGGATTGACGGCCTTGTCGACACCCCTCTCGTCGTCGTTCTCTCCGTTCTGAACGAGATGGATATGTTCACAGACTGGGTCCCGAGCTACAACTTCCCCGTTCGGTGAGTCCGAGAACTGGCGCGGAAGCCAGGGAACGCGAGAGAGCGACTGAACAAGTCATGTGCTTTTCGCGAGGGAAGTGAGAAAAGAGCGGACAACACACAACGCGTTCCGGCGCACGAGCCGGAGTGGAGCCTAGGACTTGTGGCGTGTTCAGTCGTCGTTACAGAAACTGAGATGTGCTCAATCGTATGTCGGTTTGTGTACATCCTGTGACTCCTCACCGTTGACACTCAATCCCTAAACGCAACATCGTTGTCTCCCTCTACTTTTTCGTGTTCGAGCATGGTTTTGATTGAGTGGGGCATTTACGGACGGCGCGTTGCTGAGAAAAGCGGGAGTCTTCAGCCTCCCAGGAAGCGATCGCGGGCAGGTACACAAAACAGTCCCGGTGCCCGCTTTGCTCATCGAAGAACTCCGATGCTTCGACAAACTCCCTTGTTCTGGGGAGCACATATTGCGAGTTGGACTGTCGAAGCCTCTGATGATGTCAATTAAGAGGTCTGTTTTCTGATCGTTCAGACTGGGCCTGAAAGACGCCATCCGAGTTGCTCAGTTCGGACGGGTGGATCAGCTTGACATCTTCAAGATAGCATTCCCGTGGCCAGTGAACGATCGGTAGGTGGAGACGAAGAACAAGACCCCGAACAAATGTTCCCGATTCAGTCAAACGTGTCTCCGTCCCTCCGTTGGAGGAAAAGCAACGCCTTCAAAACTGAGCAAGACGTAGTTATGTTCAAGTGCGCGTGTGGGGTTGCGGCCTTCGACAGCTTCAGTCTCGCACTTGTTTGAGTAGATCAGTTCGCCCGATAATATGTCTCGTTGCCTGACAAGAATGGTTTCGTGTTTTGATTCAGGGACGCTTGCTTGAGCATTTGGTCGGCGGACGATTTGGACGCTACTGGAAGTTACTTTGTTCGCATGACCTCATGCGAGGCAGGCGAGAAACTCCAAGGAGTGGTACGTCTTGAGTCCGGTGTAGAACTTGTGCCGACTCTGCGTCCTTACGGATTGGTGTTACGGTTCAGATTCCGCGGCACGGTCCGCAAACAAGCAACTCGTGGCGCAACGATTTTTATGCATGGGCGGGTGGATAAGCATCAAGAAGCGTCAGTGCAATCTGGAAGGGCACACGATTGTCATTCCCTGCGAGCCGGAAAGCGTGTTTCGTCCGAAGGCGCAGAACATCGAACAGCGGAACAGTGAAGCGGCTTTCTTCTCGATGGACCTGCCGCCGAGTTCTGTGTTGGTTGGCGGGAGTTAAGTTTTCGTTTCCGTGAACCGAAATTTGTTTCCGGTCACTTTTTCTTCTTTTCAGACCGTTCCAGCTCCCGAGCGCGGCACCGAGCGTTTGCACTGCGATGGGGCATTAGTGCTCCATCCTCTTTCGCCTAACTCGGTTCGGGTCCAGCTTTTGTGGACAATCGATCCGCGTATGAATCTCCCAGATTACCTGATTACTTTCCTGACACGGTATGTCTTGTCGATCGCCAGATCGCTGTGAAAAGCGCGCCTTCCTTGCCTCCTCGCGTCGGGGGCCTCATTCGTTCTTCCGCGACGCATGTTTCTTGTTCTTGCTTTCGTAGAATATTACGTGCAGGAAGGGGGCTTTTGTGGAAGAGACTTGTTCGCGGAAGTGTAGAGCGAGCACTTGAGTTGTAGGTGTGTATTGATAGGGGAGTTTCCTCTCGAAGAAGAGCAGCCTGAGGACAGACACGGAGGCGAGTCAAAAGAGGTCGTACGAATCCAGGAATTCGTTTGAAGAAACACCGAAAAGAGAGTGCGAACTGCGTTGTCAGCTAGTAACCAACGGGTGGCCGTGCGTTGACCGTCCCTCGACAGCGTGCCCCGTCACTGAAGTTTATAACACATGGAGTGGATCAGCTTGGAGTCACACGAAAGGATCGCGGATGAGGATCGGCTGGGTAACGCCGGGGAGGATCGAAAGGGATACTGAGAACGGCGTTTCCTGCTTGGTTTTGCGCACAGGGTCTTCGCACGGTCGGCGTTCCACGCATTTCGTCGCGTCTGTGTAGCGGCTCTGAGGGACAGTCACCTACAGCGCCGAGAAACGCGGTCTTACCTGTATAGATTCGTTCAGGATCGCTTAGACGCTTTGGCAGCTTCCTCTGTTTTGTATGGCCGACACCGGTGGAGCGAAGAGGAAGCGTCGGTAATCAGCGAGAGGAAAAGAAAGAGCTATCGTAGCCGTATCTCAGGACTTGTTTCAAAGCAGGCTCACCGCACCGTGCCGTGTCAAGAGCAATGAAACATCTAGTTTGAGGCAAAAGACGAGTTGCTGGAGATTGCGGGTTTCCTCCTCAATCCTGATCGGATATCCTGTCTCGGAGTGCAGCGAGAATATTTGAGACTGCCAGCAGTCGCTGCCGATAACGCGCAGATGAGCGAGTTGCGAGTAGGAGGGATGGCAGTGGGCGGCAAAACGCGGCGAAGGAAACTGTTTTCCAGGCAAAAACATGGACAGAACAAAAGAAGACAGAAAAGGGGGAAGTGCATATTCAGAGACATGTGTGTCAGATGCCGCGCAGAAGATGTTTTCAGAAGTTCCAAGATTGAACAGACACTGCCGTTAACAACAAGAACAGACAACGGACACCTTTTTCGGAAATGGACATTTCAGGCCATATCGGGAGAGTCCCCTACATGGGGAAAGGTGCAGTCGAAGAAAGAAAATGATTGAGCGTGGGCAGTAGAGAGTCGGCGGATGCAGATGGATTTTCGGTGAAACTGGATGAACGGGTGATCTGTGTTAAAAGAAATGAATCACGCGCAGAAATGAAAGGAATAGTGAAGAGTGTTAGAATTCGATTGGAGAACGGTGTTTGGTAAAAAGGTGAAAGGTGTCATAAAGGAAGGAAACAATTATGTATCCGACAGTGCGCAACAGATCAAAGATAAACGAGGGCGAAAAAATGTTGCTGATAATATACTCATTCTAAATCCGAACGAGAATCTTTTCGGAGTTCTGTTCCAGTGAATTTAGTGAAACATTTGTGACGGAAGTGAGTACTGACAGACAGGCATGTTATCTTCGTGTTCGTCACAGTCCCCCGAAGCGATTCTTTTTATGGTGCTTGAGTTACAACTGCTGATTACAAGAGCAATATCGGTACCGCACTCTCTGTTCCATCGGACTGATCCAAAAGCCGGACACACAACCGCTGTCTGCAGATTCAGCAGAGTGCGGGTGAAAGGTTTTGTGCTGATCGGAATTTGACCTCGGACATCTGGTCTTCCAGCAGCCGTTCACGTGTCCCCTTTTGGATCGCTGTCGTCCTCTAAGCAAGAATACGGAGAGATGCCGAGAACTGCAGCTGAGGCAGCAGAATGCAAAACCTGCCGCAAATATTGGCTGAAAAACTAAAGTGCGGAACCTCCAGTTGAGAATCAGTAGTACCAGCGAGGGCCCTCAGTGTGTATGTAGGGCGCGAAAAATCGACACAGTTGGCCTCAAGTGACATAAGTGTACGTGGAGGCACCTTTGAGCCGTCTTGTTTAATACATTTCACTCGGTCTGCTGCCGTCAGATTTCCTTCACTTCTGGCCGCTTAATTATTTATGCGAATTTACATTGTCGCACATTCAAGCATACGTCTGTGCACTTGCCGGTTACGATACAGTGCCCGTACCCACGAGGTGAAGGTAAACTAAGGAGTGCTGCTATTGCCGTGCCGTGAAGGCTCCAGCGACAGCAGTTGTTGAACTCCTGGCCTCTAAGAACATCCACGTTTGCTGCTCGTGCGGGACAGGAAGGAAGAAATTGCTTATTTCCACACTAGGGTCGTAAATTAGGTTGTCTTGGCACGTAAAGAACAAGTCCTGGACACCAGAACTGCCAGGAGCAGTCGTTCATATGGGATATCCAACAGTCGAGCAATGCCCATCTGCCGTTTAGGGTGGCTTCAACTGAAACATTGCTACCATGTTTAGCCGATTATAGTTCTATTTATCCATATGTTAGCTGAAGCAAGAGAATAATAGACATAGGTTGCGTCTCGAGAGTGCGCGGCATATGGGGGCGCTTACTGTGTTCAGTATTCAGTTAGTAGACTGAACGCGGAAGGAATTGCAGCACAAGCCATGGTGTTCGCCGGAATGAAATTCAGAATGCAGAGCGGATCATATGCTGCGGCAGTGGTATTGTCTGCATTTGGAAGATTCGAACTTCTCTGCATCTGGGATTTCGCAACGGTGTGCAGAGTGCAATGAGCCAAAAAGGATACGGGGTTAGGGCAATTGAAAAATACACCGACAAATTGTGCTCACTGGAAACCGCTGCACTTTTTGTTGGATTGTGAAAACCAGCAAGGGCCAATGCGAAGGCAGTTATCACTGTTAAAAGACCTGCCGAGTAGACCAATAGGGCCCCAAAGCCAAGTCCCGCGCTTGTACTCTTCAAAACGCCCACCTATGAAAATTCATTTCGAGGACGGAACCACAAACAACTATATAGACAGTAGAAGGAAAGACAACGATATGTAGTTCTCCCCCGAAAGCAGTAGCAAGGAGTGCAGTCAAGCTAAAACTAGCCATTTGAACAAGGGACCCGGCAACGATGGGTGCTGCTTGGGGGCGAGTCGGCAGCTCAACTCCGTTTATCGGGTTAAACACAGACACCAGCTGAAGAGTGCAAATCACAGTTTCGGTTTATGCTGCGGAAGATTCCACTGTTTTTTCCAAGGCCTGATACATTGGCATTTCCTTGAATTTTTCGGTCATTCTGCCGGAGCTGTCTTCGTTGTCTTGCCATTTTCTGTGACTTACCGAGCGGACACGGGCACCGCTAACTAGAACCAGTGCATGTTGCATCTGGTGTCTTCATTGTGCGACTGACTTTTTTTGCAGTTCATCTCTGAGTGATCCGCGGGAGCTATCTTTCGCCTGAAAACGACTTTGACACGTGGCCAAGAAAATATGTAGTCACTCTTGAGAGAAGAACTGGATTTTATGGTTGCCGTTCGTTACACTGCTGCGTGGCACCCGGGCGTACGGCTTGCCCGGCTTCAAGCTCGGAGCAAATGAATCTCTTTTTTGCAAAACCTCTTTACCTCGTTTCCGTTCGTTTCCGTGCTTCCTCAATCTGATTACCGAAGAGCTCAACTGGTGACAGCGAGACAGACCCTCGACTTCTGGTTCTCCGTATGTACCGGTCGCGGTTGAGTCGATCCTGCGAAGTGACCGCGGTCCGCCTCGTTGATTCTACGCAACCTCGGCGTCCATATATTTGTGTCATTCCTCATAGAAGTCTTTCTCACACTTCGTTTTTAGTGGAGCTCTTTGCGTGGCCCACCTTCGCGTGGCGAAAACCGTATAATATTTTCCACACGGTGTGTTAACCCGTGCCTAACCCCGTGCTTTCACATGCGCCGTCGGCTGCGTTCCGCGAGGAGACATCGGCCTCTGTCGGCGTGAAAAAGCCGCGATTCATGGATTTTTTTTACCTGGGTACATGTTCATTCTTTTTACGTCGGTGAGATGCCGGCTCTTCTTTCCAGAACGGTCTTGTCTGCTCTGGTTTCGTGTGGCCTGGGTCTCAGCGACTTCGCAACTAGTTATGGCTTTGTAAATGCGGTAAGGCAGGACCACTTGCGGTATCGGTACGCCTTCCTGAAAAATGCTGTTCTTAGCGAGGAGGCGCCTTCGGGTCAAAGTGTGGACGGAGCATTGGGTAACCGGCTCTCACCACTTTTTTCCCCATCGTTTGTGGAACTCTCCACGCAGTCTGCCTCTGAGGCAGACGAAGAAGAGGAGTCTGGAGGCTCGTCAAAGAGATCAGACAGTGACAATGATGGGGACGACAAGGATGGAGACTCGCAAGAAAAGAATGGAGGCGAAGGGTCCGAGAAGGATGATGACGGGGATAACAGCCAAAAGGATGATGATGCACCCAAAGGAGGTGGAAAGAAGAAAGAGGAATCGGATTCCGACTCAGAATCAGTGGAACATGAAAAGAAGAAAGGGGAATCTGATTCTGATTCCGAAACGGAGAAGCACTCGCAAGAGTCGGCAAGCCACAAAGAAGATGAGGATCATGACAGTGCCCGCAACAGTTCGGAAAGTGCCACAAAAGACACTACGAACGATGAGAAACCACCGGCGGAAGGGGAACAGAAAGATAACAACGTACCGAACGACCAGGACCGTGAGAGAATCATTTCACGACTCACGAAGCTTTTGAGCAACTCCAGCGGACACGCTCTCTTGGGTAGACTACACGACGTCATGACGGAACACGGTACGAAGGATACGCTGCCGAAAAACCCAACAAAAAGTTATGAACGACTCGTACAATGATATCCTTGAATATGTTTTGACAGGGTTTGTTCGTTGCTCAATGAGCTTACACAGGAGCTCACAGACTCGCCATGAGAAGGCAAGCACACGGGTGTCAACGATTTAGCGGACTCAGTCGCAGAATCTCTCCCGTGTGTCACATTTCCTTTGCACTAGTTTTCTTGTGAATCGCTGAAGTCAAGTTGGCAGCAACGTGTGCTTGTGTATGTGCTCTCCCAAGAACTGTCTGCCGTCTACAGTACATTCCAACGATTCACGAAGGTTTTTCCCCGAACGTTCATGTCTGAGTGAAGAGCCTATCTTCCAGTGTTCTGTGTGGAACTGTCGTAGAGCAAGCGGAAGAACGCAGAGCTGCCGAAGAGGCCAAAAAAAAAGAAGAGGAGACCAAGAAGAAGGAAGAGGCGAAGAAGGAAGCTGAAGAGGCGAAGAAGGAGGCTGAGGCTAACGAAGAGAAACTAAAGGAGGAAACTGAAAACGCTAAGAAGGAAGAGACCAAAAAGGAGGCTCCTGTTAAGGTAAGGAACACGGTGTTGATTAATGCTTCACACTGCTACCCTGTTCCACGGCACTGTTTTAGCCTGTTTCTATAATAAATTCTGCGGCGCAAGCATTCCATTCCAAGAAGTATGGTTTCTCCCTGCTCTGCTGTTTTTTGCCCTTGCATCCATGAAACCACCCCCGTTATACGTTCACCTCATTTGCTTCTGCAAGGCTGTTAAGCTCCCTTTTTGACTCGGACCCTCATTTACTAGTCTCCTGCTCATGTGATGTTTTGTTTTAAAAATGCGGCCCAATTAGCGCAGTCTCATCTACGACTGGACATGAGACTGTCGCCACTCAGCGACTGTTGTGTTGTTTCGCGGTGTTCGTCAGGATCTGCTTCTCACCCAGCAACTAAATGCTCTCTGGATGCTTCCATTCCTTAACGATGAGCAGAGGATGGCGACGTGCCTCTCTGGCTTTGAGAAGCTTACAAAGCAAGTAGGCTGACCATCGCGTCATTGAAAAGCACATAGCGGTGGGGGCAACGCGGAGAGATTTCTACTTCACTTAAGGGATGGCACAGTAGCTTTTGAGATGTCAGTGGGGAGCGTTGCAGCCGAAACCCGATCTGTTGTGTGATTCATGCTTACAAATGAGACAGCGGTGTAGGGCGGTTTTCGCGAATCGCATGGTCGTCGCACTTTTCCTCTTGATGCGTGGCCAGGTCTTTGTTGGAGGCTTCTGCGGGATGTGTTCGCAGAGTAGAATCGTTTGTCAAGACCCTGCTTGCATGAACCTCGAGCGGAACCGGGCATGCGCCTTCCTGGATGTGCAATCAATTGATCGGGCACCGCAGGACGAGGAGGAACCCAGAACCATTCACATTGGTTTTGATCCTGCATGTAAAGATGCCGCGCAGCTCGGCATGAAGCTGCTTGACCTGCTCCAGGTTCGTCAATCCGCTGTTCTGCAGCGGTGAAAGTGTAGGCCACTCGTGCATCTGTATCACGTTTCTCTCGGTAGCCTCGTCCTGAAAGGGTAGAAGCCGCTTCTGCCAGAGTTCTGCGAGCGATGAACGTTCCGTTAGCTTGACCAATGACAGACTGTACAAAGGATTCGCGGGCGCTCCAACATAGACCAGCTCAGGTAGAAACCAAAACAACTGCAGCGACGTACAAGTAATTTTATTTATTTGTACCTGTCAGAGCGACAGATCACTGTGGGCAGATGATGCTTCGTCGGAGGATGGGAAGCATGCATCGGAAGTGGAAACAGGGAAGGTCGCACACTTCGTAGGCAGCAAGTAGTCATTCACTTGCCATGAGTAGCCCTTGAAACGTCAAAGAGGAGATTATCCTCTTATTTTGTGCAGGGAGGAGGTAGATGTATGTTGACCGTCTCTGCCGGGGGTGGTTTGAATAGGTTTTCTACCTTATTTTCCTGTTGTTTTGTATGCGGCTTTGTTTGTCCAGCACCCGGTCAAGCAGCACGAGATGGAGCAGCGATTGGAAACTGTTGGCACGGGAGCGCAAGTCCCTACTCTTACGAATCATCTGGATCTCGTCTGTGATGGAAAGGATCCTGCCGCACGTAAGATGCCTCAATTGTGTATTTTCGGTGCATCTGGTTTTTTGTTTGATTAAAGCTTATTTGCTGTATTGACTGATGGCTTGTCAAGGGGTACCTTGAAAAGTTTTGACTGAGAGTTCTCAAATATTTTCTACCTCTTTCCAGATCCTACGTGCAACGCGGTTTCTCAGGCACTGAGGAATGTGCCGCATCTGGGGCCTAAGGTAAGCTGAACGTCGGTATGTTCAAATGCGTACTTCCACGAAGCCGATAACGGGTATCTGTCCGATTGAATGACAGTGGTGGATCCACTCGATCCACTAGTAAATGCTGGATAGCTGTCATGGATCTGAAGGTAGTACAACTGGTAATATCTGGCATAGAGTTCTTAACGCAGTGTGCGTCAGCCCATATCCGTGTCCTTTTGAAGAAACGATTTCCTCCATGACCTCTTGAGTTATCGTTTTGTGTCTGTACAGAATTTGCCCAGCATGGTGGTCCTTGCTGATATCGCGGATATTCCTAACACTATCGGAATGTTTCGCATTGTGACGATATTCGAGGGACGCGTTCCACTTGTAGATGATAAGGGAAATGTCCTGAACAAGAACGGAGCGAAACTCGGTGATACAGCAGCGGGCAAAGTTTTCAGAAACTTGCACTCTCTGGAGCGATAGAAGACAAGCCACAGGCACAGATGGTTGTGCTCCGGGTACGAATGATTGTCTGTGACACAGCGTTCAACTTGGTCATTCGTTGTCTTTCCCTCCACAAAGGTTTACAAGTCGTTGCGCATCTTAACGGGGTGGTTGAGTCTGAGACACTCGGATATCCTGCCGAACCAAGATCGATTTTCACAGACGTCAATTTGTCGACGGATTTCGTTCCCGTGCATCACTCGAATAATTTTTTTATCAACTGCGTGCACCATTTGTGTCTAACGTACACCTGCAGCCTGCAACGGGAAAGCCCATTAGTTGCTTTCTTTTGTGTGAATTGACCTGGAAAATACTGGGACTGGCGTCCTTCAGTGCTACTCACCTGTTTGTTTTTTGGCTCCAAGAATGGAATGAATACAACTGCGTCGAATCAGACCGTTTTCGGTCTCTCCACAAGTAACGTACAAGCATATGTTTTATGCGAGGACGTGTTCGCGGTTCCCAGCCAGATGTGCTTCTAGAGGCTTGACTGTGAGAGTCCGATTTTTTAGAATGGTGGATACATCCACTAGACCAACTGGTCTTTCGCGGATGTCACTGCTTTCAAACGAGAGGGAAACAGGTTTGCAGGATTTCGGTACTCTTTTAAATTGGCCATGCAAATTGAAAGGGGAATGACACCAGAAAGAATAAACTATCTTTTCTCAAACCAGGTTCGACAGAAACGTGTTTCTTCAGTTAGATGATGCGGCGCTACCCTGGTTTATCGGAGGGTAATCTGAGAATGTGGTTGACGTTGTGATTCCACACACATGCCTCAACGCCGCAACTTCCCAAGAACGCTCAGAGAAAGCAGTATACCTTTATACACATTGTCTTTTGTTTGTGGAGAGACTTTTGAGCGCACTTTTGATACCGGAGCGAATGTTGAGGGACTACACACCTCTATTCGGTAATGCGGTCCTCCCCTAGTACTTGCGACAGGCTTTGTGAACTTCTCAAGAGATGGATATCACGTTCGCTACGGCAGCTAATTCGCACGGATGCATACCGCTGTCAGCCACTATTGGAGAGGCAGTGAGACTTCTGGCCTGGAGTGAATGCGCTGTATGCTGCAAAGTGATTTGAGTTACGGTGTGTAACCATAGGGTGGTGTGGCGCTGCATAGGCCAAGTGTCTTCACTGGCAAGACCCTTCGCCGTCTAAAATTATCTCAACTGGCACACTGTGAAGAATCTCGAAACACCTGAGGTACACTCGAGAACTCGCTGTGCAAGGGGATCGGCTAAACTTTTGATCTTTCCATTTACGTCCCCAGCACCCCGTTTTGGAACTCCAGGAGTTGAAAAGAGTTACTTTTAGATGACTGAAGAATGACCTAGCGCTTCACTTCTTCCAAAATAACATTTGGTTCTGTGCTCTGTGGTACACATGAGACTCGTGCACCGTTCACAATCCCGCAAGCCATCCCCAGCCAGCCTTTGAGCCTTACAAGGCGACGCGTCTTAAAACGGTCCCAAATCGAATGGCGCACATCTTTGAGGCATTACCCGCCAACCGTCACAGAGCCTTTGGCCCAATCAGATTTGCACAAACGAGGTCATGCATTTTTGAGGATACTAAGAGTGGTGTTTCTTTGCGTCAGCGAACACATAGGCAAGATGAGTGGCTGCACACCTATCGTCCGACGAAGGCATTTCTTCTTCGAAAGCACTCCTCATTCGTAAACACAGGTCAAACTGAGCCCACTTTCTGTTTTCGTGAGTCGTAACTCTGCAGAAGAAGAGTGACCCCGTCGGGACCTGGTGATCTTAATCCCCCGCGGCCACCAATATTGTGAACATATGAACTGAATGAGTGGTGTCCTGCAACAAACTCCAAGAGGTGGGAACATTGATAAGCCGAAAGACCACATGTTGATGTAGGAGGTGACACACTGACATATACCCGGTGAGTAAAATCAGTACCCCGAACGGCTGTATCGTACGCTGCAGGACTGTCAGCATTGTCAAGTCCCCGAATGACGTAAGGCCAGTCGACTAGAGCTGTACCCCGACGCCACCCGTCGCTTTACGTTTTAGGGTTCGCTTCAGGATGTACGATTCAGTGAGTTTCTCATTCTCTCCCATGGACACCGCTTATGGTTGGTGCTTCGGGCAAGCCGTCGTCGAGTCACGCACGGCAATTTGTTGGCTACCAGCGAGGACGTAACACAATACGACAATACAACCGTACTCCACCGGTCGTGTCCCATCAACTAACCAGCAATGCTCGTACTGCTGTAACGGGCTGCCTGTCTGCACGGTGTCGGGGTCGGGCACATAAGTGACGCTAACCCGGCTGCCCCCCCTCCCCAGTGGCCGGTTTAGGCGGCTCACCACATCAGGCCGCGAAATAGTGGCTAGTGACAAGGAATGGCATATGACGCCATAACATCTCTTCTAATTCTGTAAAAGCACTCCTTTCCAGTGGTGGCTGTCTGCTGAAAACAGCGACAGCTGCTGACCTGCGAGATTTCCGAGGTCTGATCGGATTGAGAGCATCGTTCATTGTTGCCTCGTGCAAAGGAGAGTCTCTCGGTGACCTGGGTTTCGCAGTCTGTCTAAGCCGGGCTTGGATTCAAAGAAACGGTTCTAGTCCACGTGCAACCGCATAGTTGTCGGCCCACTTAGACTTGTCACAAACAGGCCTCCGAATCTGTTGGTGCCGCGACTGAGTTTTACCGATTCGGCTATTGCCGTGCAGCAATGGCCGAACAGAAAGTGTGCCATAAAAAGATGACGCAGTTCGCCGCGCAGAGCATGGTATCAAGCCTCAGCTCGCCACCACGCGTTCTCCGTGTCATCCAACTGTTGCTGCTGCAAATTACACTTGTGACTTTTGCTGTTGATGCACAGGTAGAACCGCGACGATTGCTGCGGCAAGCTCGGAAACCGTTTGAAGCGCACTTGCGTGGGCAGAATCGCTTTTACCCCCATTTGGAGAGGCGGAACCCTCCGAGGGGACAGCAACGCTACGTGCCGCCCCGTAATCAGCAGATCCTCAGACATGGGCAGTTCTCGCCGGATGATGGTGCCATGCATTTCAAACCTCCCGCTAACCGTGTCCAGTCACCCTACAATTTCGTGAAGGCAGGTCAAGCACCTACGTCAACTCCCTACCGGGTGTACGTTCCGCTCAAGGAGCGTCGCGGACTTGCTGTGCCTGTGAATAGCCGAGAGGAAGACAAGCTTATCAACAAACGGGATGGGCTACGTACATTTCGAAAGGAACGAAACGTCCCTACATCTGCATCTTCACAGCCTAAGGAAGAGTGGGCTGATCCACAGATGATACGTCCTCTTGATGCTAAGGTGCTGAACGAAGGCAAGCAATTCATCGCTCGAGCCGTTATGGCTGTTCAAGGAAAAGGTGTTTCTCCGTCTTTCCTTACGCTGCAAACACTCTCCCAACATGCAGGGGGAGATGAAAAACGCAACCATCTCCACAGAAGGTATGAAGAAGCCGAAGGGGAATCCGACGAGAGCGTTATTTGGGACACAGCAGCTCTGATACAGTGGATGAAACCCAGTCGATCCTATAATATTCGTGCCACGGATGCCCTTGGCATAAAAAATGCATCAGGTGCCCAGCAAGAATCTAGTTGGCCACTGAGTACTTCGTCATTCCTAGAAATAGCTCGCAAGTTCAACAACTGGACTCGTGCCTCTGGCTTTCTCAACACCGTCAGGCGGTTCTGGCCTTCTGGCACGGTAGCCAAAGTCGCTGACGATGCAGGTTTAAAGCACAACATAATCTGGCACAAGCTTTTGGGAGTAGGAGGCATTGGTGGTGTGCTGCTCCTTGAAGACAAGGATGAGCCGGTTGGAAGCCCCCTTAAGAAATTCGCAGGAAAAATTCTGTATCAATTAAGCGACCCATCCATGAACCTGAGTCAGTCGAAAGAATATTTCTACCAGGCACGCAACGAGGAGATCGGAGTAGCATCACTGTTTAAGCATGCGGCCCTGAGTTTGCATGACTGCCCAGTGACTGCTACTGATAGGATGCAGTTTCTTTTCCAGAGGGGCTTTGTACTCCCGCAAAAAGCGTTCTGGTTTGAAGGCACTACACAGATACCACGCTTTCAGGATATCGTCGAGGCCAGTCCCCGGGTAGTCGGCTCCCCCGGCGGAGAGATTATGCGACTTGATCGCTACATCATCGCCTACCCTATAGTGGGGCCTGACCTTGAGGACTTGGATCCGCGGAAGTTCAGCTTAAGCGCTGTAACGTATATCATTTATAAGCTTACTAAGTTGATGGCCACGATGCAAGAGATGAACCTCGTGCACACGGACATTAAGGCGGAGAACTTTCTTGCTCGAGATGACGGCGAACTGTTTGCTGCGGATCTCTCTATGTCAATTAAGATGGACCCTGCGACATTGATTCCCTGTCTTCAAGGGACTATGCTGTACTTAGACCCGAACGGAGCCGAATGTGCTTATAGAAGAGGCTATCAGTCACCAAGGGCCAAACGGGACGCTTATGCTCTCGGTGTTACTTTCTATAAGCTCATCTGCCACGACGGCCCTTTTCATCTTGGACGACTCGAAAAAGAAGCAATGGAACAGACCAAAACATGTCCGGGAAACAACCCATTGCTGCTAATGCTCTCTGGCATATCCAGATTTACAAGGAAGGACTGGGTCGAACGGAAATGCCCCTTAGCCGATACCAGTCTCCTGACAATCGTGAAGCTACTCTTAGACCCTCGGGAGGATCGACGGTGGACACCGCTTGATCTTGTGAGAAAAACTGCGTTTTTTGATCAAGCGCCGGGAATTTAGCGGTCGAACACAAGCCGCCTTCGCTCCATGTAACATGGTTCGACATCGTGAAAGTATGATAACATACGCTTCTGTTGGATATTACGTTCGTCTGCGATAGGTTAAAGGGGAAGTTATCTCCCGATCTCCGCGGAATCTTCATCATGGGTGTTTGAAGTCTTTCTTGGCAGCGGAGGTTACACAACACGGCAGCATAATTTATCACGCAGAAGGGCAAAAAGAACCAGCAGCAGACATCCTGTTACTGTTTTTCAGATTCTGACCCCTGTGCCTGTTTTGGTTTTGTTCTCGACCCTTGTATCTTATAATCGCTACTCCTGGATGGAAGTGTATTACAAAGAAAATGGATGTTTGACAGGGAAGTTAACGTCGTGCGTATTTGTTCTTGCCAGTGGCTCACTGTTCGAATGCACATGGACTGTTTACATCCAGTCTCTAGCGCGAGAAACTGAAAGACTCGTGCTTGAATAAATGGTGGGAGTCGGCGAGATCTGTAGTTCACACAACGCTGGAGAGGTGATTCACAACCTTTTGCTCGGCTCGCATTAACTCCTCGACGTAAGTGCACAACTGGGCGCAAGCACTGGGTATCCTCAGGCTTCCGCGTTCCCGCTTTCCTCCACATACGCTGACGTAGAGATGACAGTGACAAGTTGCGGCTACCCTTAAACAATCAGATGTTTCCATTTAGACCAGGGCCGAACCTGCATTCGAACCTTGCGACGGTCCTCCACGCAAGAGCCTATAGGCGCAGCAGGGGCTCGTAGAATTGTGGTTTCATGGTTGCTGTGAATTTAGTTGAGCCATCCACAAGTTTGCTGTTTTCTCCTGAGGCTTACAGGGGCCTCAATAGAAACATAACTCAAGGATATATAGACAGTTCAACTCTGTCTCATTTCACTGAGTTAATTGGCGTTGGGTTTGATATTCTGTACCAGCGGCTTCAAAGACGAGCTGTCATGTGGTTAATCGGTATGCACAGGGCTATCCTGCAAAAATCCCGTGGAAAGCGCTGGTCGTGCCCGCTTCGCAGCTGTTGATTCGACAGATAGCCACTAGCCGAGTGACCGCAGGGAGGCAAACAAAGAGTTGGTTAAAGATTGTCAGGTCTTGTTCCTCATATTTCATCGTCCTAAGCACTCTACATCAACGCACGCGTTTCCAGCGTGTCCATATGCTGACCGCGGTCAGATGACAGTGTGCATAGTCCGTCGTATGTCCGGTCCCTTCAGCAATGTCTGTACAGTACAGGAAAAGCTGACCGGCTTCTTAGATCTCATAACAGCCCATGTAAAGTTCCTGGCGCGACTTCACGCTTTCGTAAGGACTCAAAACGGTTTCCGTAAACATCCGATCAGGTCGATACACGGTGGACGAGGCGCCTTCGCCTGCGAACAATCAACCTTGATGGAATTCAGTCTACAACAAGCGGCATTATCTCGTGACGCAAGAAGTCAACCAATCTCATCTGCATCTGTTGGCCCCCCCCCCTACCGGTGCAAGAACGAACAAGCAGCGGATTGAACCCACCCAACTATGCGAACACAGTTGGAAAACATTTACTGGTATGTTCTGCGGGTCCTATTTATATTGTATGACAATACAGAATACGCGCGTGAGACCGCAGTACTCTCACGTGCACCTGTACCTGCCAGCAGAAAACCCCGAGATAATGATGATCTTCAACATGAGTCGCTATCCGGCACCAACCATCCCTCTCTGGAAGGAGAAGAAACGAAACTGCCGAGAGTCGCATCCAGCTCTACACAGGTTACGCGAACGGGACCGCTGGTGTTCGACTACAATCATTTCCCACTCAAATTACAGGGAAACCATTGCGGTCACCCAACTGAACATCAGATAGCTCACATAACCACAGACTCAGAATCCTGATACGATAACTGAATAAAATTCAATCGGAAAGCCATCCCACCGTGGTCAGGCCTCTTCCGCCAACAGCTCCTGATTTTGAATATCATCTAACGTAGTCTGTAAAGACCGCACCACACACTCAATTTTTCCTTTACAGTTTATCCACTACCTGGAGACTGGTCGACTACCATCGGATGACTGTGCTGAACTTCTGCGAACCTCCACGAACTCCGTAGCTTTAGGCCCAACAAAAGAGAACCGCAGTCGATCTTCGTTACAGGGGAGAATCTGTGATGACTGCTCAGAAAAAGTGAATCTTCTCAGGGTCGTTGTCTTCAACTTCTTACTACCCGCTATGCGTGCTCCCACGCGGTCGTTGCCGGACCGTATTCTCAGGGTTTCTGCGCACCATCAGGCGTCCGAAAGCAACCGGGCAGCTACATACAACGCCTGCACAAATTTAGAGGTCTTCACACTACCAGTCACTCTTTCATCAGCAGTGAATCACGCAGAAACTTTCTGCCTGACCAATCAGGTCATACACCTCGCTTGACGAAGTCGCCGTTACTCGTACGCACAACTACCCGATCGCCTGCCTCGACAAAGTGGGGCACTGAAATGCGAGCACCCGTCTCAAGAATAGCTTGTTTCCGGCCTGAAAAACAACATACCAAACCAGGTTGTTTTGGCATTAGACGAAGGATTCTCCAGAGCACACCCTCATCTTCCCTTATTGCATGAATAACAAGAAACGAGATTCTCCCGAGAAAAATCGCGGCTAAGGTGGGTAGCTCTTCACAGGAGAGTCCCTGATACGCGACGAGTCAGAAAACAGCGAGCAGTGGCATGAATTACAAATAGAGCTGCTCCTCACCAGGGTTTCCTCGACTGTGATCCGACTGTCCAGAGATTTCTGTCACAGTGTACGTCTCAGTTGCCGGCAGCGCGATATCGACGACCTTATCTTCCCATAAGCCAAACTGAACAAGCAGAACAAAGAAGCGACGAAGGTTCAGCCTTATCTGCTTCAAGGCGCCACCATACAGATGCGCTGGACCTGCAACTACCTGGACTCCCGAACGAAGCAAAGAATCAGAGGTAACGCAGTGCACTGTCTACACATGCCTAAACAACGCAGTGCTCTCCAGCTGAGTCTAGTTATCTTGGCAGCTATGGTACACCCTTGTGCAATGAGGTTTCGTCGAATGCGATTCCCACTACACAGGCCTTTTATAGGGACCGGACCCATTTGATGTAGCGGTTCAAAGCAACGCAAAGGAAGAAAAACAATCTGATCGTTCTCTGTTCCCTCTTGTGCTTCACTTGGATCCTCTCCCACCAGCGTACCCGGACTTCCATGCCTTCTTTGAGGAAGCCAGAAATGCGTTCGATTATGTCCCTGTCCGTGATCAAAATCTCTTCCCACGTCTCTTTGTTCTGTAGAGACACAAGCCAGACAAACTCACATGACCGTTTGATTATATCACTTGGTGAGAAGTCAAGAAAAGAGCAAGAGGGAAAGGATAACGATCAAAGGCGAAAAACGAGAGAAGCAGAAAGAGCAGCGCGACACCCAGGCCACGTAAAAGAACGTGAACCTCCAGGGTAATGACACCTGGCCTATGATGCGGAGGTCCCTACAGTATATGTGAGTTACCCCGACTCACTGATTCAGCAAGTCTTCGAAGCATCTTACCATAAAAACAAGAGTTCTGTCCCTGCCTCGCACATCTCCTGCTTTTTCCATTCCTGCAGCCTTCAGAGCCTCTCCCATAATCGCTGACTCTGAACTCTTGTGTTTGCTGCCTCTCTTCGCCGCTGAGCCACCGCCGCCTCCAGCTCTGAACCCCGTGAAAGTTGCTTCAGCGACCGCGATTTCTGGGATCTGTAGTTTCTCATCTGAGCGGAAGTTGTGGTCGATGGTGGCGCCAGTAACGAGATTCTTTAGGCGTGCCCGGACGTACGCGGCTGCACGAGCCATCTTAACGGACTGAAATTGCAGAACACGGAACGCCTGGTCTCCAACAATCACACAACTCCCATTTCGTAGGTCGTTGCTGCTGACATAACCTCCTGTCTTTGGAAACATGAACGAAAACCCTCCGTGTGATTCGCCATGCGACTTTGAGGGTTTATCAGTACTGGCGCTGTCGGTCTCGGAAGCCCCTGAAGAAGTGAGATCTGAAAAACTATGGGCGTGGCCGCGATGCTTATCTTTATTCGACACTTTGGCGAACAAAAACGTACTGCCACGGCCAGACAGCCCGGGGACGGTCAATGTCTCGGAAAAAGCGGAAGAAGGGAAGTGCGGCTGAGCGTCTAAATGGACTGGCCGAAGACGAACAGGACCCTCTGGAATCAGTGACGAAGCGTACGAGATGTAGGTATTCAATGTGAAAGGAACAGAAGAGTGAACGCGACTCCCGAAATAGCGGTTGCCATGAATCGGTGAGACGCCACTACCAGTGCATAGTGCGTTACCACCCGCAAATGATCCTAGGTGGGTAAAGACGTCAGTTAAGGGTCCAGCAGTAACTGAAGAACGTACAGAAGGCCTGAAGTTGCTGGGTTCACGAAATTGTCTCTCCCCGAAAGCTGGCATCAGGAAACAAGAATAACTGCAGTTCATTGCGTCCTGCGGGCACTGCCTACACCGCGAGTGCCGACTCCGAATACTCGCACCTAGGCTTCCAAAGCGAGCACAGCTACAGTCAGGTGGCTTCACAGACAGCCGGCAGCCAGTAGTAGCGGTTAGATTATTGAAGAAGTCAGAAGGAACTCCAGGCTGAGCGGAATATTCATGAGGTCTTACCAATACCAACCTAGCACCGACAAACTGTCCCAAGAAAAGCGGAAGGAAGAGATTGAACAAAGAAAGAGTTGGGAAGAGGCGAAGCCTGCGAGGATACTTCCAACCAACCATCTTGCAAGAAGAGTGTTTTGGCAGTCAACTGAAACTCCTCCAGGTTGCCGGAGTGGCTTGGACGATGTACAGTTAACACTGCTGAAGCGGGGGCACCCGCCGACGCCGGTACTCTCTACGCAGAGTTAGATGATAGTATATACTTTATTCCATCTGCATTAGAGAGTGATGACAGAAACTGTGTGCCGCAAAAGCAGCGAGTGGAGTACGGACAACGATGCTGCCGACGCCTTTCCCTCCCTAAGGGGGGTCGTCACAAGGGAACGGACTCTACGCTTGGGAAAGACGGCAGACAAGCAGAAAAACGCATTTTTTGTCGTTGCAAGTGTCGAAATCGTTCATTATTACACGCATAACAAGATAAAACACACAGATGACGCAGACCAGCAACAGGGGAGACAACACTCGTGAGACCCCCCCCCGACCGGATGAGATCCCGCACTCCCTCAAAGCGACGGAACGAACCCGCAAGATTCCTAAACCATGTCTGCATTGGATGCTGTGACACGATATGGCACTCTCAAAAATGGTATGAATGATGTGCATACATATCATTCACTTCGCCCAAGCTCCCTGGCATGGGCAAAAAGCGTCGGGGCTGCCGCGTTGTCTTGCGGCAACGAGACCCGGTCTATGACGGACTTCATTGCTCACGCATCGCGCGATCCCGAATGTCTTTACTCACGTACGCCTACTTGATACGCTCCCAATAATTTACAGCAACTGAGAAGCAGTCTCGTCTCAATACAGCTGAGAATCCAGTTTGCTGCGAAAGTGAAATGAGGAGACCAGTACAAGCAAGTTTTCACGCAACTTTCATTCCGCACTGGCAGCTGCTTTGCCTGTGTGACAAGTCGCACAACCTGTTGCCAGGACATTTGCCGATGACACACACAAACCTGCTCGCTATTGCTTCGCATTTCTGGTCGATGAAAAAGTGCTTTGTAAGACACAATGTTTGAGATACTTTTCGCAGAACCAACGGACCTCGAGAGCGCAAAGAAAACCGGAGAGGTTTGCACGCTTCTTGGTTTTCCACGTGTGCTGAGTCCCCTGCCCGCGAAGGTTACCAGGCTCACACCGTCGTCCAAGGGACACGGCCGAGGTGCGATGCATGCAAAAAAATCTGGATGGCAGCAGGGCATCAACCAGGAACAGAGCAGAAGAACCCATTCTTGTTTTCTGTTCAGGGAAACTCGATTATTTAGAACTTCTGCTGTCGGTCAGTTCTGGGAGTCCCAGGACGATCTGTAGGGTAAGGGACAAGTGGCTTGCTCCAGGAATCCCCGGTGATGGCGTCTCCTAAGACGGGGTTCCACAACAACCAACACTGCATGCCTTCATATTCATTGGTTTCCCTCCATTACACAACACTTTTCTTGTAGGTTGTGGAGTGGGCTACTGGTCAGCGGTTGTTGGCGGTGGCGGCCATCCTCATCGTCCCCACCAGGGAGCAGCACGGCCACTTTTTTCGGTGCTGCGGCGCCAGGTTTATTATCTTCATCCGGGACAGGAAATACTGGTCCATAGTCAAAGGAACAGTTTCGAATCGACGCAATCTGTTGCGTACTCCGATGGGCCGCTATATGGTGCATGGGGATTTGGCACACTCTGCATTGACCGCCCTGTTGTCCTTCACCACTTCAGCCGATCTATAACTTCAAAATGGGTCTCCTACACCTTCTCAAGGGACTCTTTCCCCTTTGTATAGCTTTCGGAATGCTGCTGGAGACATGGCGCGTACCTGAAACAGCTAATTGGAGCCGATTTTCCCTCGACATGTATCCGTTGATGGTGCTGGCGGCAAAACAGAATTTATATTCTGTTCTTGGTGTGAAGCGCAACGCCAGTGCCGACGAAATAAAAAAGGCATACAGGAAGCTATCAATGAAATACCACCCTGATAAGAATAAGGAACCCAATGCTGAAGCAAAGTTCAAGGAAATTTCTTTTGCGTATGAAATACTGAACAACGCGGAGAAACGTCAGGTCTACGACGAATATGGTGAAGAGGGACTTGAAAGGTGAGCTGTATCCCCGTAGGGAGTGCTCTTTCCCCATCTTTCCTCGCGAACAGGCGCTATCAGCTTCGTTGTGTGGTCTTAGGAAATTAGAATCTAAATTGCCTCGATGGTTGTGTCTCGGCTTGCTTTAAATCACCAATCATATTTCCCCAGATTTCTCTTGCACCTGGTTGTTGGAAACTTTCCATTACAGGCTTCAATCCGGCGGGCAACAGGCATCACATCCATTTGGAGACATATTTTCTGATTTCTTCGGTGGCGGGTTCGGAGGAAGGACGCGCGAGACTCCCAAAGCACCACCGTCGACCGTGCGACTGAATGTGTCGCTGGAGCAGCTGTATAAAGGCGAGACGCTTGATATTTCGTTCACTAGGCCAGTTATGTGCATGCATGCCGACGAATGCTTTACAAAGAAACCGGATTGCAAAGGGCCAGGCCTTCGAGTGATTACTCAGCAAATGGGACCCGGTTTCATTGTGCAGAATCAAATTCAAGATGACACGTGCGTCGACCAAGGGAAGGCGTGGAGGCCACGCTGCAAGGTACGGACAAATGCTGCGCATGATATGGTTATTATGAACTGACGTGCTTCTGGTGTAGCTGAGTTATGTCATCGGCAGTTCGTTTGACGGTTTGTCCCTCAGGAGTGCCCGAATGGCATTACTGAACCTGAAGTAACGCAACTGTCGGCCACCGTTGAAGCAGGAATGCGTGATGGAGATGAAATCGTTTTCGACGGCGTGGGGGAGCAAAAACTGGGCCACGAGCCGGGCGATTTGGTATTAGTCATACAGGAGCTCCCTCACAAACGGTAAGGACTTCCAAATGTCTAGCTTTAAATGCGTTCGTGTGTGTTTTCTGCTGTGAGCTTTCATCGTCGTTGCTCTGATCCTACGTTTGCCCGTGCAGGTATTCCCGAATTGGAGACGATCTAGAAATGTCAATAAGAATAAGCTTATTGGAAGCTCTGGTTGGCTTTGAGCGAAGTTTTATTCATCTTGACAACACTCCTGTTCGCGTAAAGAAAGACGATGTAACGTTTGACGGGCAAACCATGACTTTGTATAACAAGGGAATGCCCAAGAAAGGTAATACGTCTCAGTTTGGCAACCTGAGGATAAAATTCATGGTAAGCTACCCTGCTGCCCTAGACGAGAAGCAAAAAGCTGCGGCAAGGCAGGCTCTTGAAGGAACAAGATATTCTCAACGCGAGGTAACGGCATTTTAAGAAACGTCGAGTGGAGGCGCAGCAGTGTCCCCAAGTGGGTAATCTGCAAGCCTTACGCAACCTCGTCAGAAATCTTTTCAAGCTCAATGTTGAGGATGGTTGTGCTCGTGTCAGGGCATTTCTCCGTCGTGCAACTGGACGTTAAGGTGATCACATGGTCTCTAACAGGGATAGCAGCGATAGCCTAAAAGTCTGGTTGATGAAAGTCTTGCATGGTGAAGATAGCATGTTCGTGCTACCCCGTAGCTCGAGCCGCTTGGAACTAACTGGCCGGATGCGAGTGAGATGCCGTTCGCTTGAAGATACACGTGTCCTCCAGTGGAGCCGTCGCATGGACCCGCCACCTGCGCGACCAAGCGATAGGTGCCGTCTTCAGGAAGGACGACGGACCAAAAGTTTGGCGCGCAGTCCTGTAAAGAACTCCTGTTTTGTGGTTGCGGATCTTCGCCAGTTTTTATTCCTTACCGCGCCCAGTGGGCATCGCTGAGAGCCTATTGGTACAGGAAAGGAGACTCCGCGTGAGCTCAAATGGCTCAGGTTGTGGCCCGAACAAGACTTTGTGGGTGCTTCTCTCCACCAGCCTGAAAACCGGACGGGGTAAAAGCTTGAAGTCGCACGAATGGTAGTATATCCTCTGGCTTACCATAAACAATTCCGTCATGTGATTGCTTTATACTGCCGTCGTCGGCGTTCCATCCCTATGACGAAGCTTGTGGGTATGGAAGCAAGAACTGGTTGGAGAAGCGTACCTCTGGTGCCACGTGTTCACCGAATGAGATGAAGTACTTTATTGGCGCTGCGGAGGGCATGTGACACGGTGCCCTAGAAAGCTTTACAGACGCGTCTGTGGGTCCGCTTGGGCTTGAAGCGACGCCGTGGTTTCTAGTCCCTTTGAATGCGCTCTTCGGTCCTCCAATGGTCACTAGGATCTCGCATGCCGTTTCCGTCCCGTCACAGATACCCGCGTGGACACCTGCGGTGCACAGGGTTGATCCCGGCGCGTAGACCCCGGTACCATATGCACTGCCTTCTAGGGATTTCACGCAGTGCTGTGGACACACTGCAACAATTTGGTCGCCTTCTTCAAGAGGCAGAATTTCTGGGATAGACTCCACTGTTGCGTCGCATGTCTGTGCCAGTGGGTGATTGTATGTTTCCGAGTTCTTTTTGTTCTGTTATTTATACCTCAACCATGATTCGAGGAATTGCCGCCTGTGCATCATCTGCCTCTTCCGTGGTAGTACAAGAAGAGCCCAAGAACTCGAAGGAGCCACCGCTGTCTTCTCCGTTCACAAACATCTCGGTGATCTCAGCTCTAACCTAAGAATTTCTTGGTGTGCAGAGCAACTGCATGAGTCACAAGCATCTCTCACGTAATCGGTAATGACGGGTCGCGCTAGCTTGTATGTGTTCCGTTCGATGTCGGATGTGTGGCGAATGGGGAAGACTTCAGAGTCTTCATCACCTTCCTCTGGGCAGCGTTGGTGTTGTCAATTGCTTGTATACGGTGATCAGTGCCACAACTCACCAGAGTACGAAAGAGTGATCTCCGACGGCCAGTTCACGGCCTCGTCACGGGGCTTGAAACGGAAGTGTGTGCTGCAAATGACATCAAGCGCGCTGCCACCGAGAAACCATGACGTCGAGGAGCCTACATCTGGACTTGCTTCCTGAATTTGATTGCCATCCATTCTCCTACACCTGAACGATATTCAGATCGTTGATGCAACCTATTAGAGGTTGCAGTGGGCGAGCATACCGTTTCCCCCAAGTGTTCTCCACGTTCCATTGGGCTGATCCATGTGCCTTCCGTTTAGTCCAGCTGCACAGCCGTAGACGTCGGACTCTTCAGACGAAGCAGAGCAGTCAGCGTAGGCGTTGCCTGCTACGAGAGAGAGAACCTCTTCCTCGCCACCTGACGCTCAGTGATTCAAGATGAGAGAACTAGCACAGCAGCTGCCGGCATACCGCAAGACAATGCCGCATTTTTTTTCTCTTCCGCGAAAATAAGGAACGGCACGCCTTTTTGGCGGAGTTTGAATGATAGCTTTCCTCGCTCTCGGAGTGCTATGAACCGTATTCTCATCGCTCTTGATTCAAGCGCACGTCCCATGCCAGTGACACCAAATAGCACTGATACTATTTCATCTGTGTCGTGGACTTTCCAGGCAGAACTCTCCTCAGGGGCAACAGGAATCCCTTCATCTATTGGGGACGCAATATATATTGTGGCGGGGATATTGACTTCAACAGAGAACGCTTCCATGTTCGGCTCAGCTAGAGTCCTCAGAAAGCGGCGCCCTTCGTATCGAAGAGGCACATCGGCAAGGAAGTACTGGTCGCTATCCGCAAATGCTCGCTCGCCATCACTAAAAAATCCCAAATCGAACTGTTTAGGGTTTAAGCTGAAACATTTTTTGTTTTATATCGGGGCCGGTGAAGTGGTGTCACGGGGAGGCACTGACCCAGAGAACTTTACCGGAGGCCGCGCGTTTCCGGTTAAATAGTGACTTGAGGGGATCACTTCTTCTCCACCTTCGCCATGTCGCCAGAGCAGCCTAATACCAGATCCGTGTAACCGCAAACCGCACGTCCAGCCGTCAAAAGCATATTCACCTGATCGTGGCACTGTTGGGATTTAGGTATTTCAGGTGGTTCGAGTGGACCACTTCAACGCGGATTCTGTATTTCTGTCCGCCAACAAGTTCCATCATCACGGACTCAGTCCTCATCATTCCCGTCTTTTCTTTCGTTGGAATGACAGGGACTGGATTTTCGGAAATTGCATCTCCTGAAACCGGGGTTGGCATCCTGTCAATAATGATCGGTTCGTCGCCAAGGAACATTCGGACTCCACAGTCAGACTCTGGCAAATGGCAGGACTTTTCGAAATAGCGACGAACGATAGTGGCATTTTATCGTACCGACAATGAATGTGTACATCCCCGATCGAGGGGCTTCCAGGAATGCTTCCCATCCTGTCATCGACGGCTCAAGTCTCAGGGTGAAATCCTTCGTTCTGTAGACGCTTCCTTACTGACGGAAAAACTGTTGGAGGACACTCCCTCAACTGGCCCCTTTCCTGAAAACACCAAGTCCAGCGCACTGTCCGTTCTGAAGGCTGATGGTGCCCCGGTGAATGTTGGGTTGTTGTAGTAGGCCCCGCGGACGCCATCTGCGAAGGGTTCATCCTCGTAGCTGAACGCCCAGGAACACTGTGTCACAAGAGATCGAAACGATCAGTGAATCTCTTACCCTCTGACTAAGGAACAGTTTTTCTTGTTCATAATAGCCCTTTTCATATCCCTGTCTATGTCGTCTTTGACATCATCAATTGTTGCTTCAATTAGTCCGATCTTGGCAGACGCTTCTTCCATTTTCTTCAGGCAGTGTTGGCTTCGGGAAAGAAGGCCGTCTATTTGGTTGAGATTTTGGCTCATTGATGAGTGAGCAGCGCCACATGTGGCCGTGAATCTGCATGTTGTTGTTCCGTCGGCCACCACATCCATTCATGTGCCAAAAAAACTCGCACCTGCGTATCATGTCTTCGATTTTTGCAGCCTCAGCATCCAGTCGTGCCATCTGAAGAAAACAGTCTTCTTTGCGGTCACTCATACATCTTGAAGATTCCTGGTTTCTTACGAGATTATTAGATTGGATTGCTTTCACATCAAAGACCTCCTGAGCTTTTGCCCTTAACTTGCCTGCCACCGATCATCCCATCTTCGCTGTATCAAGAGCTCGAGCGTTGTCATTTCTTTTACTGTAGTTTATTGGGCGGCTGCAGTAGTTCCAATCCTTTGGTCCCTTCCCCAGCAACTGGACCTCAACGTAGCACCACTCCCGTCCTGTTTTATCATTAACGAGCCTGTCGGCGCAGAAGAGCAATAACAAAGCATACCGCTGGTTCCATCAGGGGAGCGGGCATCCGTGCAGTCTGTGTAAGTCTGGTTGTCCTGGACAAATGCCGCAGCGCAAAGTCTTCCATCGATGGTCTTTCTATGTTGCTGCCTAAACTCTGTAAGGCGCTGTAAAGGATCATTTGTCGGCGGAGCTGGAGCTTCGGACAAACACGCAGGAACCGAGAGGCACAATAGTGCCACCGCACGCCGGATTGTCATTATAGATCCTCTATTATCTTCGATCGTGGTCCGCCCGCTGCTAATCGCTGACACAAGCGGAGTTAGAATTCTACACATCAGACAACGTGGGAGACATACCGCTTCACAATGATCGTGACACTGTAAGTACACTGATACACGACGGAAGCGGAGAGTCTGTAGTAACACATATGATATAGTTTTCCTCAACCTGGATGGTTCTAATTTTTAAACGTTTACCATCTACTTACCTACTGCAACCTTCTTTCGCCGCACAGTTGGTATTTTCTAGCGAATCTGGCTGCGGTAGACAAACCCCATACGCACCTAAGACGATGACGGGAAGCCTCTCCGTCGTGCGTGTTCCACATCATGAAAATGAAGTGGGAGAATCGTGGCAAGATGCTTGCTTTTGAGGATAAAGCTGTTCAACCGTCGTGTAACACTGGGATAATGCACATGCCTGGTCTCTCATTCTCTAGGAATCTCCGAAAACACCTTTACTGAGCGGCATGCTCGAGTCGTGCAGGGGACACGACGAAATTGTTAACGGAAGCATCTGCCACACTGCCGGTTGACTGAGTTAGGACATGTTTGTTTTCCTTTTGTCATTTTTCTGTGGGTCCTCGCTTTGCCCGATCAGAAAAGCACCCACAGAGGGAAGTTCTTCTGACAGCCAGTTCAACATGATAGCTGCTGTGTGCACTCCTGTCTTCCGTATGGCGGCTGCATACGTGTTCCGTCCCGGTTGTCCACAAGACCACTAGAGCATTTTGGGCTGAAGATAGCTGACTACGGCTTCTCAGGTGTTGAATTGTGATATTACCGAACTGGTTCAGCACGACGCTCTTCGCCACAAACTTACGTGACCATGCGCATAAGTTCTAATGGCAATGATATGCACGGTCCGGCAGAGCCTCACACGCCAACGAATGTGGTGCCACATCGTAGGACAACGTTGAGGGCAACGGTAACTCCCTTGACCCAAAACATCTTGACTATGACGAACATAAATGCAATACCAATAACTGAAAAAACGTTGTCTTCACGCGTTTTTACTGGGAACGGCCTGGAGCAAGGTCGCGACAAGCGTTAGCATCTGACCTTTTACGGAAACAGGCGACACGCCCATTTCCATCGTCAGCACCACAAAATTGCCCTGTCGAATGCGCTAGACCAACCACTTGAAATCGCTCCCCCCCTTTATTCAGCCACCCATTCCCGAGGTACCTAACTCTCAAGCACATCTAACAAACCCCGGCAAACCACTGAAACAGTGCATCAGATTCCGAGTCGACAGCTGTACGAGCAGCAAACAACATGAACACTCCTGGAATACGATCACCGAGAGAAGTCGAGTGTGGTGTGGGGATGCCCGTATTGATCACGGTAACGTGCCACTTCATAAGGAGTATATGTTTCCTCGGGGTAGCCGCATTCACACGGGTCTACCCTACTGACAAAAGCATTGCTCCATTCGGATTGGCAATCTCCGCGTTGTCGACGACGGAAGACTGGTCCCTGTTTGAGAGGGATTGATCGAAACGCTCCACTTGCGTCGAACAGAGCGTTCGACACTGCGTATACCCCAGGGTCGCACCCATCTGACAATGGAACTCCGTAATGCAGCGGTCCTGGCGTGCCCGCAATGTAGGTATGTGGTGGCTGTTGGGGACGTTCACGATCGTGGACGATGACTGGAGCATTCAGTTCTCTCTGGATACGCTCAGAAAAATATTCCTGCGCAAGGGGATGGCGATCTGATGCCGAATTCTCGTGCAGGCGGTAGTAGTCTTCAATTGCGCCCGTGTGGGCATACTGGAGGTTTGGCTGCGACATCGTCACGAAATGAATTCGTCTAATCCAGAGTCTGTCAAACGACAAGAGTGTTCTGCGAAGCAAATACAAGGCAAACCAATGTGAATAAGCGAAACGGTATGGCGCGCCAGAAGCTCGACATCGCACGCTGCCGCGACAGCGGGAGCACAGCTGCCCTGCCTTCGACGAAAACACGTTCTACTAAACTACTACTCCCACCGATGTTGTTCCACCAAGACACGCAAGTTTCCAATGAAACACTTACAAACGAAAGAGAACGGATTGAAAATATCGGGTGAGCTGCGACGCCACCCAACCCGAAGAACGTATGCGTGGCGTGTGGAACGGTTGCAACGATGGCCGTCTCTCGAAGAACTCAGTCGAAAGGACAGGAAAAAAACTTAGAAAAGAAGCGGCCCTTAAGCCCACTGCACCCTAGCAGATGCCAAGAAAAATAGTCTATCGTGCAGAGCTAAGTTTTTGCTAACGACACTGTCAACGTGGGAAGACCACTGATGCCCATCTCACGTGGCTAGCATCGAAGCACGGTGCTAAAGCTTCGCCGCAATTACGTATACCTAGCGCAGCTCCCATCATCTTCTTACCTCCGGCCCTCAGAGGTGAATTCTGTTGCGGCTCCACAGGCGCGTACAAACGGCGAGGATAACCAACCGAGTGCTTAGCTACAAAGTAGTCTTAAATGCGGAAAACAACAACAAAATGCAGGGAAGTCACTCGAAATTTGAACTGGCACACTCATTTGCACCACAAGCCCTTCTGTGCAGTGCTGCCGTACACGGGTAGCATACGTCGTCACAACGCGCGACGTTGAGTGCCTTCTCGAATGGCTTTGAGCGACAGGTGCTGCCTCGCGCCCGTCTCGCACGGCCACAAGTAATTGGCCGCGATGGGGAATACCAGCCACCGGACAATCAAGGCGCGCTGTGTGTCAGGTCTCCGTATCGCGATCTTTACGAACAGCACGTGCGAAAAGCCTCTTGTTGTTGAATCCGCGGTCGGCGCAGAAAACCGAATTACTACAGAGTTCAGCCTCTGCGTAGGACACGTAAATAGTCTTATGGGTAGTTCCTGAAGCTAGCAAAAACAATAGGATGTATTACATGATTGGTTTCTGCTCAGATAATAGCAGAGCGCCACTCGCCGTACCACGTCACGTGTCAAACCACTCTCACGCAAGACAACGACCCTGTTTCCCAACAACACACTATGCTGCCTGGAAAAAACGCTGTCTCCCCCCATCGCGGGCGGTCTTGGATTTTCTCTTACACACACCAAACGAATAAGCTCGTCACGAATGTACACCAAAGGAACCTTCCACAGGTCTCTGGGGACTTTCCACCCACCATTTTGTTTTTTTGTGGGCGAAAGTGACGCAGTGTTTCGTGCACTCTGGCTTTTCTTGTGGACACCTGCACACTTCCACGCTTCTCTTAATGAGAGGCACCTGCGGCTCAATCCAACTCTGGCGTAGAGTCCTATAGTAGGCGGTTTCAGGATTCATGCATGGTTCATATTAGAGTTAATCCGATGCCCACCGTGAGGTTCTGGCTGCGAAAGAACACGGCCCATGTTCCTGACCTCTAACGGTGCACTCTGTCAAGCCCGCGTGCCCCCGGCTCAGAATCGTTTACCGTTGGCATCCGGTTTCACCAGAATGAACCTAGGGATCTCTTTTGCTCTCCACACTTTGTAGTATGGATAGTTACTGAAAAATATCGGTACGGCCACTGCATTGGGGGCAGGCGGTAAACATTTCCTGCTGTTCAAATCTGTAGGATACGTTCACGGGGCAGCGACGAACATATCTGGGTCGCTTTTTCTTTATTCCGAGTGGCTTGTTCTGTTCGGCAAAACATTCTTTGCCCTAAATAGCCTGTTGTGGGCTGCAAATTTCTGTGGCTTTCCCTCCGCTATTCGTAATGAACGGCGACGTATCGCGACCGGCTGAGAGCCGTGGTTACTTGTCGGACACGGCCTGCGTAGTGCCTAGTTTGCCTGTCGAAACGGCAGATGATTCTGCCTTCTTCTCTGGAGACCAAGAAAACACAGAACCCACAGCTGCAAAGAGGTTGGAACCGAAATGCGGATTGAACGGCAACGAAATGCTCCAGTCTTTCAGTTCGAGCAAATCTGGACAACTGAATGGTTCCCAGGCCGACCACCCGGAGAAAACTTCACACTCGCTTGCATCGGTTCGGATGTCTTCCGCAAAGGGTTGTTCATCTCACAAATTTCCCGTCAAAAAAGATTTCGTGGAGAGGAGAAAACCATCGGGTGTATCCCCCCCAAATTTCAGTGGTGTCAGGCGAGGGCCCTCCCAGCTATCGGTGGCCGCCGCCACGGATTCCATCCCGATAAACGATTCTCCCTCTTCAGCACTTGCACATCAGAGAGACCTTTCGCTGCACTGTGTGGAAAGACAGGCTGGCGCCCAGAGACAAGAAGGAATAACTCAACCGGTACCACGGAATCAGAACTTGTCTCCGTCATCACTTAGTCTTTCCTCGTCATCCCTACGGCGCATCATGCCAGCTTCACCTACACAAAACCCTTCTCCGGCAGTCCCAGAGGCGAGTGACGGTGTCCCTTCGTCCTGCCAGAATGGTCAGGTTCTTAGGCGTGACCTCTTGCCACCATCGGAGTACTGCTCTGAATCTGCTGGCGCACCCCAGAATGAAATTGGAGGGGAGAAGAAAATTCGTTTCCATGCCAATCAACTAGCTTGCCAAACATGCTTATCAAAAAGGACGACAGACGGCACGCCAGCACGATGTGCACGTTCGTCGTTTCCGGGCGACACGGAACCGGATACCACTCCTCAGACATTCAGTTCAAATACCCCCAGTGGCAAGCCCGGTGTGCACCGTCGAGGGGACATCAACAGTACTTTTTCGCTCGAGTCAAATGCAGTCTCCTCTTCTGTGGATACACGTGGGAACGAAGGACACAAACCCTGCCAGAAGACGCCCAATCCGTCCTCGACTTCTTCGTTCGCTCGATCTTCTTCCCCTCCTCAGCCTGTCGGTACTGGGAACACCGTGACAGAAAGCTGGCCGAGTAGTGCTGGTGAATCTGCACTGTTGTTAGATGACGACGAGGACGTTGTGATGCTGAAGGGCGGGGAAAGCAGCTGGACAAAGGAGAAACGGGATGAACTTATGGCCCGCGTTAGTCACGCGCGCCTCCGCCAGTTGAGAGATCTTTTCCTCGACCCCTGCAGAAAAGAGGCACACCCCTGGACCACCGAGGAGATTGAACTCCTTCAAGCCGACTACAACCAAAACCACGAAGACTGGGTAGAAGTCCTCCAGGTAAAATCCGCGCAGCTCTTGGTGGTGCAGCGTGTCCTGTTGATCACCATTGTATGCATATATATATATATATAAGTAGGATATACTTACATCGAAGGCAGAGCATAATATTCAAGCGAGCTGGCAAAGTGAAAGTCGTGTGATTATGTCTGCCTTCTGTTGAACTACGACAGACGGCATCTGCTTGCGGCTTCTCTTGTGCCACTTCTCGCGTTTTCATTTTCATTTATTTTTGTGTTTCTGTCAGTTCCTTTAGCTATCAACGTGATTTTCACTCCATCATTAACGCTTCCTTCCTTTTGCACATGTGAGCGCGGCCGCCGGCGACCACAGCGGCTGCGAATTCGGCTGCGAATTCGTGATGCCTGTTTCTATCCCTGTGTTTCTCTGCAACACTCACGATGGCTGCCCTGACCCTGCGTTTTTGCTTCGCGTCCGATGCCTGGTGCACACAGCCTTGGCAAGCGACGCCGCTTCATTTGCAGGCAGTCCCCTTCACGTACTCGGTGCTAAAGAAGGCACCCCTGAAGTTTCCTGCGATTTTCTGCAAGCAAATTCCATTCTTCTTCCCGCACCCGTCTGGAATCGGTGTCTTTCGCACCGTCCTTATTATCGAGCGCAGGCCGAGAGAGAAAGATACGCTCAGTGGGAGCAGGACGCCGGCGCACATCGCAGGACAAAGCCATGCAGATAGCGCTTCAGCTCACCAATCGCCAGTTCCTCGGGGTGACACAGAGAAAAAGGAATGGGAATCGGGGAACTCGTCCAGCCCCGCGTCCTGTCGAAGCCGTAGGCGTCCTCGGGGGTCCTCAGCGTGGGTGTCCGTCTCGCCAGAGGCTTCACCGAAAGGACGAGCACAGGGAACTCCCACCTGTGGAGGATCACCCCCGGACGTGAACCATAAGTGTAGCAAGGAATCGAAGGCTCGACGATTCACCGCTCGTTTCTCACTGAGTCGAGAAGACCAGGACAGAATGTGCTGTCAGAATTCCGGCGAAAGTTTGACTGAAGATGCCGCGCGGCTCGTGCTCATTTGGGAGCCTTACCAGCAGACGGATAAGGGCCTGCCGACTGTTTCAGATGGAAGCGAGGAGACGCGATGCGCGGCTGCCACACCCTCTGTTGGAACCGAATTCTCACCGTCTCCATGCTCGTCATCAACTCCAATCCCCGCTCTGGAGTTACCAGACGACGGGCTTCAACCGGGGGCGTTTGCCCACGTTGTCACAGGCCGTTTGTCTCTTCCAGTGTTCTCGCCTCTGCCGTGCGCCCGGGGGGATCCTGAGTCGGCTTCTGAGAGCGTTTCCAGTCTCTCGGACCTTGCTTCAGACCACTGCGTCTCTCCTTTTGCGTTCACCGCTGTTCAGAGAGCCGAAGCCGGCGAAGGTGGTTTGTCACCGTGTGCAACACCGACTCAGCTGCAAAGGCAGGAAAAGAAAAGGATTCTTCGCATGCAGCGCCTCCAACATAAACTCCTGCAAGGCCTCGAGGAAGCCGACCTGCCAGAACTCGTCTTCGAGGGGAGAGTCGTCGGGTGCGAGCTTCACGGTTTTCTTCCCTTCAACGAGCGACGGAGTGAGCAGGAGAAACACAGAGCCAACGCAGGGGACAACAGAGCCAAAGGCGAAGCAGGACCACTAGTCTCAAACCGAAATAATGGATCGGAGGTCCCGACCAAATACCGAAAGATTTCCCGCGACGAACACTACACAGGCGACCACGCAGCTGCGACTGGGAAGGAAAGAATCAGGGAAGCGCCGTCACAGCCGTTGACGATGGATGAAAGGCAGGAGAAGGACGCAATAACGAGAGACGAAAGAGAAACAGGGAAGGGGAAAGAAGAAGACGAGGTAGAAACATCTTCCGTCGAGAGAATGCAGACTTTTCTGAATCGAGAAGAAGGCGGAGACACACACAGAGAGAAGGAAAGGATCCCCACGGAGGGCGGCAGAAAGGCAAGAAACGCAGAGCCGTGCAATGGAGGTGTTGCGCCCGGCGTATCGAGCGAGAACAGGTGGGGCGGAAAAGGCGAACGTCTGGGGCTTCGCCAGCGCATGCTTCTCTGCGTCCGCTTGGAGGACGACCGGGTCTTTTTGTATGAGATCAGGAGTTTCATCAACCACTCCGCCAAAGCTCTCGTAGATTGGGAACGACGGGTTCGCGTCGCAGAACGAGAGATCGCTGTCGCAGCTGGGGTTCCCCTCCCTGCTCCGTCCTCGGCTTCTAAAAGTAAACTCGATCCGAGAAAACACTCACCGCATCAACGGGGCTTTTCCTCCACGCCTGCACCCCACGCCGTGTCTTGTCTCCCCGGCTCTGCAGCGGCTGTCGCTCTCTCAGGTGCGTCCGTGAAGGAGAGACTCGCAGGGGCCGACGAACGCCAGAGACGAGGAAGGCGAGCTGGCTCCTTGAGTGCCTCACGCATTGCCTCATCGGAAACTCAGGCGCGGGCAGCTGAAGGGAAACCCGGTGAAACGGAAGGCAAATGCTGTGCAGCGTCTTCGCCTGCTTCTCAGTCTTCTCTCACGCAGGACGCAGCTACAACCCCAGTTGAGACGCTGTCGCCTCTGGAGAAGGGGGACGCAAGTGAAAAGAGCAACGACTCTGTCAGTCCGACCGCGAAGACGCTCGCAGAAGCTCCAGAGGACGATTTCTCGCGGGAAGCTGTTGCCTCAGAGCAAGCACCCTTCTCGGAAGAGGGATCTGTTTCAGATCCAGGAGCCACTCTGTCTGCGCCAGCGCCGACCACAGAGGGGGTCTCCTTCACAGCCGTGCCCCTTTCAGTTCCACCGTCTCAGGCCTCACTTCCTTTTCTTTCTCGCCCGGACGTGGAGGTTCCCGCGTCAGACATGAACACGGGAAGTGACTCACAGAAACGCAGTTCTCCTGAGGAGAATGAATTTGGCTGTGAAAAAGGAATAGACACCCGAAGCGTGGCGCCAAAGCAGCGCGAGGTGCAGAGACCGGCCGATATTGAGCGGGCCGAAGCATGCCCTGGAGAGAGCGAGAAATCGAAGATCGGGAACGAACTCCAGGTTCCCTCCACTTCTTGTGGTCAAGAGAACCGTGCCTCTCCACACGAAAGCTTGAAATCATATACGTCGTCTTGCTCGTCACCTTCTCCCTCTTCGTCTTCTTCACTCTTGCCATCTTCGCCTTCATCTGCTTGCCCTGATTCTTCTCTCTCCAACAGTGCAGGTGGAAACAAGGAGGCGGTGCGCCCCAGAAGAAGAGCCACAGCTGATGCCAATGCGTCTGAGTGCCTGGAGTCTCCCGCGGAGAAGACAGGACCAAGGAGAAGAGAGGAGGTGGAAGCGATAGGGAAGAAACCGGCGACGACGTTCAAACAGACGCCTCCAAAGAGACGCCTAACTTTGGAAGAGGCCGACGACCCACCACTTTGGTTCGACTGCGACGAAAGCCCGACGACATGGAGAAACCCGTTTGATCGTAAGTGGGGAGCAACAAGGATTGGAAACTGGACAGTCGCCCGGAGACCAACGAAAAGGAACTTTTCAGAACAATACTATTCCTTCAGAAGGAACGAAAAAACGACACACGCTGTTTTTCACAACTGGCCTCAAATTTACACATCCCCAATGCTTACGTATTCATAAGAATCTCGCTCTCTATACATGTTTGTATACTTTGTTGCGTTGACACCTTGGCTGTAAGGGGGGCAGTAGAGGGGGAGACAGTTTGTGTATTTTGTACGATGGCAACAACAAGTGTCCGTGTGGCGTTAGATATCGATATGCAGGTTTGTAGGGTTTCCTTTCAGACATCCATGCCCAAAAATAAAGAGATTAGTGAAGTTTGCATACATGTGCCTACAAGTACACACGGTTGAATACATGTATACACACATTTCGCACATGAGTCTGTATCTCATGTCCGTTTTTAGCTTGTGGTTTTCTAGGTGAGAACGAGATGAAATTCTTCAGTGATCTTCCGTTGCTTTCTGTCTGCTTTGTTTTTAGCAAGCAGGCGCGGTGCCCGCGGTGCCCCTAGGGGCGGGACCAGCGGGTTCGGCAAAATGTTTGCTCTTCCCCCTCTCGCCGTTTTCCACGATCTGCAGTGGGACGCTTCCGAGACGAGGAGACTTCGTGACTCATGGCATCTCTCTCAAAATGTTTTTTTACCTGCATGCGACCCCGCTCGGGCAGGAAATCAGGACGCCACCAGTCCGGCTGCTCTCGGCCCGGATCTGAATGGATCAAACAGTACCTCTGAAACGCGTGACTCTTCTTGCAAGAAGAGAACAGATGGCTTCCACGACATAGAGAAGGGAGCAGCGCTGGTCTCTCAAGACTGGCAAAAGCAGATTATCCCCTCCGCCGCTCTTTGCTTCTTCTTCTCCATCTACGAGGAAGTAGAAGAGTGCGATGAAGCTTGTGGGCTTTCTCAGGAAAGAACAGACGTGAAACCAACACTCTGCGTGACACGTGGAGTTCAGGGTGGGGAAGGCTCTCAGACTATTCCTCCGACCAGGCGCCGCAGTGCCACGAGCGAGGACAATCCCTCGAAGACTTTTTGTCTTCCGACAAACGTGAAAGACGAAGTTCCAGCGTACGAGAAGTTGTTTGAGAGAAAAGGGCGGACACAGGGCTCGCTGTCACCAGCCCATGTACATGCACCCAGGGGAGAAACAACGGTTATGAACGCAACAGAAAGCAGAGGAACGGGGGTCGGGGCAGCCGCAGCAGGATCAGTGGCACCTAGGAAAACCGCCGAAGAAATGGCATCAGGAATCGCATGGGGCGAGACTCGTGGTCAAGCAGAGGGCATGAAACGAAGAAAAAAGATTGTTATGCTCTCTCACCTCGCAGCCGTGGCTCGGGCTCCGCGAGGGTTTTTACAGACAACTGCTGGAAGTGGCTTTGCGAGTGGAGACCAAGAATCCTCGGCCGCGGGCCGCCCTGACGAAGTGTTTCGAAGCTCTGATACAAGTCACCTGACAAACGGTATTCGAGAAGCTCCAGCAGTCGCCGGTGCCTCCGAATCTTCTCAGGCGAACGTCTGTTCCTCGAGAAAATCAGAGCCATCGCAGTTGCTCTCTGCAAAGAGCAACCCACCGTTCAAAAGCGACATCCTTTCCACAGAGACGGTTTCCTCTCTCGGTTCCGCTTCGCCGCCGAGCGCCGTGGGGGGGAAAGTCTGTGTGTGGCGGCTGGAGCCTCTTTTGCGGCAGTTACCGCTGGAGGCAGACAGTGACTCTGGGGTTTCTCTCGCTCCAGACATTTCCTCTTTTCGTCTCGCTTCTTTCCCGTCTGCTCAGCAGAAAAGAAGGCGAGTCGCCACGGAAGGTCCCTGTGGAAGAAATAGCGCAGGATCGCATCGGAGTAGGCACCAGGAGAGACTCTCATTCTCTGCAACGGATCAAGCTCCAGAACGAGAGGACTTGCCCCTGTGTTGCTCGGACGCAACGCCATGTCGGCTTTCGAAGGACGAATTCGATGCCTGTGAGGAGAGTGGAAAAATCAGCTTTCCTCCCCCCTCCTCACACAATTCTCTTCTTCTCTGCGAGTGCTACTTCCCTCCGAACTGCATTCCTACGGATGTCAGCGCAACGCCGGGGAAGACGCACGTTGTTTTGAAAAGAAGGACAAAAGCCTTTGGACGCTCTGACGCCATTGAAGAGAAACTAGAGGCGAAGGGTATGGAAAGTTCCGTTAGACGAATTGAACAACTGCCCACGATGGTTACAGTCGACACGACTGGCTCTTTGCGAGCCTGGACTCTTGGAGGTAAGAAGAAAGACACAGACAGCAACACCACAGTGGGAAGAACCGATTAAAACTTCCTTTTTCCCCCACTAAAAGGCACACGTGCGCCTCGCTCTGGCTGCGAGATCACCGGGGAGGTCCACGCCTGTCGAAAGAGTGTACTGTTCTATTGAAGACGTCTTCTGTTTTCCGGCTTTTGAGGCGATTCGAAAACAAATTTGACGGGTTGCCACGATGCGATTAGACAGTCACTCTCCTGGATTTTCGGGTCAATTAACGTAGCGCGTGTCGAGCACACTCTTGGCATTCCAGAGCCCAGGCTAAGGCGTTGCCTTTCCCTTCCCTTCCTGCGTTCCTCAGAGCGAGCCACCTGCGTCGCCGCACAGAGGCTCCTCGACAGCCCGCTGCTGGCGGTGTCTATTAACCAGCAGCTTCCATCCCTCGCGGCGGTTGGAGCAGGCGACGGCCGAGTTCGGATTTGCGACATTTCTGCGTTTCTCTCACACTGGCGGTCTCCTTTCGTGTGCGAAGCCCGATTGCTCCAACCCCTTGCGTCGCCGCTCCTCACGCTGCCGTCGCCTCTGGGAGAGGATCTCTACCGGGTGTTTAGGCGCCAGCACCCCGTCCGCCGACTGCAGTGGCTCGCGGGCGGGGCGCTGCTGGGTGTCGTGCACGAGCAACCGGCGTCTGAAAGGCACCTCGCGGCTTTTGGGAGTTGCGCCGCTGTTTGGGCGCCCGGAAGAGATGTCTTCGACGATATTAACGACGCTGCACACCACAAACTGTTCTGGGCACGGGCAGCGAAGCACCCCCAGGCTGCGAAGTTCGCTCGCCTGGTGTCTGTACACGTCGCACACGCTGTTGCAGCTCTCGATCGCAGTGAAGGAGCGAAGAGCAGCGAATTCCACGTGCCAAAGGGCACAGTCGGCTCTTTCAGGGGTTTGTGCAAGGAAGGAAGTGCGCGCATGCTCGGTTGTGATTTCCTCTTCACTAAAAAAGGCGGGGTGGCCGGAGTTAGCACCGACACAGCTAGCATGCTGCACTTCTGGAAGCCCGGCAGCTGGCTGCTAGGCGACGTCGAAGACATCGGAGTGCTCGCACGCAAGACCGGGGACAAGACACAGTTGTCTCGAGCGTTGCAGCACATAGCCACACAAATCCAGCTTCGGTCACACGTTTCCACACGCGCAGAGAAGGCGAAAATGCAGAGACAGGCAGAAATTGCGAGCGAAGACGTTGAACGAGCTACACACGGCGAAAGCCTTGCATGCACACGGGAAGCGCTGATGCGGCCCTGGCAAAAATTCCTCGCCGTTCGCCCTGTCACGCGTGTGCTGGTGGAGAATCTGCGCGCAGAAATCCAAGACGAGGCGGCCGCGTTCGACTTTTTCGCCGATCCCCACATCCAATGGCTCGAAACCAAATAGAGCGCCTACGACTTTATAGACGAATCTATTTTGCTCGCCATTTGAAGTGTCGATCAACGAAGCCCCGTAAAGGCCCCGGCTTTGTGTACTGAACATGTAACGGCAATAAATGTAGCAACTTCATGTGGAATCTGCTCTGCGCCTTTGTTTTTATAATCGAAATGGAATGCACACTCAAGGCCGACGCCTGGGCACAAGAGTGCGAGCTGTGTTAAGCAGTCCATTGGGGTGGTGTACAGCATCCGAAAATAACTGGGTTGTCTTTAGCTCGTAACTGGAGTCATATTCAGTATCCTAGGTACTAGAATGCCACAAATCATAAAGAACTTGGTTGTCTGTATCTCACAACTGGAGTCATGCTCAGTTGTTAGACACTACAATGGTATTGTTCTCCCGACTTGAGCTACACGGTTCTGGATTGCTTCGGTGTACGACTACCGCAAGTACACAATATACAGTCCCAGCTAGAGCGGTCAAACTAATTTTATGACGCGAAGGGGCAAATTTTCAATTGTCGGAATGCCACGCGGAGCAGAACGGGAGATGTTTGCGGTCTTTTGCTGTGCAGCAACAAGGAGGAATAGCAGCAGTTGTGCCGATCTCTACTCATGAAACAGCTATCTTGGAGTTGCTTAATCGTATTTAGAGCTCGTAATATCTATACAGATGACTTCGCGATCTAGAACTGTTGAACTCATACCACATAGGCCGATACCGCAAACTCTGGGACGAGACGAAAATGACACAAAAGAGGAATTAGTGGGAAATTTATGGATGCTCAGAACAGTGAAAGATGTCGATCGAGCCGGATGCCATGACGGAAGTGGTGGTGTGGCCCCCGTATAGTTCCTTTCGCAAACGCAAACGGCGAACAGCTGCACTGCAGAGCCCAGTCTTCGGAGACAGGTGGTGCTTCTGGTTCACGACGCCTAGCAATTTGAGGTATTTCAGTGGTAGTCACCCACTCGACGGAATGCTAATCCAGTTCTCTCGGCACTCTTCAGAGTCGCATGCATTCTACTCGTTGCTAACACTTTACGCCGGCAGAATACGAAGCGCAGAAAACCGTTACAAGAAAAAAAGAGAGCCGATTCAAAAAAAAAGCAGAATCAGTTCACGAGGCCGTACTCAGTGACAAGGAAAACAGCACAGTGAACATGCAGAACCTTCGACTACCTCAAAGGCTACATGTGATGAAACAGTGCCTACGGAGCCTTCTTCCCTCTGTTATAACCAGTCTGGGTCAGAGTGCTGGTTTTTACTTCTTTGGACACAGCTCTTCACAGTCCCTTCTCTTCACGGAATACCCCAAATTCTCAAAGATTGGATGTCCACAGCCCCGGAGAAACGCAGACGTACATGCGTACACATAACCTGATTCGTTTTATGTGTCGCGTCTCCGGGCTTTTCTGCCTCGTCTTCTTCCATGCTTTCCTCGCAGTTCGAAGGCGAGAGACATCGATGCGATCCTCTCTCTGCTACCAACACCGTTTTCACCCATCCCTTAACTTCTTTCTGCGCTCCCGTCGCATTCACACGCCCAACAGGACTGTCTCCGTTCCGCCATTTCTTGCTGGAGGCCGAAGAGGAGACGAAAGAAGTCCACGTCGGAGAGAGAGAGGTTTGTCTGCATCTGAAGAACCGGCGCTGCTGAAGCAGATTCAGTCCCGAGGTCTGCGAACGAGACACATACAAAGGCTCCATGTGAAGACTGGTAAAGCCGCTGCCCAACGCATGCATCCATTTAACACGAAAAAGCAACCACACAGACGCCTCCTACAAGCACTATTCGGGAATAGGTGGAAATCATAAGTTCACGCATTTATAACACCCTGCACGCGTAAAACCCCGAACACACAAGTCGAACACCAACTAATCCCCCCCCCCCCGGTGATACCTGCGTTTTCTTATATGCGGGAAAAAGCCGACGCGTCACGATTCTTGCTCGGACCAAAACGGATTCCTCGGTATTGTCAATTTTCGCTACTTTTCGTGTCTGCGTTCAAGAGACCGTTCTTGTAGTCATGCGGCGTCGTCTCGCTTTTGGGCTTCGCTTTCCTCTTCTTGAATTTTCCTCAACCTCTTACCTCTGGACAACTTGCAGCGTCCCAGAGTTCCACGGAGAGAGTCGGAGAGCCTAGACAATTCTTTTCTTGTGGATATCTTGATTCGGACGGTTCGCATCCTGCACTTGGGCGCAGGGATCCAGTCTCCTCGTTTAAGTTCCAGGCCTCTCCGCGCGGTTCTTCCTCTGTGGGTCGACAGACCACTTCGAGGCGACTCACTGCCGCCCTTGTGCTGAGGCAGACGACCACAGTCCTCACGTCCCTCCACCTGAGGTCCATCTGACCTGAAAACTCGTCTCCCTCTCCATTTTCGTATCCTCTCGGCTGTGCAGACGTGGTCTCGTTTTGGCTCTCCTGTCTGTCCAGCGCACAGCTCCTGCGTTTTAAAAGCACCGCCTGGCGTTCATCTCCCCTCTCCGTTCCTTCAAGCTCTTCTACTCGTCTTCTCTTCTTTCTCGAACTCGCTGGCTTCTCTGCCTCCTCCCAGGCAACGACTGCGGCGCCCTTGAGCAAGTTGCTCACTTCTTCCTCTCTGCTTCCCTGTACAGGCGGCAGAACCTCCCATGCTTCTCTCCAAAACTCCCCGTACACGCGGATGTGACTTAGACCCGCAAAGGCTTCGTCTTCGACGAACCCTGCCCCGTTCTCCGGGATTTCTTGCTCTCGCAAATCAGAACGAATCGGCGCCACGAAGTGCTGAGAAATCCGAAGATGCGTGACAGGCGCGGAGCCTGTGTCGAGCGCAAACGCTACTCGCTCTTCACCTGCCGGCAAAACTTCTCCCGAAATTGCAGGGTTCCACAGCGACGACTCCAGGCAGCCCCAGAGACCTGAGAAAAGAGAAGAGTGAAAAAAGGCATCGAGAAGAGGGAGGAGAAGGATGGAGAGAGGTGAGAGAAAGGACGAAGGGAGAGAAGACATCGGGGAGAAACTATCGCCAGGGAAGGATAAGGGTCACAAGCAACCGCCGCCAGAGAGAGATAAGTGAAGAGAAAGGCACTCACCAAACGCAGGCAAAAGGCTCCACTCCCCATAAGCACAGTATGAAGGAGCTCCGGGACAACACGAACGTCGAAAGTGAACGAAACTTGCACAGTTCTCTGCTTCCCCCTTTTTTATAAACGATTCGCTCTTCCCGTGAGGCTGTGGCACGCATTGACGGCATGAATATGAAGGCCCCTAAATGTCTACGCAGAAATCACGAGTGCTTAACGTGGACGCATGTGTAGTGGGACGAGCATTCCAATATTTCGTGTACATACATACCCACGGGCACTTGCACCGCACTGCAAAGTGTGAGTGTCTGGGTTTCCGGCATTGGCGCACTTTTCTGACACGTAATAGCATTTTCCTGCTGCTACGACTTGTTCCCTCCCGATGCATCTGACGGCGATCACAAAAGCCACTACCACTGTGTATACACGCCCCCGCAAAAACCTATGGGAAGCGTTGAAGCCTTACTTTGCTCGTCCACGTCTTGTGCGAGAAGAGAAGCCGCGTCGAGTGATATTTTTGTCTCAGCACCTTGTCGCCTTCCTTGGACGAACTCAACGCCATGAATGATAGCTGCGTCGGCCCGGAGGAGGAAACACAGTCGAGAGGAGAAGCTTGATACACACGTGCTGGTTCTGCAGCTTTAGTTTTTGATAAAGTGCTACCCGGACGCGACGTACAATCGCGAGGGCAAATGATTTTCCGGGGGACTACAGTGATCACAAGCCTTCCTCAAATATCCTCTTTTGCACCTCGGCGACTAGGAGACTACGAATCGTTTGTAACATCAGAAAGGTGTTTCAGTAGCAGCGGTGAAATGCTAGGAGGCTCGAGGAGCACGCAGACCAGACACCGGTCACTTCACACATGCCAGGCGACCACGAACTCGTGAAAGCTCACAAAGCAATCCCTCGTTCACCAGCACCGCTTTCTGAAGAGAAATATGGGACGGCTGTTCCTCGCAGCATCAAGAAAAGGCACATGGACAAACACGATTGAGATTCCCTGCATGCGCGAGTTCACCACTGCTTCGACAAAATGTAGAGATACGATTGTAAATGAGGTTGTAACTGGTTCCGACAACATGTTACGAAATGTACCGCTGCATCTTCTCACCATTAGCTAGTTTACTGGTGAGACTTTAACTAGAGAGCAACCAGCATGTGTACACAAGCTGCACAGACATGGTATTCACGTGTGGCAATGCCTGCTTCGAAAGAAAAGGCCATGGCCGCCGCAGTCACTAGCTTCTCACCTGGAGCAGCGAAACGGACAATACATGTGTCTGTGCATTCCTCGCCGGCAGTCAGCATCAAAGAAACCCTTTTCCCAGAGTCGAAGTACCCTCGAGCTTCGCGCTCTGACGCGTGCAACAACCGCATGCAGCTCTGAGGTGAACCCTGTCGTCTGCCATCGCAAAAGATGACTCTGGCTCCGAGCTGTAGAAGCACATTCAACGTATCAGATTATATATATATATATATATATATATATATAGCTGCTTTGGAGCGTACCCAAGTAAATACACGAGATTTACAGACATATTTGAGCCCCACTCAGTAGAGAGGCAAAGCCCGAGTATCAGACCACCCTCTAGTCAGGAAAGTCAGACGCACGAACTGAAGTAAAGAACACCGAAAGTAGGGGAACATAGAACATGGTCACAGGGCACTGAGCATCCAGACGTTTGGAGTCAGAGCGGCATAACAATCGAACAGCATTCAGTGCCTGTGTTCAAGAAATTGATTCGTTCACCAATGAGAACACTTATTATCGCGAGAAACGGTGGGACGCGTGATACCACTAAGCCACATATTACGCCTACACCGTGGACGATGTGAAAGACCCTTAACGTAGGATATTCAAATCCATCACTTGCAGTCCCGTTGAGGAACGCCCAGCTTCGCTTACTCTCGCACTGGCAACATTTGGAAGGTCGATGAAAGCAGGAGGGAGAACGACGGCGAGATCGCCTTTCGTTTCCTCATCCAGGAGAGATTCCACGGCTTTCGCAGTGACCCGCGTGGCAAAATCAGCGACCTTAGCTCTCCACCCACTCCAAACTCCATCCACCTTTGTCAGCGACACCCGCCCCACCCGATCTCGCATGCGATGAAGCCACGACTGTCCGCGCTGGAGAAGGGAAATACAGAACGGCTGCTTTCTCCCCACTCGCGAGAGTGGAGAGACACAGGAGCGCATCCCAGACGAGGAAGACGAAAAAGCCAAGTCAGAAGCAGATGCAGAACCCGAAGCGGAAGAAGACGCAAGATCGGAAGAAGACATCTGAGGCGAGGGTACGAGCTTCTTGGGGGAGTGTGGGGCACTGGAGCGGTCGGAAGACGACGCAAGACCTTCTTCCCTCCCCTTTTGTTCAGCCATTCGAGTGTGTTCTTTCTGTTCTTTCATCTCGCGATGGAAGGGGAAGCGTGAGCCGGTCTGTCCCGTCTCGACTGTCTCGCGGCCTCCGCTAATCCTCTCAAAGCCTTTCCTTCCGCTTATTTCCACGCTTCCTCTCTCCGAAGAGTTCCGGAAGCCACAGGGAGGCTCCCGACCTGCCCATCCGTCCACAGAGGCCTGACTCGAAACTCGAGGTACAGGAAGAGAAGAATGAGGAAGGGAGAAGGCGCACGGCGGCGAAGACGAGCTGACAGTAACCGAAGTGCAGTCCAACAGGGACGAGACGGCCTTGTGGCTTGTCTGCTCATTTTCCGTGCTCGGAAAGGCAACTACAGCGAATTCGGCTTCGCCTCTTCCGGTTCCTTCCCACGCCGGCCCGCGGGACCGCCTGCTTGGCGCCACCGATTTTCGAGCTTCCCCATATCCGAGCGTCTCGCATTCTCCCTCGCTCCTGTTCTCGTCTTCGCTGCTGTGCACCTCTCCTCCGGGGCGTTTCACTGGCACCGGGACGGCAATGAAGAAGGATTCGCGGCGGCCCAGAGGTGAGGGAGTAGCTGAGGAGCCGGAGGGAAGCCAGTGTCGACAGGAGACAGGCGAGCCCTCTACAGAGGACTGAGGTCTCGACAGGCCCGCCTCATGTGACTTGTCCACGGACAACTTTCGCTTTTCTCCTCTTCGCGGGCCTTGGGAGAACTCCGGCGAGACGTCCTCTCGCGTCTCTGCGCCACACGCGTCCCTTCCGCCTTCTTCGCGGCCGGCGTCTCCGTCCCTCGCAGTCTGCTGATTCCAGCTGGGCGGCTTGGAAGGAGAGCAAGACGGCGACGGCGCATTGCCTTCTCTCAGCGTCGTGCCCCGGCCACGCAACGCTGCCGACTCACTGGCACAGACGATGCGGGTCGGGGCGCGAAGAGGGGGCGGCACCGCGGCGCCGGCGAACAAGCACACAGACGAAGAAGAAGAAACCGATCTGCAGGAAGAGGGATTCGAACACGAGAGCGAGTCCTCTTGGCTGTGCTCGTGACCGTCACCCTGAGTGTCCCTCGACGTCACCAAGTCTCCAGAAAAGGAGGCCACCGACTGAGAAAAAAGACTCGAACGATCTACTCCTAGACTCTGTGAGGCACAACCTTCGCTGGGCTGTGGTGACTCCGAATAGGACGCCGAGCCGCCGGGCCTGAACGGGGACGAAGACGGCTCGGGGCAGACAAGCGGAGGAGGCAGCGAAGAAACCTGGAAGTCAGGAGCTGCTTTCTCGCCACAAGAAGAGCAAGGGAAGGAAGAGACGGAGGTTGCGTGACGCAAGTGTGGCTCTTTGGCTGTACCCACGGAAAGCTTGGATCTTGCCGGAGAGGGAGGCGGAGGTGCAGGCGGCAGAGGAATAACCACCGAGGTTCTACACAAACTTCGTTCCTGTCTCTCTTCACGGTTCTCTTGTGCGCAGTCGCTCTTCTCTTCAGCGTGGCGCTGAGAGAAGCAACTGTCAGGAATCGTCAGTGAGTGGGATGGTTTCTGTGGAACGTCTACCCTCTCTCTGGCTTCCGCTGGATCGACCCCTTCACCTGCCTGAACCTCTCTGCTCTCCTGGCGGCAGCGTCGCATCCGCTGCTCTTCTGCTGCTGCCGCGGAGACCGTTTCTTCTCCACCATTCTCCTCTTCGCTCTGCCGTTTGCGAGTGTGAGAAAAAACCGGCGAACCGGAGAGACCGGAGACAGTACCCGAAGCGACAGACGGAATATCGTTCTTTCTCTCCGTTGTTTTTAGACTCGAAGAAGGCGAACCTGCTCGCTCCCCTCGTTCCGCTGGTGAAGGGGAGGCTTCTCTACCTTCGCTTTCTTCGCGGTCATTCGCTCCCAGTGTCCCATTGGAAGAGGCAGCGCTCGACAGAGGATTCGCTCCCTCTTCTCGCGGAGCAAAAGGAACGACGCAGGCTGTCGTTGGCGCGTCGCTCACCTCTCCTTCATCACCACTTTCAATCTCACTCAATTTCCCTGACTTCGAGCATTCGGGAACGGAGGAAGAAGTTGCCAGCCCTTCGAAGGCTTCTTCCCGGAGCTCCACGGCGCGGGGAACCAACATAGGATTCGGAACTGGGACAGAACGGGACGCTCCAGAGGGGTCGAATGACGGTTTAGGGTTTAGAGCTGAACTCGCATGCAAAGGACCAGGAGCGCGAGAAAAGGTACAAACATCAATACTCGAGCCCCTTAGTCCAGATCTGCTTGCAGTCGCTTCTTCTCTCTCTCCCTGGAGCCCCTCTACACGGGTACTAACAGTATCTAGTTTTGATGTAAAGACACCCTGGAGCGGTTTTTCTTCACTCTGGGTAATGCATTTCTCTCTGCTACCGCGGGCGCCTCCACCGCTGCCTGTCGAGAGCCTCCGAGACGGGGCAACCACGCCAAGGAGAGGCGAAAGCCAGGTGGAAGAACATCCTGGACTCGAGGAAGGCTCACAGTGAGGGCATAGGCTCTTCCCTGCTTTTTCCTCTAGGTCATTCGTACCTTCACTTCGGGAAGGCACATCGCCCGGCACGTCAACTGGCGCGGGAAGAGAAGCTGTTGTTCCCGATTCTTGAGTTTCCGAGGTGGCGGACGCCACAGCCCGCGGTTCTGAAGAAACCAAAGTCTCAGCATGGCGACACGCCTCCTTTTCCGTCTCTCCCTGTATTTGTACGCGATTCCCTGAAGACAGATGAGCATCGACAGCGTCTCCTCGCCTACTGTGTGACGGACGAGGCGCTAATGCTGAGTCGCCTGTCTCCTGTCGGGAGGCGAAAGGCCCTGTCTTCGGAGGACTGTGACACTGATCAGAGACACGTCGAGAATCGGGCAGCGCAGTGCTCTCCTTTTCCCGGCTGTGTTCACGAAGTTCGACCTGTCGGTCTCCATCCTGAGCCGAACTCAATTCTTCCAGAGAATTGAAACTCGAGGAATCTTTTGAAATGGGGGCATCTACTACACTTATATCCACACCGTCAGCACCCCCCTTCAGCATGGCCGGCCTACATGAAGAAGCTACATCTGCCGTACTGGTCCTCTCCGTTGTCCTCTCTATCTCTTCCTTCCGGGTACCCTCGTATTCCTTTCCTCTTCTCTCCATGCTCTCCCCGAGTGGTTCTCGCCCCTCTGCTTCGTGTCTCTCTCCAAAGAAATTATCCTCCTGACTCAAAAAGGCCCCTTCTATAACCGCGTCAGGCGTCGCCCGTGTGGGACGCAGGCCTTGTCTTTGTGAAGTCGGAAAGTCTGCCTCCACAAAGACCGAATCTTGCGCCATGAGGTCGACCGCCAATGTCGCTCCCTTTTCACACGCGGTGTCAGTCCCTCTCGCTGTTTCAAACGATTCCCCTGCTGCTGTAAACGACACTGTCCCCGCGGCTTTGTCTCCTTTGCTGTCTGCTGCAGGCTCTCGGGAAGGGCTAAGAGAGACAGAAGTGGAAAAGCGGCACTGGATCGGCGAGTCAGAAGGCGGAGACTGAGCTGCAGAGAACTGGTCCCCGTAGTCTTGTCTAGGCGAAGGCGCCACGGAAGCTGCTGAAACGCACCTGCTGCGTCTATGGCGTCTGGCTGAGGAAGGCCGGCCGCTGCTGGTGCTCTTTCGGGAGAGTGACATGATCGGTCGAAGCTGGTCTTCCTGGGCTGCGGCGTAGCAGACGCCTCGGAGCTGGCGTAGGTCGCCGAGGAACGTCGAGAAAGGAAGGGAGCTGGAGGACAGTGCGAGGTCCGAAAGAGAAGGCGACGGCACCCCAGCCACGGGAGGCGCGATACCGTTGGGTGCCTCAGGGGTAAAGCTCGACTGGGACGCGAAAGGAAGCGCACAAGACGCCTCTGTGTGGCGCCTTCGGTGACTCGACTTGCTGGCTTCAGCGGCTTCGCCTCGTCTCGCTGTTTTGTTTCGCCAGGTATTCGAGGACCGTCTTGCTTGCGGCTGAGAAGAAAGGTCTGCACCGCTCTTCTCGGAAGTCCCGGGCGATCGCCTCGTGCCTGCCTCTAGGTCGGGCTGTCCATTCCCGCTGTCTCTGCATCCTCTCGTTAAGAGATGTCGACCTGCGCCCGCCGCTGAGTCCGAGTTTTTGCGTTGAGTCCGCTCAACATCCTCGCCCACCGCCTCGTCGCCTGGTTTCTTAAGCTGTCCAGGCCCGAGCCGCTCTGAGAGACTTCGGGTCTTCCCACCGCCAGACGGTCGGCATGCGTTCATGAAAAACTTCCTTGCCTCTTGAATTCGGAGCGACGCATCCGAAGACAAGACAAGGACCGGGGCACTGCTCTCTCCTTCCTTCGAAGCGTGCTCTGCCGCTCCATTTAGAGGTTTCTCATTGTCTCTGTCGTTTCCTCCGCAGTCCGCAGGGGAAGGCACCTTTGACGATGCCGCGTCTGTCTGGCTGTTCCCCCTCTGTTGGTTGCCCGTTTTTGCCTGTGTCGACTCTCCAACTCCTGTGGACCGTTCCTGTCTCCGTCCAGCGTTTCTGGACACGGCGTTGGATCCAGAGGTTCCTTTCGAAGTTTGTAACTCACCACCACACGGTATGCCTTCCGGCTGAGAGCTGGAATCGGAGACAGGAGACGGCTCCAGCCTTTGCGCCCCGGAAGTCCGGCTCACTCCTGAGAGTTCCTGAGAACCCTGGCCTGTTGCGTTCGAGCCAAATCCATCCTTTGTTGCACTTCCAACCAGGTCCGTAGTTTGCAGAACGTCTATGTGGATCTCCAATTGAGTTGCGGCAGGGCTGGAGCTGCCTGTGAGAGACTTTCGCTGCCCCGAAATGTCGTGAGACTTATTCGCTGTCCTGAAGCTGAGACACTGGTTTTTAAGCGTTTCCTTGGCTCCCCACGGGAGAACCGACCTCGACACAGTTGCTGAGGCCGCCCCACATACTCCGTCTTGTTGCTTTCCTCTTGTGCCGGCGGCGAAGTTATTCCTTTCTGGGAGTGTAGAACTGCTTCCACCGCACTCGCGTGCGGAGTGCTGGTGCTCGCGGTACCTCTGGTTCCGAGGCGATGGGTCACTAATGGGCTTGCTCTGTTCAGGAGCCGAAGCAGAGTCCTCTGAAGCTCCTAAGTTCGTATTATGAGCGAAAATGTTGACAAGAGCTTTTTCTGACCCCCCGGCGCTATCTGGGAACGATACGTTCGCAGATGGGACGTTCTCATCGGGGCGTCGAGGGGAAGACACCGACGAAGCAGCTTCGAGCAGCGTTCGAGGTGGAGAGCATCCGGAAAGAGGAGAGTTCTCCGAGGGAGAAAGGCTTTCTGTTTCAGCGCGGTCATCAAACAGTCGACAATCGACGGCTGATTCAGAATGTGCTTTTCTGTGAGCAGGCGATGGTGACGCAGACGGGTACGGTGAGCTAGAGGGTGAGGAGGAAGGTGTAGGAGGGAGGAAGCATGGGGAGGGGAACAGATCCTCGATCATTGTGTCAACAAGGAAATGAAGGTGAGGCGTGACGAACCAAAGAAGCAGCCCGCGTAGACGGCTCACTGTGCTTCTCCCTCTCAGGTTGTCCCTCTCTTCGCCTGGGAGCCAGCAAGAATGCGCCCCGTGATATGAAAGGAAAAAAGTCCGACACCTTTCTCTACAGAAAAAACGAGCTTCTTTCTGACGCAACGTGCCTACGCTGGGTATTGGACAGCGGGAGAACGTGAGGAGCCACGAAAGTGAAGTGGAGACAAAACAGCACCAAGTCAGGCCTACTCGTTGATGCAGGCTCACCGTGGGAGTTTTACAGAAAGAAGGATGCAATGTATCGCAGTAGGAAGTTCATGTCTAGGATAGAAGCCGCGACAACGGCCCGTCACACTGATGGCTCGGACACAGCCGAGCACCAGCGTATAAGGATACTCATACTCACCCGAAAGCAGTGGCCTTCCAGTTCACTACCACGGAAACGGTTCCAAAACAAGGATGGAATACCTTCATATCGAATCCAGTTTGCATAAACAACAGGGAAAAATCACAAAGAAGAATGACAAACAGAGGGGGGAGGTCGTGCGATATGGTGTCGCCGACTGCCCTCTACGTCGCGTGCTGACGTGGCGACTTGGTGTGCCGTGCACTAAAATTGGGAGCGAAGCGATCCTAAGGTTTCTTCCATGTTGTTTGTCATCGATAAAATAGAGAAAAGGGGACTCGCCACGGTCAAGACAAGGGAGACGGTCCATTCTTTCCGCGAGTGAGCGTTTCTTTGCGCGGTGTCTCGGTGGTACCACCACGGTCTACACCCTCCCATTGAGGTTCCCCTCCTGCGAATATTCTCAAGACATTCGGGGGTATCTGTCCGTTAAACAACGGGTACTAAAAAAACAGGGAAGCTTTGGCTCCCAGCGATTATTCCATGCGAGATGCAGATGTTTGCACGCGAACTAAGTCAGGAAAATGCGCATATTCCTATGAACACACATAATTTCTTCTGATACTTTTCAGCAACCCCACCTCCTCCCCGCCCCCTCTCACGGGTGACTCTTTGCGCCGTGGGTGGCTTTTTACATGGTGAAATCAGTTGGCTATATTTGCCAGCGGAATGGAAGGCCCCACGATGACCATGCTTATCTGTGGTGATTGGGAAAACAGTCGCGAAGATGTGCCCAAGAGCTCGTTCCGTATTGATGGTGTGAGTTTGGGCGTTTTTCAGACAGTCTTCGCGAAGGTGGTTGTTCACGTCAGAGAAATACCAGTACGTGAATGAGTAACTATCATAATTCGACAGTGGTATCGCAACAAGACGCTGGGCAGCGAACGACCAGGAAGACCTGTACAGGACTTGCTTGAGGTGGTTGACGAAGAAGCGAGAGACAGCACAAATGCTGTTTCACAGACAAGCGGCCGCGTAGAATCTCTAGGGAACTGTTCGGTCCGCTATATCAACACTAAAAGGCGCCTGCTGTGTCTTCACCAGCGGAGAGGAAAACACTTGCCAGACTGTAGAGGAAAGCCTACGACTACACTACTTAAATGCAAAGCCGTCACTACATGCATGCGCCTCCTGACTCTACGGTTGCTTATATAAGTGGAGGCAATGGCCAACGGATTCTCTTCGGAACATTACTACTAGGAAGTAAATTTCATTCCACGTTCTCCAGACAGGCGTCATAAGCACAGTTTAATGCCCAGAGCACCAAAGCACATGGTACGTGATACTCGACACCTCGGCAGTTCATTTGACCAAACCAATCAAGTGTGCAAAACCTGGTCCCAATAAACGTGTATAACGCCCCCCCCCCCATGTGAGCTATGAGAGGTGTTAAAACAAAATCCATATACAACCAGAAGGAAGGAGCGACACGCCATTCGTGATACGTACAAGGTAAGCGCATTCTCGCGAATGCAAATTCCTTTACATTTTGCGCCGCTGAGGTGGGCTCATGCTTATGCAGGACAGTTGCACGCCCCTCGAGGGTCGAAGAACATCTGCGTGTAGGCTTCAGTAAGAAGGCACAAGCAGTGTCACAGGCGCATGCACGAAAAACAGTTGCGGCACGATCCAAGGTACCAGACCATGCCACAGCAAGCGTCAGGGTTTGCTTCCCATGACAGGCCGTGCCTTATGCTTTCGGTAAAAGCGTTCTCCACAGGGGATGGGGGGGACTGGAAGCAAAGTACAGTCCCCGGCTTCCTCGAAGAGAGTGGCGCCATATAACTCGGCAGAAAGAATGCTGAAGGCGTCTGGCACAATGTTGTGTATTACTGTTTACCAACCTGGAAAAAATCCGGATGTCTTATTGCTGCTGTTGAACGTGCAAAGCCAGACACGGGTGCGCTGGTGCACTACCCACAGGAGACAGGTACACGTACAGCTACACCTACAAGCCACGTTTCAACGAACCACCTTCTCTGTGCACAGTATGAGCTCTCATTATCAGCTAACTAACAACGTTATGGCGTCGCAGGCTGCAGGTAGCACTAAAATAAAGTGGAACAAGTAGTGGCATTTTTTCTACATCGCTACATACCTGCCACTTATTGAACGTAGCATGTCTCGCAGCTGAATGAAGCTGTCCGGTTTTTGTCTGTCCCACTGTAAAAAGACCAAGACTAGCTCATTCGAAACGACCGTATGTCGTTTTTTACTCCAAATGCAGTTGGCACAGTTGTAATTGATTACACAAACATAAAACTGGACTTTCAGGAATTCGAACCCACCTTTCTTCGATCAAAACTCACAGCGAAACGCAAGTGCGGGTCGGGATGGCTTTGAGCATGAAGTGAGTGTGCAGATCACGAGGGGAAAAACTCGTGCGCCACTCGTCGTCTGATCGAATTCAGTTCCACCTCTTCTGCATGCTCCAAGGGCGTCGAAAGTGAGGAACTACGGAAAGACAAGGAAGCATGTCAATGATTGTAGCGACGTTAACTGTTTGCCATCAGCAGAATGGCGAATCAAAGCAACTTCACACCCAGCAAAAAAAAACGGCCTTTACAGAACGAGAATAGTGACGCCGGAGCAGGAGGCGACTGCATCTGATTGCTGTGTTGCTGACGTTAGTTAGACAACGAGCCGTCGCATTGCAATATCGCTACTGTGCGCGTAGAGCAATTCGAACGAGGCACACTTCTGCCGGATAGTGTGTCTGCTGACTGATTTTTCTTTTTTTTCGACGTATGGATGCGAGCTGAGAAGTCGCTGATGCTTGTTCATATTCGTGTTCGACTATCAAGTAACGAACTTCGTGGGCATCGAACTGACGCTCAATTGTTAACAAACACCGTGTATTTCTGCGGCTCATAAGGGTGTCACACAAACGCGCGAAGGCATAAGTGGAATGCATCGACCTCCCACTTTTCCGTAGCTGAATGATTATCGCTTCTTCCAGTTCAGGTTTAAGCGGTACGGGAGCGAGTTGAGGGAGGCGGCAGACAGGAGTGGGGCCTCAGATGTTCCAGTTATTCCTACTCCAGTAGTTGATTGCGCTCCACGATGCGTGCGCGTTTCAGAAACAGCAAGCGGCCCAGCCAGCAGCTCGTCGTACTACTTCTGCTATGTTCCATTTTCACTGGCTTTTTCCTCAATTATGAAGGCTTCGCTCTACCAGATTCGCCCACACTCATGGCGCCATGTGTTGACTCATCACAGGTGAAGAATTCATCGCATGATCCACCCGTGGACGGTGAGGTCGCGCCTTCTTACATTATGGTAACAACCACAACTTCTGGACTTCTGACGAGAACAGATCTGGGCCAGATGCCTAAAGATGGAACTATCGAAGGTTTGCATGCTCGAAGGCCAGTTCTCACGGTCCCGGACATGGCCGCTGTTATAGACCCAGCTGAGATGGCAAAATGGGATTCCTGTTTGGCATTGCTCAGCTTCCCAATCATAGAATATGTCAAGGTATCGGATCACTCTCGTCTTTTGTTGAATAACGACGGCCTTTGCCTCAGAGGTAAGTGACCGCAGGGGGTTCGGGTCCTCTTTGACTAGCGGCCGCCGCTGCCACACGAAGCATAGTATAAGAGTTTGCCTATCAAACGCCTCTGTGCGTGAGCCTCAGGTTGTAGCCGCTTGGCGGATATTCAGGTTTCTGTGTCGACTTGCTGATGCCTCCAAATCTGTCTGCATCGTGTTTTTTCCATGCAAGGACCTATCGTCGCCACGTAGAGCACATCGTCGGACGCAACTGATGACCTTAGTCATTGAATTGGCTTACATCATAGTCTTCTATCCCAATTGGGACTGTGGTTATCTTCGCTGTCACAGAATTCGAAAGCGCGTCGGTTCTTGTGGACAAAATTCACGATTTTGCTGGGCGACACCTCCTTACTCTGGAGTATCACCGCGCAGGGTCTTTGGCCGGGAACGCTGAGACCACTACTACACTTACTGCTGAATCCGTTACCGATAGTTCCATGGATCCTTCGGGATGGCAAAGGAAAAGTCAGGCTCGTTTGGTATGCATAAAGGAACACCAATTCCCAATCCTGTGGCCAGAGAGGGCCGCCGTCAGGTACCCGGGTAAGTCCATGTTTCACCATGCATATTGATTTCTCTTGTTTTCCTTTTTTTCAGTGGAAGGATTTGTGTAGAGTGTAATTTGAGAATGTCTAGTATTGACGTCTGTTGCCAGCAAGAATTGCATCTTTCCCTATCCTTTTATCTGTTGTGCTTGTCGATGCTACGGGAAATAATTCGGTGGGACACAATTCCAGTCAGGTGTTCAAACATACATAAAACCAAACACTTAAATTCACATGGAATATGCGTAGAACGATCCGCTTCGTGTAGATTCATTTGAGTCGATCGATATAGTTGACTTACTTGTGCAAAATTCTTGTGTAGGTACTAGTAAGAAACAGGACTGTCTTGGTGCCTCGGTATATGTTTTCAGTGGACACTCAAACAATTCAAGAATGGCATGACGACTCGACTTGCTGCCCCGTGAACAGATAGTTGTGAATCTCCCGACGTGGTCTTCCATTCAGGGAGAGACTCTACCTGGCCTCATGTGTTGACTGTTCCTTACTGTAAACATTGTTGAACACTGTTTCGTCGTATTCCAGGTGCAAAATGTAGACAATTCCTGATGGTTGTCTCTGCTTACGATAGAATCGAGCGTTGGTGTGACGTCTGTGATGCTGAAGAATTCAGAACAGGCCCATGGCTAAAGCGCGTCAAAGTTACAGAATTGATCCCTCTTTCCACGCCTGCGAAACACGGCGGCGACAGTTCATACGCACTGCTCCTTAACCTCTCTGTCACTGTCCCATGGCTTGCCGAAAGGCGGTCTGTGTCTTTCGAGTCGCAGCCTGACTCGGACGATAGTGGGGAACTAGACTTCGACATGGAGATTTTCGAGCGGGAGGAGGACAACCGTCAAGTTGACAGTTTTTTGTTCGAAGTAGATGTCAAAGCTTACCAGCCGCACCATTTAGCGGTAGCGGCAGGTCTGCTTCGTGGAGCGGTGTGCATCCTTTCGCGCGAAGAAAACAGTGAGAAGATCGACTTCCGTTGCCCAACTTTGGACCGGCTGCAGAAGCAACTGAGTGAGTTTTTTGAGGAGCTATACTCTGTTCACCAGCTGCTCAAATTTGTGCTTGCAAGTTGGTTTCCTGAGGTACTTCCTTCGTACCTGGGAATTGATCGTTGGACTTGCCTTGAGTTTTTGAGTCAATCGCAGCACGTGGGCGCCCGAACCATCTCGTATGCCACACACATATACGCACACACATACGCATTATGGCCTGGAAACAACAGGGGCGTTTCTTGAGCGTATGACTGCGTCTTTATTATGCTTTGCAGAACAGCTTGAGGAGCAACGAAGTAATACAAGGAAGCGAAGTAAAGCAATTGCTACTGCCGCATGGATATCAACAGCGGTAGCAGCCCTTGGTATTGGCAGCATGGTTTGGGGATCAACTCAGCCCCGAAGACTCCGAAGGACACTGGATAATTCTCTTCCTCAACTATTAGAATACCAGTTTAGGCTCAGCCAGCAATCTGCGCTGAGTGATATAAGTCGTATGGCAAGTCCGTCTAACATGATGAAAATTTGGAAGGCAAGGTCGCGAAATCCCCGGGCGGCAATTGGAGGCATTGCAGAAGGCGTTGGGTTCTGGGCGTTTCTGTCCGGACTTGTAGCCTCTGGAGCTGTCTTCACTAGGAAGATGAGAACGGTGAATGTTGAGAATCAAGCAAATGAGAAAAGCAGGGCAAGTCTTGGGCAGCGAATCGGTAGTGCTGCCGCCTCAGCTATTGAGCGATTCCGCAAGGGCATTGCGTCCAAGTTACGAGTTGTTTTTATTGTTGATGATACCTTATGAATGAAGGGGCTTTCGTGTGGTCAGGTAATTTCCAAGCCTCTGTGGCCCACCGTTATTTTCCGCCGTGCGCTCTGGTGTTATATTTCAGGAACACGACGTAACGTTTGCATAACTTTTAGGCTTTGTGTTGTCCCGCCTGGCTGCTGAGCCACTACACCTTAGCGCCCCTTCTTGGTCGTGTGGTTGAGCCTGTGGCCACCCGGCTGGTTCGACATCCCTGACGATGCTTTTTCAAGCAACATTCACTCGCAGTGTTGAACCAGACAGACCGCGTTTCAGAGGCTCTGATTTGTATGACGTTTCGTAACAGAGACGGTTTGCGCTCAAGCCTTTTAAGAGTGCTCGCAAAATACAGCAATATGCCGGGAAGGGCTCAGTCCACATGCGGCTGGCACAACATCAAGCCGACATTGGTTCAACTGTGGTAGTACTGCTAGCTGTTTTCTTCTGCGGGCGCTCGAACGAGACTGGTAGCCGCTTCCACTCAGGTTTGCATTAGTATGGGGGGGCGGTATATGCTCTCGATTTGTCTACCGACGATATTATGTGTATTATCTGTGTCTTATCGGAAGGAGCCCGCCGGGGTGACGCAAGGAGCATACGAAAGAGAAGACATTCACGGGAGGTAGATCATCTACTTCACACCTTTCGTACAAAAAAACACAATCAATACAAGACGGTGCGTCAGAAACGGATTAGTAGATGATCATCCACGACAAACACCTGCAGGCTTCCAGCATCTTTTCTACTTTCAAGGCGATCCGATTACGCTCATTTCCGCTTTCGACTGCATAAACTCTTTCCCCCGGCAGCATTTATGTATTTTTCTTCGGGCATGTACTGGGATGTATATCCAGTAGATTATCTGTAACGTTTCGCTATTTGGCAGTGGTAGCCAGTGAGCTATACGATTACCCCACAAATGCCGACTGAAGGAGCCTTGTGCTGCAGCTCAGTCCTGACGCTAGGATACAGCAGTCATACATTACCAGTTGGTTGCCCTACTGTTCAAGTGACGCTTTCCGCCGCATTGCTATCTTATACTCGCGGGCCTCTGAGTCCCATTGAGCAGTTCATTGGCATATTCGTTATACCTTTAGGCTCCGTTTATGTTCGGAGCTGCAGAAAAAGTTGATACCTTTCGGATGAAATCACGCGCTGTACGACGAGCCATCATACAGCGATATCGTATCCATCACGGACCACAACCTGGTGGTGAATTACTCCACGGGAATAAATACCTGTAAAAGAACGTTGACTGTTGATCCCAACAGCGCTGACCCATGCTGCCCTCTCCCGTCTTTGCGGACACGGAACCGGCAACACGGAAATAACATAGGGAAGGTGGTCTGCTTTGTGTGTACCTTCTTAAGCCATTTTCATGTCAACTCTCAAAGCCCTTTTTGGCGGGGGCCCTCAGCAAAGAAATCGGCACCGACGTGAAGCCGGGGCTGTGCGCACGCTCCCTTCGTTCTCCTCAACTGCTGGAACTCCATACGGATAGGCGGTCATGTAGCTGCCCGAAACATACATTGTGGCGGGATTTGCTGGCAACATCAGGGCGTTCTGCAAAAAAAAAAACACAAAGAATGACCACCCAATGAACCTTCGTTACAACCTCCATCTACCGACACGCCACTTCATCTTCCATTAGCAGCACACCAACTATGTCTGAACGTGAAACCACTTCTCCGAGTTACCACCCTTACCGTATACGGAAGATTCATCATTTTACATTCTGGCTGGGACCGCCACTCGTACGTCGGGGGCTGGAATGCTCCAGAGGAGGTTGGGTACTCGATCTCAACTCTGGCGAAGTCCATATTCGGGTGATGTGGGTTGTAAACAAAGCCACCCTTAGGTGCTAGTGTGAAAAATTGCCCTGGATATCCTCCCATCAGCTCCTGTTCCAGTGGCTTGAATGCATCCTTGCCATATCCTGGTAGTGTTTGATGGAAGGGTGTTATCACCCGTGGCTTTCGGTAGGGCTGCACAGAGGGATCCGTCAACTTCTCCTCCCCCCACGTCCGCACTTCAGCTCGGCTCTGGAAGAATCCCAAAGGAATGTCTTGAAGATACGAAGAAAGCTTTCGGAGGAAACTAACACTCTGTGGTGTGGCCTCTGACAAGCAAAAAAAACAAGGTACCTCGCTCTCATACAACAGCTGCTTCTACCGATTTTCCTATACGCAGGTTGTCAACGACAAACGCTCGAAATGACTCACAAAATACGCCAACGCAGTAGGACTGATGATTCTCACTACGGCAATGTACATACTTTCACGTGCAGGACACGCGACCCTGGCGCAACAGCCCCGCAGAGTTTTGGACTAAACAGGAAGTCACAGAAATCCGCATCGCTTCACCAGCTACTGCATTCTATCAATTCGCAGTGCAATCTAAAAATTTGCAGCTTGCTTCCTCTCTGCCGGAAGGCGTTTCCTTTGCACGCTGCCTGCCAGCTGGAGGGAGCTGAGGTAGAAGTGCCATAAATAAATTTGCACCTTCAGAGTTACATTCCCCGCCATCAGCGCGTCTTAAAACCAATCATAGCATCTTCCGTCATACTGTGATCTGCGAAAGCACCCACACCTTACCTTTCTCAGAAGCGCACCAGGTGGTCGACATCGTAGTCTCTGTGCGAGAGAGTGGACTGGATCTCCGGGATGCTGGCATTCTGCGGGATTCTTGCCGCTCCTTCAACTCTTCCTCAGTTTCGACTGATTCAGCGAAAGCCACACTGAGTTGCCGCGGATGTGCAACTCTTTTTGGCGACAATGGAACACTCTTCTCACTCGGCGTCTCCGACTCCTTGGCGAGACCGAGACCCCCCGACTCGGGCAGGCCGTTCGTCGAACCCCTGGGGCTGCTCAGGTCGGACTGCGACATTCTGAAACACAGCTTCGCAAAGTGACGCTGCTACAACGCCTTTTCTATTGGTTTGTTCCGTCTTAGCGCTGGTACTCTTCCTTGGAGAATCTCTGCGCGAAGGTAACACAACGGCGAAAGCCTGGCTCGTCGATGTCACCGCACTGTACCGTGCACCTTTAATTCGATTTCCCTCGGTGACGGCTTGAAACCTACACACAACGGTAGCAACAGATTCCCTACGCCTAAACCTGGAAGTGAGTTATAACCTGGAAATAATCGGGGTGAAATAACCACGTGAAAAACTTTTCCGGGGAAGATTTTATTCTGAAGTCAGCCCACGGTGGCATCGAGCTCGAGGTGGCACGCACACGCGCCGTTGCCCGCGCGAACCGTTGATTGATGCTTCCCTCGGTGTTTCAGCGTACCTTTCTGCCCACGCATGGCGCTCGCGCGTCTCCAGCTAGCCGCCACGAATTAATTCCGATTGTCCCGCGGCGGATAACGGGGGATTGGGAACAGCTCATCTACGCATCTCTTGCACCCTTCTTGACCACCGGAAAGACTCTCTCATTCGGGTGTGAAATTGATCAATCCGCCTCTCAAGCTCAGCGATTCGGCCCGCAGCCGAGAGACGGATGTCTCCGGTGACGGATCATTTCTGCACAGTTTCGGGAAAGTTGTTTTCCTCCAACGCATGGACCTGCCATTCACACGTCCTCTCCAAAAGCGCATTTGTGCGAAACAACGAGTGATGGAGAAAACACGCCAAGCCGAGTTTGTGATAGAGGAAAACAAAGACACCGTTATTTTGCTAGTTTTGTAAGTACCCTTCCGAGCGTACCCACCAACGGAACGATACGCCACTGCCGCGAGTGGCAGATAACGCAAATCGCCAAATTCGCACCAAGGAACGTTTCGTTTCGCTTTCCCTTAAAAGAACCTGTTGGGCCGCCGAGTTAAGGACGTCAGGAACCCTGCAACACTATATGGAAAGCCAACGTCTACGCTACACTCTTCCTGAGTTGCTTCAGTGATGCAGCGCCTACGGGCAGGTGCCGATGCCCTGGCGGTGTGCGAGGGAGGCGAAGATTTCTCTCGGTTGAAGAAAAGCTGGGGACGGGCACACGTCAGCTGCAGAAGCTCGTAGGGCTTTCTGCCTTCACCGCATCGGGCACATTCATTACACATTTTTGGATTTAAGTAAAAAGGAAGGTAATCTAACTTTTGACACACGGGGTCCTGGCCGAGCCCTCGCGGTGACTAGTGCAGTGGAGGGTTTCTTCCATTTCTTGGTCTATCTTTCCCTCATGTTCGTCGGGTTAGTTTTGCCAACATTCGTCCGTTGCACTCTCTCGCCAACACACTCAATGATGAGGGATTGTTGATCGAACAAAGAAGTACACTTGAGGCAGTTTAGGCAAGCCTCCAAACGATGATCACGTGAAGGTAAACCACAGAATCAGGTTGGAGGGGCTCGCCTACGCAGTCCCACTACCCCCCGACCCCCGCTGCATGTCTTGCCAGTTGAGGACAATTTCTGGCAAATCATGCATACGTAATGGCGAAATCTTTTAAATTTCTCTAAGGGTTACCGTTGGCTTTTTTCACATGACACACATAGTGTGTCTTTCACGTAGCTGTGGTGGATGGGTGGTCGTCCATTCCTCCCCAGGATTCCGGCTCTGCAGTGTATCGCTTCTGTGTGCTGGCAGTTTTGGTCACAGGTTAGCTTACCCATGTTTCCTTCTTCCTCTTGCTTGTAAGATGAAATTCGATCTTGATTTTTTCCCCGTTGACTCTCATGGGTACCCTTTCGCGACGAAGATCCTCGCTCAAGTGATAACTTCTGCTTAGCCTTCGCAGTTGCTCCCGAAAACAGTCTCGCTGCATTTCCCTGAGAACCTTCGCGGCTGACTTTTTCACTCGGCTTTCAGCAACTCTCTCGTTTCCCTCTCTTCTCCTGCAATCATCGTACTTGTCTTAATAGCACACCAGCTAAATTTTACTTGACATTACCCGAAAGTGTTGCCTTCGGCGCAACATCCCTCCGAGAACCGCCGCAAATCGTGCCATGCGCGACAGCATGTCCGCTCCGTCATTGGCGAAAGCCATCGAGCAGCAGCTCATTGACGCCGACCAACTTTCCAGTAAGACACTTTGTACACTTCTCCGTGTGGCATGCACTCTTCTTCGCTACACATTCCACGCATTTTTTGTCAGCTACCCGGGAATCCGCAGTGCGCGGAAAGATGTGGTGTCTGCACAGCGCGTCTACGCGTCTACTCTTTCTTGGAAAGTGTCATTGTCATGCTGAGGTAAAACCTAGGGACGGCGAAAAGTTTCCGGTCTCAATAGCGGGGTCGTCCAAGCTCTGATTCAGAGGTTCGTCGGCAACTCCGCTTCCGCCAAGTTCGTCGCTTTTTAGATGGGCCTCTGAAATTACACCTCCGTCGCATCCTGTGAACAGCGAGTGTCGGGTTCATCATGAGGGAACGCACACCTGCAGAATGCGAAACAAAAAGAGAGGTCCCACTCGCGCATACAAGAAAAAACGCATAGTTACTTGCCCTACGAGACCACCTATAGCGTGAGATCAGCTGCTTTTTGTTCAGTCGATATCTGGAGATTTCAAAGCACTGGAAACGTCCGCGTCGACTCTCCATACATGCGTGCTGGTTTGTTTCAGGTTTTGGTGAGCTGGAATATGCTGCGGTGGCGAAATTCTTGAAGGTTGGAGGTGAGACTCTGGCGCCTGCAGTTCGCGAAGTCAAGCTTCAAGAGGTACGAGGGAGACCGTGGAAGAGACCAGCTTTCACTTTTCTGTATTTGTGTAACGCAACCGCTGATACATTCTTTGAGGAAACAGCAACTTCTTTCTGTGTCTCCACTAGTGAACATCTGAACAGTCGGTATGCCGACGTTCACCCGTTTCTGTCTCGCACCATTGGGACTCGTGAAACAAAGACCTTCAAGATGTAAAACAGTTATCAAAGTCTTGTGTAAAGCAAGAACGGCTTGTCGTAACACATTTCCAGTTTTTGTTTCAGGGGCGAGCAGAAAAGGGACTCACAGAATCATCGATTGCCATTTGCTGTTCTCGGGTCAACACAGCAAAGGCTTCCTTCACCTTCACTCCCATTATTACATCCAGGACACCCCTTTTTGAAAGTGCTTTCCCCTGATTTTCATCTTGTGCGCTGCTTGTGTGGAGGCCCTCACATCGGTCCCCTTGTCAATTACGTAGTTGCTCGTGCACCGCTCACTGCAGTGTCCTCTGCTGATGTGTTTCTCGTCCACTGTGTCCGTTTCGTCCCTTACCTTCCCCATACCCTTCTTTCCTGTTTCTGTTCGTCTTTTGTTTTTTTCACAAGCTGTCAGGCAAAAGTCTTCTCGACCTGCCGACCTCGAAGTACTCGGAAACTCTCGGCCTGAAAACCCTCCCGCAGCAACGTCTCCTTCAGCAGCTGGTCGCGGCCATCCGCGAGATGAGCACGTCTTTTTCAGTCTCTGCTCCTGCGATCAAAAGAGCGACTGAAGAGCCGTCTTTGTCTTGTCCTGGACGGGAACCACGCTCTGCCAAATACACTCCAGAGCAAGAGGATGTAAATCCCGTGGCCTTCCTCTCGCGCAAACGACTGCACGTCGCCGGCCTGCGTCGCGGAACGGCAAAGCCCCCGCAGACACCTTCGCGCGTTCCTCTCCAGCTGCCTGCTTTGAGAAAGGAAGATGTTGCCAAGAAGACCGAGGCCGCACCAGATAAACAGAGAGTTTCTGTGTCACTGGAAGCAGGCATTCGACCAGAGTGTGCCGGAACCGGAAGGGGGAAACGCCTGTCGACGGAAAATGTGGCAGCTCGCAAAAGAAAGTCTTTGGAGAGCATGAGAGAGAAGGAGATGGCTGTCCAGAACGAAAATGCCAAGAAGACAGGAGGGTCGACAGAGGCTGTGGCCACTTCGAGGAACGAGAAGGGCGCATCGAAGGCAGAGGAGACAGTGAAGCCGTTTCAGACCCCGACACGAAAGGACGCTGAGGAGAAGGCGAATGCCGCCAAGGCGCGCGCGGAGAGAAGTTTGATGGAGCGGCTTCAGGGCGTCAAAGCAGCTTCGTCCGGGACAAAGAAGGACGAAAGCAAACGGCTGATTTACATCTGCGGTGAGAGGGCTGGTCTTCAGAAGAAGGGCAAAGACGGCGGCCCCGAAGAACGTCGAAAGGCGAAAGCGAGGGGACAACTTGAGGAAGGGGAAGAGGCCGAGGAAAAGCAAGCGAGTGGCCTTGTCACAGAGCGGGGGATGAAGACACCCGGTGGACACACACGGAAAGATGCGACTCAGGAGAAGGCCGCGAAGAAGGAAGCCACTCGGGCCAACGTGTGCAACGAAAAAGACTCGAAGAAGGTTTTGCCAATGAAAGGCCGGGGCCACGAGACGGAAAAACTCGGAGACAAGCCGGAAGAGACTCGTGGCGATGCCAAAAGGGCAGAAGAGAGTGGAGGGAAACAAATGAGTCCAGGGGAAGAAAAGAAAGAACGGGGAGTCAAGAACAAGGACGAGACATGCACACTTAGCAAAGGCAAAACTGCAGAAAGAGGCGCACAAGGCTTGTCAAGGAAGTTGAAAAGGGAGCGAGAGACGGAGACAGAAGAAAAGGTGGTTTTTACCGAAAATCTGAGAAAGAGAGGCAAGGGAAGTGGACGGAGTGGGTGGGCAGTGAAGAGGGAGGGAGAAAAGATAGAAGGAAAAGTGACGAAGGAGACAAAACCAGGAGCTCCTAAGAAGGCAGACGAAGCCAAAACCAAGCGAAAGCTCGAGACGAAACAGAAAGGCAAAACCCGAGGCAAGACGGTAAGTTGCATCTCCAGAAATCCTGCTACTTCTCTGGATGTTGAACGCTAGCAAATGGACAAGATGCTCTTGAAGTATAGATCGCTCGTGTGATACTTATTTGGAATGCAAAAGTCACCGCAACTAAGAAACGAGGATTACCTGACTGTTCCAAAGTGGCAGAATCGAAATTCGTTGCTGAGAGCACTACTCGGAAAACGGAAGGTTCGCCGTATTCATGTGTAGTCTTGTATTCGTGACTGGTGCTTTGTTAGTCTCCGTACCTACACATGTACTGGGACTTAGCGTTATGCCCATACGCCAACCGATCACTTGGTTTCTTTGACTCGCTCCCGACGCGTAGCTATTCGTCTGTCGTTCATTTCCGCACTTCGTATCTTAACAGTTGGTGTCTTTACACCGCAAAGGAAATCGCGTGGCTTCTTGGCTGCTCGATGCTTTCGTGTTCATCATCGGCATTCGGTTTCTTGGTTTTCTCTGTTTCGAGGGAGCCCTTCCTCCTCTTTTTTTCGTTTCTTTGATCTGTAAGGAAGACATCGAACTGCCCTCCTGGTCAGGCTCCTTTTTGCCCTTTCCCTTTCCCTCTGTTTCTGCTCTTTTTTCCGACCTCAGCTCTCTCCGCCTTTTTCCTCTCTGTGTCTCTTCCCGTTCCTCTGCCGCGCGCGCGTGCCTATCCCCTGATTCCGCGCGTGTTGCTGTTTTTTCGTTTCACACTCCTTGGACTTCTCATTTCCAGTTCCCGTGTGCTTCCTTCGTTTCTTCATCTTGACCGGCACCCGTACGATCAGATTCCTGTGTCTTTCCAAGTCTCTCGAGTTGCCGTCGCTTACTTCCATTCGCTCTGCCGCTGTTCTGCAGGGCACGAAACGAGAGGAGGCTAGCGAGGGCATTCTCTCGTGCAGCGGATCAGCAAAAAACGCAACAGGAGAAGATTTAGCTGATCTCTGCTGCCGCGTTTGCTGCACGCTGCCTGACGCCTCAATGCGGTTCGAGAGGAACCCAGAAGATCTGGAAACGATCACTCATCTTGTTGTCCCCAGAGATCAAGAGGTAAGAAGGCAACCTTTAACATATTCCCGCTGAATCGACATTCACTTCAGCCCGTCTTCTTTCAGTGCCATTTCCTCTTCCACGTTTGCTAGTCCTCTACGTTCTGGCTGCATGTCTGCCACTCGGTCTAAAAGCCCTACACTACAGTGTCTGCTGCGTGTCCTTGTTCTACGCTCTGTGAGGCAGATATCTGTCTCCGGTGTTCATGCGCTAGGCTCTCTTTTGCAGCGTTTAAATTTGCCGAGTTTCTCCAGTCGGTTTCTCCATTGTAGGATTTCGCCATGGCGGAACTCTTGAAGTGATGAATCTGTTCGCCTTGTTCTCGTCGAAACACGGATCCCCAGTGCGCCCCTGACGGCCCTTTCTCTTTGCTATGTTCTTTCGCATTTCTGCCGCCTGTTCCATTCCTGGTTGCTCTGTTGGTCAGCGCCTCACGCTATTTAATGGCGAACTCATGTGTGAGACAGGATTGTGTGTGAGCGTTTTCTGGGGAGTATTTAGACTGCGTGGTCGGCGACAGGTGCAGGTCTTCAAGGTCTTTGCCTGTCCGAGTTCTAGGCACCGTCAAGCACGGTCTATCTACCTGCAGGGCCCGCGTTACTCCCTACCTCTGGAACGAGATTTGATCCTCCCAGATTTCTTCCCTTCTGCTGCGCGCCCCTGGTTCAGAGACCGACGCTGAAGGTTCTCTTCGTCCTCGCCACCGGCGGCCACATCGTGAATCCTCAGTTTGTCAGAACAGCAGACGAGAGGGAGGTGAGCTAAATCAGGTTTCTTCTCTCGTCTGGGACCCTTGTAGCCCAACATTTATAGAATCTGGTAAAAAGAGACATGAACGATCTAAGCCAGGAGTCCAACTTGTAGTGTATACTCCCGAGAAAAAGCTCTGCTTCCAGCCGCTCTGCTGTGTTCTGTCTCTGAGTCCACCCCGCCTTCTGCACATTTGGTTTTACACGTGACGCAAAATAGACTACGTATTCATATATTTGATCTCCCATGCAGTGCCTCACACACACATATATATGCCTATATATTTGTACCTATTCAATAAGTCATTGAATTGTATTATACTATATGATATAAAGCATGTGTGAACTGTTGAATTGTTTTCTTTCTCGGTGATCTGATGCACAGATACTGCTCACTCTTTGACTTCCCCAAGCCTGTTTTCAAGATGCGTCAGCCGCAGACTTCAGTTCGTCTCTCGTGGTCATCTGTGGTGTTTCCTTCTGCTCCCTTCTTTGAAACACAAAGTGCCACAAGAAACAGATTCCTTCATTACTTTGTGACAAAAGCGACGTCAGCATTTTAAGGAGGTTTTTGCTTTTGTTGGAAACGACAGACTTGGCCACGGACAACCGCACCGTTTGAGAGTTACCACTTCCCGACTCGAGTTCACCGGAAAGCGATTTCTCCACCTCTGAAGGGGAAACGCATTGCCGTCGCGGGCGTCTTTCCTCGAGCTTGTGCCTCAAAGGGGACATTGACAAAGCCTCTTTTGTGTCGACTGGTAAGACGAGGTCGCGTTCTCCGAAAAGAAAACAGAACGCTTTCCTCACGAAAGCAAAACCTCCGCACAGACGAGCCAAGAAGTGCAGTTCTTGGGTGATGCACGACACACAACCTTTAGCAAGACTGGAAAGTTTTTTTTCCTCGAGACCCTATCCCCGCGCTGATCATTAGCGCCGCGGTCAGTTTCGTTCTTTCTTATCGTCTCTCTCATTTTCTCCCTCTGTCTTCTCTGTCTCTCTGTCTTCTTCGCCTACTTGCTTCTTGTTTCGCGGTAGGACTCAGTTGTCCTCGCTCTGCTGTTTCCGTGCCATTGCTTCCTTTCTGCTTTGTATGCTTTTTCCGCGTTACTGCATGGACTGCATTTCGCCTGTTTCGCTTTGATCTCGCTCTACGTCTTTTGACATTCAAACTGATTTATATCTGACCTTCCAGGTCGTCGCTTCGTTCCGTCTTGGCGTTTTTCTGCTTTGTTTGGAGGGCTTGGTAACCTGTTTGTACCCGGCGGCATTGGGAGTCCGGAAGTTGTTCACCAGAGGAACAAACGGGACGGCGTGCACTCTTTTTGATAGAAGACTAGAGTATCAGCCATACATTCCAGGCGCGAAAGGCGTTCATCCAGTTATGAGCATGCGCCAGGCCAACAGGAACCCGATCCGCGTTAACGTTTAGCTGTCTCAAGCAGCCCAGAGCGGTTCTCTTTGCAAGCTGTCTCGATTCTGCAGATTCACCTGTGTGGGGGCGTCCTTCTCGAACCGTCTGACCGCGTGCCGAGCAGCCCCGAGTTCCTCGTCTGCCCCGCGGACTTTTGTGCAAAGGCTGCAGAGCGAGGCGAGACGAACGCAGAAAAAAGCGGGAAAGACACCGGAGAAGCCGGGCCAGACGAACCAGACGCAGTTGCCGTTGACGTCGTGACAGTTCACTGGGTTGTCGAGAGCCTTCGAACGTGGAAAATGGAACCTGCGAATATTCACAACCACCCACATGCGTCTGCGATTAGACGCTTCTTCGCCTTCTCTCCTCGTCCTCCCAGAGTAGTCAAGGCTGAGACAGAACCAAAGAAAGAAACAGAAATGCAGAAGGAAAGCACACAGGTGCCGGAGAAAGAATCCGAGAAAGGACGCGTGGAAGCAGCGAAGAAGAGAAACGAGGAAGGAGCAAATAGAGCACAGGTGAAGGGACAGGCGAAAGGACAGGTGGAAGAAGCGAAGAAGATAAAAGCGACAGAAAACGAGGAAGGACAGGTGAAAGGAAAGGCGAAAGGACAGGTGAGAGAAACAAAGAAGGAACAGGAGACAGAAATGAAGGAGATACGAGCGGAAGAAACGACGCATATGAGGGATAAGGGGACGAAGAGGAGACAGGTGAAAGCAATAGAAACTGAGGAACAAGTTGGTTTCGACCAAGAAGCTAAAGCATGCCACCACACGGAGAACTTAGTGCAAAAGAGAAACACCGCGAAGAGCTGTAAGAACTCCGATCAGCAAGGAGAAAAGGACGCAGAGAAGAAGACGGCACGGACTCCAGGGAAAGACAGAAAGCGCGCCAACGGTCAAGGCCAAGGGAAAGATGAACACAGAGAAAAGGATAAGAGCGAGTCTCGGTTTACGGCGAAGCAGACAGTTGCAACCACTGGGCGCCCATGTTCGGGAAGCAGACAGGAGGAACAAGGACACAAGGAGATAACTCAACACGAGGAGACCGATCTGCAGATAGAAGAAGAAAACAAAGAGCAGGCGGCGAAGAAGAACCGCGGCAGAGAAGGGCCACCGTCTCGTTCTCGTTATGGAAAAGGACGCGTGGAAAGAAATGCCGATGCGAAACAGCAGGTGGGGGGGAAGCGAAGGGTGAAAACCAAAGAGGAGGACGAGCAGATGCCGTCAAACGGAGAGACGAAAAGGAACGAGAGAGACAGAAAGAAGAAGAGTCAGAAGAGAGAACTCGAGAAACGCGAGGATGAGGATCTGTGGACGAGAGTCGGAGATTCAGAAGTCGAGGAGATGGAGAACGAAGGGGATGTGCGGAAGAAGAGGAGAATAGCAGCAGTCGACAGCGATAGGGAAGAAGAGAAACAAACTCCTCAGTCATCCGCAGGGAAAGAGGTGAAGAAGGCCGAAAAGGAGAGGGCACACGCAGACGAAGAACATGAAGAAGACGACGGTAGTGAAGCGGAGAAAGAGGACGAAGATAGCGAAGAAGAATACTCGTGTAGCGAAGAAGAAGCAAGCGAGGAAGAGGAAGAAGGGCTTGAGGAGGAAGAAGCAGAAGCCTGGGAAGACGAAGGTGGCGACAGCAATCGGAGAGTCCGAATCCGGAAGGGCAGGAACCAGCAGGTGCGAAGAAGTGACGTCCAAGGTGAAACAGCGGCCGCGAAAGAAGGGAGGAAGAGAGGAACAGGGCTGGTGTCTTCGGCCGTCTCAGAGAAGTTACTCGGACGACAGAAGGCAGACGTGACTCTCTTTCCTAGCGAGGCGAAGACAGGCTCAGGAGACCAGGAAGTCGATGACTTAGAGATGGGGGAGGAGAAACGAACAAGAGAAAACAAGGAACTCGTGGTGTGGCGCGGTTCTCAAGGAGCAAGAAAGGAGGTCGGAGAGACAGGAAAAATCCAGTCTCCGCGAGCGGTATCAGCAGAGGTTCAGAGCGAGAGAATGGCGATGAGAGAAGACGGCGTGGAAGCAGAAAAAGAGGCACGCGTGGATACCACAGAAACGGTCTTCTCAAATAGCCAAGTCGAAGAAGAGAAAGGCGCACGCAAGCCTTCACAACCCGACAAAGTGGAGAGAAGTGAAACAGACAACGTCGAACACGAGGAACCGAAATGTGATGCGGATGCTCTTTCTCATGACGATATAGCCACCAACAGTAGGAGGACTGTGCAAGCAAAAGAAGACCGAGCGAGGACACGAGAAGCACAAGAAGAGATCTACCTTGCGAACGACAGTGCAAGACACGAGGCCGTCCACGAGGAGCACCAGAACAGCAGAGAAGAGCGGGGAGAGGAACAAGAAGAGTCTTGGTCCGCAGATGATGCAATGGCCAATGAAGAAAACGGAAGCAACTACAGCGACGAATTTGAACTAGGCCCTTCACAACTTGCTCACTTCCATCTTCCTGACTTCGGTAGCAGTGACAGCGAAGATGACCAGGAAGAAGAGGGAGACGAAGAAGAGGGGAAAGAGATCGACGGAGAAGAGAGTGAAGAAGAAGAGAGGGAAATGACAGATGTGGAGGAAGGCCAGAATAGCGGGAAACAGTCTGTTGCAGGCGAAGAGAGGGAAGATGGGCACGAGACAGCAACAGATCTGAGCGCCGAAGAACAAGAGGCTCGACGAGAGCACTCTCCTTCTCCGAAACATTCACATACACACACTTCTCTGCCTTTCTGTGCGTCACAGTTGAAAAGCAGCAAAGAATCTCACGACAGTGTAGCGCTTTTTCCAGACTCACAGAACAGTCAGGCAGAAAGTGACCGGGCTCACTCAAAGTCGTCTCATGCTTTCTCACCGAACGCCACGGGGACACACAGAGAACTTTGTGAAGAGGCCTTCTGGGACAACGACGAGAATGTGCGTCCACCCTTCAGTGGGTAGGGGGAAAGTTTTTTGTAAACGTGTAACGCTCCCTGTGTAAACGATTATTTTTACCACAGCGTCCGTGGGTTCTGTGGGATACATACAAATGAGTAGTGTAAAACGCAAAGATGACATCGGTACACCTGTTTTCAGGGCTTCTAATTGCACCAATGTTTCTCTATTTGCATTGCTGTATCGCATTTACAAATTTCCGAAATCAACAGAGCGCAATCCAATGAGCCCTGCGGGCATGTACATATTTTGAGTGGCGCGAAGAAAGGATCTGTGTTCGTAATTTGATGGAATCGTACTCGTGGTTGCATGTCACACTTTCTTGTTTCCTGCTGCTCTGAACATGATTCCATGTATTGTGTGTTCGCTCCATTTTTTGGAAATCGAAAATACCGAGAAATCTTCTCTCTCGGTGTTTGTCAAAGGCACGAGGCGAGGTCGTTTTCAAGGGAACTAGAACAAGGTCACATTTTGATCGTGGGAAATGGCGACTGGGCAAGGCAGCTCCATTCTGCTTCGCAGATTGAGGAGAGCGCCAAGCTGTTTTCAAGACTAACGACGTCTTCAGATCTAGTTTGGCCTCCATCGAGATACGTGCAGGCAAAGGCCTGCGGTTGCTTTGCGGCTACTCTTGTAGTTTTGAGCATGTTCACTTTATTCGGAGACTCCTCTCCTGCCACCTTTCTCAACCTGGTCAGATAATGCTACGACTTGCTTCTGTCGCTTTTCTTTCGTCAGAAGAACCGGTGTTCCGCATACGTCTGTATTACAAGAGAAAAATTCACACGTCGGTAGCACTGCTCCAAATGATAAGCGAATGCACCTCTCGCCCCGGATGAGTTTCCAGAACAAGCGGGCCTTCCTGGGGATCGCTCTGGCCGGAAAAATAGCACGAATCTTCGTCTTCGTGTAATGCCTCGTGCTACGCGAACGCCGCCTTCCTGCCATGGAATACTGACCTTCTGTCTACAAGAAAGGAATTTTAGAAAGTGAAGAGGGGAAGCTACCATTCCACAACATGTGCGTTTAGTGTACAAATGGCAGCTACGCGTTATGATCTTTCATATTTGCCTTCGCCTAGTGTCAAAATTAAAAGTGGAGGACGAACAGCCAGACACGTTGGACACGCGTTGGTTCACAAAAACAGAGAAGCGGGAAAGGCTTGAGATTCTCGTAACTCCACTTATCTAACCGCGTATATGGGACAAGCAGAAGCTTGCTCCACACTGCACAGCTAGAAGAATCGTCCTTTTTCTTCCTCTTCTCTCCTGCAATTTTAATTCCCCTGTCTCCGAGAAGACAGACCGAGGGCGCAAACGCTCTGACGTTGAGAGGGAGATTCCCACAGATGGAGCAGCACGGACTTTTTACAATGTATGGTGCAGAGAACCGCGAAACGAATGTAACCTCTTTTTACACTCGAGAGCAGACGACGGGACGTCCCCGAAAATTGAGGGTTCACAAAAGGCATCCAAAATCTTGCTCTGCACAAAGAAACCTGAAAAAAAAATCTTCGTGCTCTCCCTTGCAAATTGCCCTCTATCCACAACCGGTCGCTACGTGAGTAACCAGACGTATGTACATCCCGTGTGCAAGACCTGTTTCAGAACACCTTCAGCTTCTTTTCCTTCCCTTTGTCGCTGATGAGCTTGAGTAGCACGTCTTCTTCTTCTTTCATGCGCCGGAGCTGAGTTTCCTTCGCCGACGCAATGCCTCCGTAGTAACCCGCGAACGCTTCCAGGCCTCCTCGGGCCTTTCCACCGTCCGCATGTCTTCTCTGGTTTGCCGTGGCAGCCCCAATTTCTTTCTTCAGCGCCCTTTGGCGCTGTTGCAGATCAAAGAGCTGCTTGCGCAAGGCCTTTTCTCCCACAGTTTTGTTCCTTCTCAGTTGCTGCAGCCTCCGCAAGTGTTCTTCCTCCTCTTGTTTGCGGCGATTCTCCTCAATCTCCATAGGACCGAGTGTCCTTTCCCCGCCCGCAACCTCCTCTTGATATACCGCTTCAGTGCTCGGTCCGTGTGATTTCGCGTCCGCTCCGCCTTTTTCCCTGCCGGGCTCTTGCCTCGCCACCGAGGTGAAACCGCTGGAGTAAATGCTGTTAATTAAACCAAACGCTCCGTCGTTGGCGACGGCTGCCTCTCGTGCCAGAGCGCAAGAAGCAGATGCACTGCAAAACGAGGGGACCAACGCTCCTTCTGCGTACTGCCAAGAGCCCGAAGCAACTGTTTTGCCTGCGTCCGAAGAAACGCCGTCTGCGCCACGGCGACGGTTTCGACCTCGGCGACGAGCTGCTGCAGGGTCGCTGATAAAGTCCAGCGAGAGCCGGGGGGGGAGCACTCTGCAGATACAGAAGACACGCACATCGCAGAAAGAACCTAAAGATACATCGCAGGTGTCTGGCAGGATCGTGATGGATATCGGCAGTACATACGAGCAGTGCATGCGTGAGTATATAACTATACTCTGGTATCCGTTTCATACCCAGAAATATGTCAACGGGATAGTAACAACGCATGCGTGAATTCAGGTCCAGTGTGTCATTCGTTTCTTCTCTGGTAAGTGGACTGCAACAGCCTCCTGTCGGCTAGCGACATCGCCAGGTAGACCTTGGAAGCCGCTTGGACACTGGAGGGTAGAAACAAATCGGATTCCACGCTTCGTATGAGCACTCAAAAGTCCGGCAACGGACAGATCGGCCCCAGAGAAGCGCGGGGCCAAGAAGAAAGGAAGACGGGAGACTGGATCATTCGGCGATCGAACCCGAGTCTTGATGTCGAGGACTCAGTGACAGAAATGCGACAGATAAACGAAGGAAGTTCACAGGCCCACTCAGGCCACGCCTCAGGTCGAGCATGCGACATGCCGTGGTCGGGAAAGAGTGAGAAAACCAAGGGAAAAATTCAGGAACACAGCTGCAACCTCGCACAGTCGGCCGCCTCGAGTGTATCATTACCGTCCTTTAGTTCGGTGCCCACATGAAAGCCTTCACGGAACTGGAAAGTTGGTGTCTCCGTTCTGGATGGTGAAGTGTAGGTACACAGGGGAAGCTCGTCGTCCCCAGTTCGCTTTGTAAAACTGCCGACGAAAACAAGATAGACGCCTTACCTAATGCCCAACGGATTTACGAGCGGGGGCAGCGAAGGATGAGAAGACAGCATCTCCGGTTCTTCTCCTGGCCAAATAATCCTGCCTTCTCCGTCGCCCTCGTCGTGGGCCTCATCATCGCTGGACTCGACGGCATAGGAATCCAGAGGAACAGCGTCATCTTTCGTGGTCCTAATTCCACCTGTCTCGCTTGCATTTGAAGGCGGCGCGTGCTTTGTGAGAGAGGCACGGCGTAAATGACTGGTGAAATCTCTGCTCTCTCCCGCACGGTCAAGCTCGGTCTTCCCTGTTCCTTCGCGCCCTCTGTCGCCTGGCTGTCTAGACAGCTGAAGGCGTTGAGAGCGCCCCAGACACTCGCCGGGTCGGTAACCCCACCTCTGCATCATTCGAAGGCCCATTCCGCTCGTGTACAACATCCAACATCCAAAATGAGAGCTGCTACTCAGTGGGCAGGCTTCAGACGCAGACGCAGAAGATCCAGAGGAAGACGAGGACGAAGACAAAGAATGAGACAAGTTGTCTCGTTTCCTTGAGAAACCGGAGGAGAACCGGTCGCGGAGGTCGCGGGCGTTGACACCCAGGAGTGCCTCGAGACGCCGGAGTTTCTGCCATCTTTCACTTCCTTCTTCTTCATCGCTTGGCCCCGAATGCGTTTCTTCTTCACCCTCATCTTCGGAACTGGAGCTTGCAACGCCGCTCGCACCGGAGTCGAGGACAATCACGTCTTGTCTCTCGTCTCGTTCACTTCTCCGCCTTTGTTTCGCCTTCTCAGACGCTTCCCTATCACAAGACGCCTCTCGTTCCGTCCCCGCGTCTCTTCCTTTTCCCTCCGCTTTGTTCTCATCTGCAGACGAGGCAACTCGCGGGTGAATTCGGCTTGCTCGGCACAGCAGCCGTTGTTTCCGACAAGCGCCGTCTTCAGTCTCGTTTTCAAGCACCACTCTTCCGTACATCGACCACAAGCTTCTCTCGGATGGTCGCCCTTTGAGCTCCTGGTCTTCTACGAAGTCCTTTCGCCTGCGTCTCTTCCGGAGCGCCTGAACCAGCTGGGCTTTGCGCCAGGTCTGGGAACCGTCGGGAAGCACAAACACAGGCCGGCCTCTGTAGAACAGGGGTTTCGTTTTCGAGGAATTACCACCAAGCTGCTTTCCCTGGAGCTCGACGGCGTCGCCGACTCCACTGTTCCTTTCTCCAGACTCATGGGTGAAAGGTCGAAGCATTTCGTTTAGAGAGAATTCGGAGTCCCACTGGACGAGACAAACATCACAAGCTGGAACCCACACGCCGTGCGAGTAGTGACACCTCCAGCTGTACGGACACCCTTCCTCCACACACGCTGCACTGGGTACAAACGCAGATCCCGCGTCTGTCAAACGTTTCGCTGTCTCTTCGCGGTGTCTGCCCTCGACTTCGCCTTCCCTCTCTCGCCCCACCTCAGTCTCTGTGGACGTCGCTGTCTCCTGCAAAGTCACCCCCAGCAGCGCCGCTTCTCGGGTGTCTGTACAAAGCATTCGCTCCGCGATGGCCTGGGCATTGCCGACTACTACCATGCCCGCGTCGACTGCCGCCTCTGCGGCAGCGGCTGCCTCAGGTGTCTCTTTTCGCGGACCTTCTGTTGCCTCGCCAGTGGAGTTCCCCGCTGCCACATGGAAGCCTTCTGGAAGAGGAAACGCAGAGAGCGAAGACTCGCAGAAAACGAAAGAAGAAAAAGACACCGAGTGCGGCCGCAGAAACTGGAGAAGGTGGCGACAGGGGATGTCTCGAGGGGCCAAGGGACAGAGTGCTGTCACCAAAGCCCAGATCCGCGGACTGTAGTCAGTGGCAGACAAATTGGAAGACGCGTCAGAGTTCGACGATGGATCAGAAGAAGACAGAGAGACAGCGGGCTTCACTGGAGATGGAGAAAACCGGGCTCGATGCTGATGGCACCACTTGACACAGAGAGACGTGAGACGGAGATCCAAGGGCGCTGCGTCTGCCTCTTGAGAGGAGAGAGACACACTGGAAACTTGTGCCGCGTAGTGGGCCGGAGACGAGGAAGGCAATGCCTCAATGTGGAGAGGAGAAGGAGACTGCAGCAAGGCTCGAACGACGCCTAATTGCCAATCGACAATTCCATCTGGGTGAACGACGGGGAAGATACACCGACACTCGGGATCTTTTTGTTGGCTTGGATTCTTGTGAGTGTCCTTCAGTACATCTCCGGTTGCCTCTCCTTCTTCTCCTTCAGAAAAGGACATCCCTGAAGACTCGTCGTCGCTTGTCACCACGACGACGGCGTCTGCGTCTTCGCGCTCGCAGTCTCCTCCATTTCTCCTTCCTTCTTCTCCCGGTTTCGGCTGTTGCTTCTCTTCAGCAGTCTCACACCTGCGCTCTCCTTCACCTCGCACAGGAGGCGCAGAAACAGTGCCTAAACAACTCCGCTGTCGCTGGAAGCCTTGGTGGAACAGTGCTCGTCCGGTCTGTAGATCTTTTCCCTGAGTGTCTGTGCCGTATGTTTGTGTACTCCCAGAATTCGGTGTCTCATCCAACTCCTGAAGAAGCCTGGTCCTCTTGACTTCGAGCAGCGTCTGCCTCATCACCTCGATCGCCGCGAGGAGTTCGTCTTCCGCCTTGTTGACGGAAGAAAGCGAGTCGTATATTTCACTGCGAATCGCCGCGGCATCATTTTCAGCTGTGCATACAGCAACGGCGCTTGGAGATTCGTGAGGGGACACGAGGGCAGAATTCTCGCCCGAAGCGTCAGGCCTGTCCTGCGTTTCGAGAGTCGCAAGAACCTCTCGTAGGCTCTCCTTCTGTTGTTTGAGTGTATCGACCTCTTCCTCTAAACGCCGAATGGACGTAGCCATCTCCTCCTCTTGTTCGCGCAGACGGGACAGAGGTACAGCCTCCTGATCGAGAGAGAGTGGGGAAGAAGAGATGGCGACGTCTGCGTCTTGAGAGGAAGAAACGACAGAAAGAGCTTCCTGCGGAAGAGGAGATGTGCGTGTCATTATGTCGAGAAGCTTCCGACAGTACGGAAAAGACGGAGAAAAAAGGAGATATTCTACGACGTCTCCCTGATTTGTTGTCTACGTTTTGCTCGTTGCCGCCCCGTCTCTGTCCTAGCATGTTCTTCCCTTCATTCTCCTCCATCGCCAGCCTTGGTCTCGTGTGTCTTTGCGGGTTGCTCTCTCGAGGTGCCCGCTCCTTCCCCGTATGCGCCCTACACAGACGGAGAAAGAACAGACGACCCTGACAGAAGAAAAGTTTAAAGGGTTACCACACTTAAGTAGAGATAGGTGAGAAAAGAAGAGGAGACGAAGAACAGAAGAGAAAGGGCAGGGGAGACAGCAGAGAGGAGGGCGGCGACGAACGAGGTAAGAAGCAAGAAGTGCATACGGCGCGAAAGCGAGAGGCAGGGGAAAGAACGATCCAAAAACAAGATAGCCACGTGAGCGTCACTGCAGAGACTAAAACTTTATCGGACAGAGAAAAAGGACACGCAGCGAACACAAACCAGTCTCGCGTAAGCGCCACAATTATTGAATCGAAAGGAGAGACTACGCGTGAAACTTTGCGGAACAGTGTTCGTTACGTTTGGTTTAAAACGCCGCTGTCGAGAGACTGTGATGCTCATAACAGACCACGTTGAGACTATTACGCCTTTCTCGTCTACACATATTTTTCTTTGCTTTTTCCCGTCTTGCGTCTGTTTCTTTGTTTTGCACTTCTCCCTCCCCTTTCGCTCTTGCCCCTCGCGTTCTGGACATGCGGTCACGAGCTTCGCCCCTCATTTGTTTCCTCTTCCGCAACAGCCTGGCTCGAGAAACAGAAGTACCATACAGCATGGCAATAAGTCCAAGAAAATAAACTCCTGAATGCCTTTTCTGGCTCTCCGCGACATCTCGCCACTTCTCCCCGTTCTTCTCTTGAGAACTCCGTCCTGCGGCTTCGCGGCTTCGCGGCTTCGCCAATGTGCCGACTCACCGTAGTTTGAAAGGAGCCTTCTCGTTTCTCAGCTGTCGGTGTCGACCATTTCTTCTCTACACTCGCTGTTTCGGCTCTTTGGAGGCTTGAAGAAACGCTCTTCTCCTCGTCTAGGCCGCTGCGGGAAACGCGGCAGAAAAACGGGCCGGTGGCTCCCGCAGATCGGGACACAAATTGTCTCAAAATGAAGCTGCCATAAAGCAAAATCTTTCTCTCTGTATACATGCATACCTGCTTGATGAGGGGTAGTTAACGAGAGATACCGGTTTTCCTCTTTGGCGTATACATGGGTACGTCCACAAAACGGCGTCGGACCTCTGCAGGCATTGTTTTTGTATTCTTTTTGAGACGTGTTTCGCATATGTCTTCACACAGATGTGCTTATTTCTGTCCTTCTTGATCCGATTGACTGAGCAGGTACGCGCCGACGATACCAGATCTATTTAGGTCTTCTTTAGTTGCATGCTTAGATGCCTTTATACATGCCTTTGTGCATGCCGAGGACTCGAGGTCTTTAACTTTTCCCGAAGATGAAATTGGACACATTTCGTCGTCTAAGAATTCCTGCGCAGAAGGACTCTCCCTTCTGCTGGGAGGTGAGTGGGAACGGACAAGGTAGACGACAGAGAGGGGCAAGGTTTCTGTCCCTAATAGTATCTCATTGTCACCATCTGTCGATCTCTCTGACTTTGCACCGTCTCGGACGAAGACGAAGGCACCTGGGTGCACCGCAGGAGTAACAAAAAACATAAAGCGATAGAGTGTTTTTCGGGCTCTGCGAGGGTAGCACTGACACCCCTTACGATATGAATGATACTATGGTTTCTCATCCTTCGGCGGGTGCGTGTATGCCTCATCGAGCAGCTGTTGAAGTTTCCTGGAGGACGAGAGCCGTCCCTCTACGCAGGTGTTGATTTGTCTTTCTGCTGTCTCAGGTGTTGGTTAAGCAAGATTCATACCCGCCGTATTCGATGGGCGGCGGCAAGGATGCTGAAACTGCTTCTTTCAGCCCTGAACGTGCTGCAGCTGAGGCGGACGCGAGAGGACGAACCACCCGCACCGTGTTTGTGACTTCTGTGTCTCCTCTCCTTTCCGTTGCCAAACTCTGTAGAGTACTCGAGGACACGTTCGGAGAAATCGAAGATGTCCGCGAGAAGATTGTCGTCCAGAAGAGCGAACAGGAGCACTGTTACCGGCGGAAGGTGCGACGCTACAAAGTCTTAAACCCCGCATGATCTGCGCGAAAGAAACAGGCGCAATTCTCACAGACCTCGAAAGAGGGAGCAAAGAATGAGCGACTGAGCTGCATGGGGTGGGAACGTGAGGAGTTTCCACAGGTCACGAGGCGGACGGAACTGGAGAGGAAACACGCTGGACAGATGGCGACTAAACACGGGCAAGGATCTGCAGAAGCGGGAGTATGGCAGGGAGAAAAGGGAAGCGACATGAAAGAAAAAATAGCACAATACCATGTATCAGAGAGGCGCGAAACACTGCGATGAGAAAGACAACACTCCTTTTGAGTTTGGTGTATTGCTGTGTACAGACACAGAGTCGGAGCAGGTTGTCCTGCGCCGGTTTGCAGCCGACCTGCTCCGCCGTTCGCCTGCTCCACTTTGTTTTTCGTTCCGCTCTCTCTGTATCTGCTCTCCTCGCCGCCGCTGTGCCCCTAGGAAAGGAAGATGCCCCGCTCTCTGTCGATCTCGGGAAAAAGTCTCTCAAGCAAAGTAGAGACGACCTTCTGGCTAGCGATGGGCAGACAGTGGATGGGAGTCTCCTTCTCGGAACCCGCGGTGTCGCGGCGTGGCTTCAGGAGGCCGGCGCCCTTGGAAAGACACCCGACGAGATGCAGAGGTGTGCTCGTGTCTGAAAAGGAGAAAAAAACATTCGCACGCGTTGCTGACTTTAGGTCCCAATATACAGGCTCCCACGATGTATACATCTATCGCAGCGTGAGCACAACTACATCGCTTAAGTCAAAAACAAGACCCAGTCTTCCGTGAGCGACTCGACAGACACGAGGAGCTACGCCTCTTCTTATGTACAGTGATGGTTCTTCAAAGAGGAGGTGGATTCCACTCTACGTAACTCACGGGTTTTGTCACCTTGTGCATCTTTGGTTTTTCTCACTTTCGTGGACTCAGGCTTGATTAGTGCCCGCCTCGTCCTTGAATTTGTGCTTTTTTCAACTTGGTTGGAAAGTCAGACTTGGCTTACACAGGGTCGTTTGTCTCTGCCTTTCTGCCTTCTGCCAGGGATGTCGATGAGTTCATGGCGAATCACGACTTGAAAAAGGAAATCGAGAGACAGCGGGTGAAGCAGCAACAACTCACAGATGAGGATGGCTTCACTCTTGTTGTCGGGTAATCAACCACTTTGTGCATGTGTCCGTCTATCTGATTGATGATTTTTTTTCCTGCTTTTCTTCCCTTCTTTCATCCCGCAGGAGGACTACTTGCCTAGGCGAATCATTTGGGGACACTGTCTGTGTCGATGAGCAAGGTGCCAAGGTGGTATTTTCGCCTTCTCCACCACGTTACCTTTGTGCCAGTGTAAATCGGTCTTACCGTTTTGTTGTTTCTTTTTCGTCGTCATCTGCGACGCCTTTGTCCCTCCTTTTCTGCTCAGTCTCGTGCACACAGATTTCGTTCGTTGTAGGCCTCGACGCAACTTCTCAATCTACTCTCTTTGTCGACCTCTCACCCATGCTGCTTTGTATGTTTCTGCCTAGTGAATACAGCTAGTTGTCTTGCATTTTGTATTATTCTTTGTCTCGTTTTCGGGCGCCCTGGCAGCAGCGCCCCTGTACCTGTCTTATTTATTAAATTTGGGGAGCGTCGTGCGTGCCCCCGTTTAGACATATAGATGTTTTGTACGCTGTCGTGTGTTTGGTTCGACTCCTTCGTATCTATTAAAGCAAATCATGGTAATCTGGGATCCCTCTTGGCATAACATTGTGTTGTTAGAGGTTGCGTACAGTCGTGGTCTGCATGTTCGTTCCCCTTCCTATCTCTTTTTGTTTCCGCATTAGGTCTTCTGCGACAGCATCGGACGGGACGACATTCAAGTCGATTCGTAGGCCAGACATTTCTGGGCCTTCGTCCCTAGCGGCTGCTGGGAGCCGTGGTTTGAATCCAAGAGACCAAATGAAGAGCGGGACCGAAGAGCAAGGAGCAATCAACCTCTGTGTCCAGCAGAATGCAGCTGCGGCTGGTATTGGCGGCTCGGATGACACAGCAGGCCCTGGCGGACGCCGAAGAAAGAAGAAGAGAAAGGGCGGCATCGAAGAGGACTTCTACCGGTTTCAGAGACGCGAAAAAAAGCGAAAAGGTAGGTCGTCAAGCGGTCGAGTCTCTGGACACTGTCCCGCTTCGTGGTTTGCTCTGGTGGTGCAATGTTGTTGTCAATTGACGCTGTCGGTTTCTTTGGGCTAGGTGGAATCACCCCAGCATCCGAAAATGCTCCGTTGGGTCTGGCTCGGGGTTGCAGCGGTTCAGGCTGTTTCCCACGCACCCTTCTGTCAGAGGCAACCCAACGTGTGGGCATGTAATTTCGCTGTCTGTGCATCTCTTAGGTTCTGCTTTTCTTTGTTTTCTCTTGGCTCCTCAGAGTTTCTCGACGTTCAGCGGGCCTTGGCGGCAGACGAGAAAGCGGTGGAAGCGATGGAGAAAGTGAGTGTGGCTTCTTTTTCTCTAGAAACATACCGACAAGCATAGCTTTTATGCTCGAGAAGAAAACTGCGGACAAAGATGTATGCTCTTTGAGGCTGCTGTGCTCTATTACACGCCATATAGCACTGTGGTAAAAGACGATAAAAGTGGGTTGTCATGCGTCGCCAGTTTTGTCGGAAGAGGTAAAAGGCATTTGTTTGTGTGTGTTCTGTTCACAGGCAAACAAATTCTCGCTGTAATCTGCTGTTTTTCAAGTATTCACAGGTCTTTGCACACAGGCCGCCAACCCCTCTGGCTGGTGTGCGGTTGTTTGCATCTTTCTCGGTTTCCAACTGTCCGTCTCTTCTCCGTCGTGTACCCATCTTGAGACTCCGGCTTGCCTTACTCCGAATGCTTCTCTCGCCGGCGCCTTGTTTACCGAACGCCTTTTTCTGGTTGGTTCTTAACTTCTGTAATTCTGTAGTGTCTAGTTGTTTACATGTGTGCTAATGGGTTTTCTGTTCACCTCTATGTTGCCGATAGTTCCCCGCGAAGTCCTCGTTTTCCTGCCTCCTTTTGTGCGGAGAGAGAGAAAGTAGTTGTTCTTTGCATACTCGCCGGTAAAACGAGCAGACCAAATCTGTTTGGCGAAACGGAAAGCAGAGGAAGCCGTTTGTCTTGTGCGTGTGTATTGTTGGTGAAAGAGACATTGGAGAACAAGTGCGTGTTCACGATTCATATCTAAATCTACGAGGCACAAGTAACATTAGCGATATGAGCAGCGGCGGCATACTGACACAAACGGACCGCTGGACAAAAACACGGTAGCTTCTCGAAAGACAGCGTCAGCGCCTTTGGTCATGCATCACAACCCGGTATCCCACGGCACTTCATTCAACAGCATTCCACTAGAGAGTCCGGAAATTCTCGACGTCCACAGCATCGTGCATCAGTGACTTTTCCAAAAATGTCAAGCGGTGTTCTAGTTTCGGGCACCTGTCATGAGCTGTGTATCACCGAATACTTTTTTGTTGGACGAATCAAATGATGTACCGCGTCTAGGTCCGTGCTTGAAACAGGTGATGCTTTACGCTCCCTGTCGAGACATTGTCTCGATCGTTCTCATCAAAAGTAGTTGTTGGCGTGAGTGACCAGCGGCCAGAATGGAGCCAACCTCACACTCCAGCACATGCGCAGCTGCACAGTTTAAAGACACACTGAAATGCCGACAGCCTCGAAAACCATGGGCCGAAATTGTGCAGTTCTGCTTTTCTCGTTTTTCAAGTGGTCCTTCTTGTAGCATCAAGAAGGTACGCTTTCATCAGCACGAATAGTACCAAAGAAAGTGCCCTCCTTGCTGGTGCTAGTGTCTCCGGGATACGTAGGGTTATGCCGAGTGCAAACTTTTATCGAATCGAGGGCACATAAAGCGTGCACTCGTGGCCGACGTGTCATACCTACATAGCGTACAAACGATTGCGACTAGTCAGCATTACTCCAAGTCTCTTGAAACGTGGAGACACCCTGCGTTACCAAAGAAGGAATTACGGACGACGTCCCCGTGTGGAGACAATTGTAAGCCGTAGACAAGAGAGAAAACGTGAGTCACGTCATGCCAAAGATGCTTCAAGGGGGGCGTTTTCACCAATAATAGATGTCCATGGAACCTTGGCAAAAAAATATGTTTTGTGTTGAATTCAGTTGTAACATGGTGAAGGAATCGGATATGTCCTAGGACAGGTGGCGTTGAGTGACTCCATGATCCAACACAACACTTGATCCCCTCTGATTCAAACTGCGGGACGCCTTCCTGGGATATCCACGCTTGTGCCAAGTTTATGTTCAGAGTGAAGATGCAAATTTGTAAACAGTGAAGCGGTAGATATTCACACATCCCGATACTGTAGTCGTTCCAAAGTGTGAATGGCACATCGAGGACGGACACGTGGAAGAGCTTTGCTCAATCACTTTTGTCCAGTTTTTGCATGAGGTTCTTCTGATTTGCCTCTAGTGTGTCCAGAACGTCTTTCTGAAGATGTGGAGCCAAGCCCAGCACCAAAACCGTCATCAGTGGCTTTACAGCGACCTCGGCGAACGCTACATGGCATTTATCGACATTAGTCAGTTCTCTATCGCAAAATGGGGACACTGTCAAAGCGAGCTGCTTCTCTGTATCTCCCATGGCGAAGAACTCGTCGATCATTCTATCCTTCCACTTGCTGTAGAGTGCCAGTTGACGGCATGTAAAGCTATAATCTGTGATTAGCACAAAAGAACAAACGCCAAAGCACTGGGCAGTTGACGCCAAAAGAAAGACGGTGGTGAAACGCTCGTGGGGTGTTGTGTGTGTTCTAAGGCAAAGAACCAGCAAACGGCATGCTTGCTGGCTTTCCCTGTGGGATCCGACTCCCTAATTTGTCCATGTCGTACCCATCTATCCAGGTTCGCGTTCCACCCTGTACCCCAATCAATCGGTAGTTCTCCCGGTTTTACAAAAGTCCAGACTAGGATGTGGACGGACTCCCGAGAACCAAGGAATGACACACATCATCAGCTGCATGTGCCTTGAGTCGGACACGTGTATGCTCGCTCTGGCTTGTCAGAGACCTACGGTTGCCGACTCTAGCAAGGGTACACGACTTTGAGTTGTAGTCTGACCTTTCTGGCAAATTTCACCGACGTATGCCGGTATAACGTCTTTTTTCAGAGGAAGAGAATTCAGTACTCCTCACTTACCCGCTGCCCTCAAAAGAATTGTTAGAAGCAGTTGTTTGTCTGCCGGTGTGGACGCCGTAAACTTGATGGATACTTTGGTTCGGAACATCGCCACTTGATGCGCAGACTTGGAGATGTCGAAATTCAGAAGAATGTCGATCATATGGAGTCGAAAGACTTGCCACAGCGGCAGCTTATCTCCTGGAAAACGATGAGAAGATTGACAAAGGTCCAAAGCCTCGCTTCACGTATTTGGCAAAAACGGCCATGACAAAGACTGGCTTCCAGCCACCATACCACATCAGTGCCCTAGCCGCGCAAGACGCCGTCACTGAGATGACTCCGTTCTACGGGAAGAGGGCGTAGGGCTGAAAAGAAGAAATTGCAAATTACCTCTGCATCTCACCGCAGCGAAGCACGAAGCTTGGGGCCGCAGCTTTATCAATGTGATATCGATTTCTAGTCGCCTCTCCTCATAGTGACCAGGTTTAGGGCCTCTGGCAGCACGTGCAAATCTACGACGAGTGCTATCAAACAGCCTTTGTGCAGTATTTCCCGTTAGTTTGGAATTCTCCCGCAGATATCAAGCAGCGAGACGTCTCCACCTCAATGGTTTAATCGAGACCGGATGGGATGCATTTTGTGGTACGACCTTGTCAGGATCAAGGACGCTGCAGCTCGTTCCACACGCGCATTTCAGGGCAGAGAATTCAGTACTCCCTCACACCTTTGCACTGGACCCGCCACTGCTTACCAAAAAAGTTATACTCCTCGCGTGCCACCAAACACGAAATTGCGGACGCCACATAGTTCTCGTTCACGGATTCATCGTCGTACCGAATAGCTCGTGGATGTCGGGACTTGACCAGAAACGTGTTGGTCACGCCCGGGTGCCCGAAGTGGCAGACCAGGGCGCAGAAATGGCACAAGAAAACATCATATTCGCCTGCATACGAACAATGCAGAGGCGAGGCAAGGAACCGGACACGACTGGACGGGCTTCGGTTTCATCATGTCTGTTTTGTGTGACTTGTCAGCCACGGGGGTGGCGGGACAACAACAGGCTAGATACGCAAAGACGACGCTTATGCTGTCTTCCTGTGTGAATTCGGAGCCTTGGTGTCTGTACAACTGTAGCCTCCAAAAAAGAGTGTCTCCCTGCGTCGGTGGTTTCGGTCTCACTTAGCAACGCTCCGAGCTTCCCGATCGTGAGGAAGTAGTGCATTGCTTGGATCATGTCAGCTGTGTGTGCTGCGCAGTGAAACTTCACGTTCTTCTGAAAGGACGTTTGAACGACTTTCAAGAAATCAAAGAGACGATCCAAGTCGAAGTTGAACCTGCAAAGGTAGAAGACCACGTCAAAGGATATTTCCAGTATTTCAAGAAAGCATCGAAGCTCGAAATCGTGCTTTTCAAGCACCGCTACTTTTAGATAGAATGCACGGGAACACATGTGAATCTGTTTTCTACACACTACAACATGTTTTCTACTTCATTTAGAGTTGGCGGAACGGAGGAACTACCATCTATTGGTTCGCTCAAGAAAATACACTCTTAGGTGTGCAACAAAACGTTGCCTCCGAGCGGACGCGCGAAGGGGAATCAATGATGCCTGAGTGTATTTACCAGTTATTGCCGTCCACTAAACTACGTAGAGGAGCAACTGTAGTCCCCTGCTGAACACGCTGCTTCGAATTTTGTTTTTCTGTTTCAACTAACTTCGTCATAATCGTTGGGAAGGTCGCAATTGCCCGGACGAAAACGACAGGGAGCAGGTTCATGTCACACACATCTCCAGCGTGCAGGGCGTCCCACTGCCATTCATCGAACGGCCGCATGGCCTCGTTAACTTGTTCCTGTTCCGCTCCTGCTTGCATTAGCAAAAATATACCAAACGATCGAGAAGTACGGCTTACGAGCAGGGGGACGCAACAGAAGCTATTTCCTCGTATTAGCATAGAGCCGTCGTGACCCCTAGGCAAGGGCTGGCACACGTCGAAACAAGTCTGTCGTTAACCGCCTAAGAGGAAAATCTTCTCCCCTACGGTACAGACCGTGTGGTACACTCTCTTGTTTTACTAAAGCAAACAGCAACTTCGGTGTTTGCTTCCCATGAATCCACATTCGTTTTCTCGTAACGAGATGAGGCCTACGTTCATATGCCATACAAAAGTAGAATGAAGGACCTTTATTGTGCGCACCCTTCGGTTGTTCCATATATTCCACGTGAAGCGGCAACAGTCAATCGGGACCGACACCTTCGCGAACTGAAGTCATGGCAATTTTGCGATGATTTCTGGTGTCAGTGCTTACCTGTTATTTGTGACGCCTGATACAAAACCGATATTATGTCGATGGCTTTTTTATTTCTTTCCGTACGAAAGGATTTTGACGCCGAGGAACCCATCATGTTGCTTGATTTGCTCCCCTTTGCGAACATTGACGGTGAGTTCTTCATACCTCCAACGGTCGCAGCTGCATGGAGGAGCACCGCACACTGCATCTCTCTCAGCGAATAATCTTACGCAGCGTGTACGCCTCACAAGCGTGGAAACTCACAAGCAAAGCGTTTTGTGCGTTAGACGGAAGCTTTCGCGACAGCCGTTGGCACGTCCGGACTCCTACAAGCGACGGCTCGATTAAAAAACAGATACTGGAGCACATCCGCCCTCTGTCATGCACCGCAGCAGCTTGTTGAGAAAGAATCCGCTTACTGAGAGGATCGAGGTTGCGCGTTTCGGACTTGTACAGTGCAGCATCCATCATTCTGGGGTCGGGTTCCCTCAAAGTCTCCAAAATTTGACCGGACATGCGGCCATTCGTGGTGCCTACCACCATGCTGGATGAGCCATGAGGAAGTTTAGAAGCGCGAGACTGAGCCCGGGACGCGCGCACGGCCGCCTGTGTCTTTCGGGAGGCATCACTGCCAGCAATAATTGTCTGACGAAAGAAAGAAGTTGCACATTCCTGAAGAGGTCATGGGTAAATCGCGATTGCCGTGGAACACGCGCGAACTAACGTAGCTCTTTGAGACCAGGAAGCAGAACAACAGTCTCCGCACACACTCAGGCGAGTACCGTCGCGAGCGGAAAGAACACTCTCACCCATAGCCAGCAGTCGATTGTTTTTCTGCCATCCGTTGCGATGGCGTGGGTGTCGCAAATGAGGAATACATGGATCCAAAAATGGCAGGCGGAATCCGCAACGTGAACAAGCTGAGTTTTGTGTGCAAGCCCGTAACGTACGATGCAACACAACATTCGAGTTGGGCGCGCAAACGCATGTTACACGACTGTGGCTGGCAGCCGTTTCTGGCTTACGGGGGCAACGCTGTATTTTGTGGGAACACACTTCTGACAGGATCTTTCGGCACACGCAGAGAGCATAGGACTTGCCTCTGTCGCCTGATCCTCTTCTTCCTCTTCGTTTTCGACGACATGAGAGTCATAGACCTTGTTGGCAAGAATGGAATCCCAGACCCACTCAAGTTCTGTCTTGAAGTACTTCGGAATATGGACATTGGTAAGCAGTCCTTCTACTATCGAGGAGGCCTTTTCCAACTTCGACGAATTGCCGGCGGACAGCTCGGGGCGTTTCTCTTTCGAGTCGGGATACTTGTGCAGCAACGCCAGCGCGCTAAGCAACCGAAGAATTCGCAGGAGCCCTGAAAACAAACAAGGCGTTCCGAGTACGGCAGCAATCTTCAAGCTCAGAAAAAAGACGGGCTATCGAGCTTAAAGCTCAGCGGCACTGCGTCATCAGTTCTGAAGGGTGTTTTTCCTGTATTCACACCATAAATTAACCGAAGTTTGTAGCTAAGGCTAAAGCGAAAAAGCAAGGCCACCCCAACACATGATCTGATGTGTTGGCGGTCGCGGAAGCTTCAAACTCTCCTTCAATAGAAGGCGTGTAAGACTCACCGATTCCAGAAACGTAGAAACCCAAAACGAGCAACGTAAAGCTCGTCAATACGACAATCGTGTCGAAAGATTCAATAGGGTCTTGTAGGTACTCTAGACCGTAGCTGACGAATTTCCCCAGCACTTCAATTGCGAATATGACTGTGAAGACGTTGTCGATCTGCCTTGCCACAATTCGGCCCTTAACGCAAGAGATATGCATTCAGGAATATGCTGCGGTGTTCCAAGAAGCTTAACAAACTGGGGCGCATCCGTGAGCAGGTTGCGTGATCCTGTGCGAGCCTGTCCCGATAATGCATGCGAGTGTCGAAAACAAAAACAAAGGAGACAATAGGATTGACAGAAGGCTGCATGGCGGATACTTTCTTGCATGCACAAAAGTCGTGTCGCTTTTTCAGTATGCTACAAGGGAGGTACACTGAGGTCAGCAGTGTCGCGGATCCTTCGCTGTCATGCTACCGGCTGACCACACTGCGGCAGCAGACTCTGACTATTGACATCGATCCCCAGATGTTGAATGAACTGTCGCAAGTGTATTTTTTGTCTCTCGTTTCATGTTTTGAGAGTGCCAAAGGCTGTTGATGGCTGACATTAAAGACTTACTTGGTCTATATTGGGAACGGCGATGAGATTATAATCTGGCACGTTGTTCAGAAGAAGGAATTCGACCAGGAGGAAAGCGGTGTAAGCTAGAAGCAAACTGAGGAAAACACGTTGAAAAACAATTGTGGACATCAACTCGCCGATCAGCTTCCTTCCTGTGTCGACCAAAGATGTTTCTGTCTGGAACAGCGTGAGGTAGTCGTCATCATACTCTTGCACTCCGACAGGTGATAGTTTGCCGCATCGGCGCAAGATAACCCACCAAATGATAGGCTGAACAAGGAAAAACCTGACTTGGTCGACAGCGAGGGTGAGGAAGAAAGATATGATTAAGGCAGTATCGAGTCTGACTCGTCCGACGATCGTCACTGCTCCGAGACATGCGAACGCTGCGGCACCCAAGATGGCGGACATTATGAATATGTAGAGACATTTTCGACTCCGGAGAACAAGGGACTGCTCGATAAATTCATTGGCCATGTCCAGGACTCGAAGGAGAAGGATCTCGAAGACTAGCTGCAGGAAATTTGCTGCCACGATCGCTCCGAAAAGCTGGAGAGCCCCGAAACACCAAATCGGCTCTGAGACGTCGGAAGCGCTGCCGGAAGGATCATCGTTCCCACTAATCGAATGCGAGTAAATGCATGTGGAACCAATCATCTTGTCGAAAAATGTGAAGTTTGCGATATCTTCCGGATAAATGCAAAGCAGTGGCGGCTTCGTTTCTTTGCCTGATATGCAAGGCGGGCGATTGTCCATGGTATACCCCTTCGCCGCCGTGTCCTCTGGCCGCCGGCAACCGAGGAAGCAGGTATGAAGCCTATCCTCCTGCATGTGTCCGGAAACCAATTTTGCACACGGTGAATCAAGAGGTTCAAAACAAGTTAGTCCAACAAGTATGCATCGTGATGTGGCTGATCCACCAGTGTCCCGATAGATCTGAGTAAAACCAACGAGTCATAGTTGGTTATCGGTAACGCTCTCCCTGCAGCGATTTCCTGGTGACCTCTGTACCTTGTGATCGTTTCTTTTTTCTGACTACACCAAACGAGGGAGAGAGAGACGCTTTCTCCCCCCCAGACCCCATTTGTTCCCCTCCTTTCGAGAGAGACCGAAAAGTGAAAATTGGGATGGATGCTGCCGTAGCAGAGTTGGCCATTTCAGCTTGCCACAGCCACGAGAGACATGTTTCTGGTTGACAGATAGCTTAGCGCACTTTTGCAAAGTTTGTGCCCCCACAGCCACCCTAAAACCTCCTCAAAGTCCGATGCAGCGTGTGTGCATGTTCGTCAGCATTCACGGACAGCCAGACAACCCGCATGAGTCACTTCCGATGGCCATTTATACATACCTCAGGGTACCTCTAGTCATTTTGTCAAATACTACTGCAGTCTTCACTTTTAAGTGTAATGCTAAGCTGACAAAAGATAATCACTTCATCTGGAGCGAGCCACAAACTATAACACTTACATGGTTGTCACAGAAGTCCGCGGATGGACCGAAGATTTCACACGCTTTCGTATAGTTTGGTTGAATGATCAGCTGACGGTACGACTGTGAAACAAATTGTCTCCACAGAGCACCAGAAGGATCCAGCGCCATATCCTTGCAGCTAGTGTACGAATCATAATAGTCACCGGAGTACTTCGATTGAGTAATGCCTTCTGGAGCTGGGAAAGAAAAAAATCTTGTGTACTTGTTTCCCCGGTACTCGATGGTTATGCCTAGCTCGTCCTCGCAGCCTTCTGCAGGAAAGTTATCTTGCGTACATGCCATCAAACAGTTCGTTCTGTGAAGAAGAACAGAAAGAAGGAAAGACGTTTTTTATCACACCCGAGCTGGCGCAAAGAGGCCACAGCGCAAACTCTGGTGGCTTTATATCAAGCACTCAAATGCGTTGCAGTGACATTGCTCTCTTTCCATATTCTCACATGTCGTGTCGCACTAACGGAAACCCGAAAATTGGATTCACTAGTGACACCCACAAGCAGGAGATGTCATTTCCATCTGCTATACTGTTTTTTGGCACCACACATAAAAACGATTACCAACGGCGATTAAAACGCCGTTAGGAATAGGACTCGAAAGTCGTATTACTTATAAGGTGAGACTGTCAACTTATGGATCGGCGGACCCTGTCTCGCTTCTCCTTTTCAGGATGTTCCCAGGACACTGGCAGAATGCGCCCAGCACCGATAACAACAAAATGTACTGTACATAAATGAAACCCTCTGCAAGGAGAGTGTGCGCAAGGCGCACGTCTCGTGAATCTTCTACACTGAAGGTGATGATAGTGGGTTACACTAGAATGAATCAACGGCAGAGGCACGCATTTCACACGTACCGGTTCCTCAGTGTAGTGGCCACATCGACCATCCCCCACGAGTAGGTGTACGCATTGATGGCGAAAAGAATGAAAATCGAGGCCAGGAACCTACAGATACGCCAAAATATCCCAAGTCGTTGATGCTCTGGCAGAAAATATTCTGTGAAGATAAGTTTGAGGAAGTCATTGTTTTGTTTGAAGTGATTCCAGAGAGTAGGCACCCGGAGGTGACCCTCATCGCTCCGACAGATCTCGAACCACATCAGTTCGGTTCAAATTTAAGATTCAGGAGAAACTGTGCGTCTATATCGAATACATTCTTGTTGTCTGTCGCATGTAACGAATATACCACTTGGGATAACATCCCCGACGCGAGGGTTTTGTTGCCTTTCAAGTGGCAGTAGAGAGCCTGGCCCACTTCAGTGTCCAGATACTCCGTGTTACTCTATCAAGGAAAAAACGGAAATGGTTCACCCCGGAGCACCAATAATAAAGTTGCAGTGCACAGAAACTTAGCTCACGAATGCGTTCGAGCGCAAATTCGCATCGGGAGCCCACTCAACCTGTCTCACTTGCCCCAGACTGGGGGTATGCTAGAAGGCTGATGTTGCGTCCGAGAGTCGACAAAGGTAGCTGTAAGCAAGACAACATGAACTCCAGTTTTGTGTAACCACTGTTTTCCTAAAACCGTCGCTGACATGGGAAACGGGCAGATCGCCGGCGCGATTTTCCCCATGCGAACAGTGTATGACACGCCCTCCCATCTCCTGGAGAGCACCGTCTCAGATGATGCAGCCCCGCCTAGGTTGTTCGTGGTCACACAGGCGAAACCGTGTCTTGAGGTTCTTGTCTACTTATTAGGGTATGCCACTTTCCATAGTATTCGGTGCATTTAGAACCAACATGTAAGCGATCTGAGTTTCATAGAGCGTTGCAAGCGCGCTTATAGAATCAGAACGATACTGCAGAGGAGCACGGTAATCGATGACACTGTACGAAAACAGACGGCGGTCCGTGAAAAGGAACGTCGACAGAACGACGGCTCGGGAGGAACCCCAACATGTTTGTTCGTCTTACAGCAGAACGAGGCGGAAGATACCGAAAGGAAGCTTCCCAGTTACTTGGTGAACTGTGTGTCTGCAAAACACTCGTCACCGACCTGATTCAGTATTTACAGCTTGGTATCGCTGTGACCATACTTTCCTCTTCAGGCATCAGCCTCTCAAAAACGGAACGATTGCAAGGGCCGAGACAAAGGCAGCCTCAATGACAATCGCTTGACAGATACAAGCTAGCCCAAATTTCTATTCTCCGATTAATAACGGTGGAAGCGAAGTTATGTCCGCAGAGTCCGCGTCTCGTCGTCTGCGGGCTTAGTGCATGGGGAAAAAGGTGCGGAAATGTAGAGTGCCACGGCCGCACTTTCGTAGAGTCGCAGTGCAATATCTACCCGTTCGATTGCTCTGCATGTTTTTTGTCGCGCCAAAGAATCGAACGCATTCCAACTTTCCTCAGATTTTCATCAATTTTCTCCGCTTGCAAATTTGTTTGGGGGTGTCCACCCGGGTGGCACCTTTCAAGATGAGACAAGTGCTCTGTCGTTCTGGGTCTCTGCTGCAAAAAATAATTTGCCGCATGTCACCTTTCTCGTACCTCAAGCTTCCGAAGAAAATGATTGAATGAACACAGTGCCAGAGTTTATTCGAGAACTGAACTGGGTTTGGCAACTGGTGACGGTGGTTTGTTGATCTAGGCTCTTGAATCTTTGCTTCTTGAGAAGATACTTTTCAGGTAGGAACAGCCTTTGGGGGCTGAATGACCGATGAAAGCACAGAGGTACCGTGTGGAATATCGTACCGAAGATGATATTACACTTACGAGGAACACATACAGTTCCCTTCAAGGGGCGTGAGCCTGCGTTATTCGTGTGCCGTCAAACAAAACGTGGAAAAGTCGTTCCGCACTAGTAAGGGCATTCATGACCTTGGATTTGACTTCTGCGGTTGTTTGTAGCTTCACAAGCTACAGCACGAGCCACGCCCAGGACTTTACTGTTCGATTCGCAGCGGCAGCTTCATCAGAACGGGTTCCTTAGGCAGAATATAGTAGCTCAGAGAGGACGGGTCGACTAGATGTTTTTCTTAGAAAATGACAGAGCCACCACAAAACCGTGCAAGTAAGCCGCCAGTGGGTGCTGACATCAGCAGAGCCAGAGGCCAGCAGAACAACAATTCCTCTCTCCTGGTCAGGTCTTCCGGACAGGCACTGACGAGTGTCAGTCGCAGCAGCAAGAATATTAGCCAGATACGCAAGTCTGCCTTCACATTCTCGGCGAATCAATCCAACATAAGAAACACAAAGGAAACTGAACTTGGTGGTAAGATATTTCCGAACTCAGCAACCATGAAAGAGACTCATAAGCGTTGTATAGGTTTAGTTGCTATACGACAGATGCTACAGCAAGGCACGTAGAGTCACTGTTGTAAACAACCATCACAATTGCCTGTCTCGTCGTTCTCCAATGCAGATCGTTGATCGCAGCCTCAAGTTCACCGGAGGAACATCCCACACAATTGTGGTTGTTGTAAAAGGAAGAACTGTGGAATCCGACAAATGATAGCTTTTTGTCGGAGGAGTAGTCCTTTCACGTTGTAGTGGTAGTACACAGTCGATGATTCAAATCCCTGACACATCATGACACTACTTTTATGCAGTGCATCGGCGATACCTACGAAATTAGAATATTAGGACCACCTGTCCAAAGCTACAGTCAACAGATAAGTGTATTTTGTAGACCTGAGAATAGTGTACTTTGGAGGCCAGTCCCCCCTGAGACATCAAGTACCTTGGTCACTTGTGTAAAGCAGATGCTAAACATCGAGTCTTTCTTTTGCCTGTTTATCAGCAGCAGGGCAAATCCACGTCCTGCTTAATGGAAAAATTGCCACGCCAAGACCGTTGGCCTCATGTATTCGCCCACAGAATGGCGATGCAGCTGATGTTGACAAGATCTGTAAGTCTGAACGCAATTGTGTCACCGCCACATCAGCGGTCCGAGCGCATATTTGTTTCAGCAGTCAACAGGAGCAATCTTGTGCCTTCACCATCCAGAAAAATCAGTCAGCGTCCACAACAGCAAAGCAAATTGTAAAACAGGTTCAACTGAGGTTTATCACTGTGTGCATCTGTTTCTCATACCTTGAGGACACACGGGTTCGTAGATGTTTTCCATGCACCGGTCGGGCTGGTCTCTACATCAGGTACACACATACTTTGGATGAGGACGTCGAGTTACAAACCTTTTTGAGATCACTTGGATACATCACAGTCCCCAGCGATTCAGCTTGCCTGTCACGATGTGTCGGGCGTGATCTGCCAATGTGTGCCGCTACAGTGGAAATGGCCAGCCAACATGGAAACGAGTGGCGAGGAGACCAAAAAGACACTTCTACTTCGCAAGCAGATGCTGACGAAGACGACGAAGGCCCCAAGAGTGGTGAGAAATCGTTTTAGATCGAAATGTCGTCCGTGAGCTCTCCAGGATGCAAAAAGTGTGCTGTCTAGGCACCTTGCTGCCAATGGAGGCGGTCATTTGGTGTGCGGCAACATGTTGTGGCCGCAGAAGACGGCTTCCTGCTCAGTCCTGGAGCTACTCGACACTCACAAGAAGTTAGTGAAGAGCTGCTCGAGACGCAAGTGGAGATCATGTTGCAAGAATCAGCGACAGAAATCTACTTCGTCCAACCCAGTCTTGTGGTTCTTGTTGACACCGAGGAATTCTGGCGTCTCACCAATCGAAACAAAGAGTACGACGACCTAGCGGCATCGAAGAATCTGACAGAGAAGTATGTTGTAAATCACTCGCAGACCCTTAACCTCCCTCAGAAGAACAAAGAAATTTCAGCAGTGCCTGCTGCGCCAGTGTCAACGAAGGTATCTGTCAGTCCCGCGGACATATTTGACGCATTCAACGCAGTCGCTGTCCCTCGGTAAGTCCTCTTGACAGACTGTAACGCACACATTTAAAACTTCCGTTCCCGTGTCAGTTTTCAAGATCCCCGACTACGTGACGGCAGGAAAGAATGGTACGTGGTCGTTATTTGATCTTACTGAAAAAGCAGTGATCTGAAAAGAGCTTCTGTACAGTCGCGAGCCTGCGGCCCCTCGTACTTCGCGTCGTCTCGGGTTTGTCTGTATACCTGAGTCGCCTCCGCCAGCAGCTAGATTTACAAGCACCCAGTCTCTTGCACAATTCTCCAAGGAGTGAAGCTATGCACATGCCAACGCAGAACTGATAGGATAGGTGCCAAGACGGAAGCACGCCATTCACCACCGCAGACAAGTGGAATTTGCCACGTGTGTTGTTGCTCTCGGGACGGTCGAGAACGACCTGCATTGGAAACTGCTCGCTCGAGAGTGTCGTCCTTTATTACCGTGATGGAACGAAGATGACGTCTCGTCTGCCTCTCCGTATCAGGGAGACACCAACCCACACGGCGGGTATGAGTTCGTGGTATCTAGTGTCTTTTCCGAGCGACTGTGTTCGGACTTCTTTTGGAAACTGTGTGGTGTCTGCGGCTTACCCTCAGTATCCACGAACTCCAACATCAGTGGATGAACGAGGCTCAGAGTTATATGGATAAAGGCCTAAAGATGCCTGGCAGCCTTTTGGATGTCAATAGCACCTTCGTGCAGCTTAACTACCAGTTCCACCTATCTTCAGCCAGTAGGCGGGTGGCCTCCAGTGATACATCGGATGGCAGCGCTACCAAGGATGTGACAACCATTTCGTTGCATAAAGGATACACGGCGCTCAAGACGAGGAGGAATGACGGTCCCATTGCTGGCGTTGGGTCACGAGACTCCAGCAGGAAGGTTGGCGTGGGAGGTAATCAGCCGAATACAATTTATTTGGTGATGCAGCATGCGTGTATATGAAGCTAATCCTTCAATCCTAGTGCCCTCAGTTCGTTCGCACGGGTGAGGACTCTCTTGACGTCAAAATATATCGAGACATGCCGAAGCGAGAGTATGAATTCCAGAAGCAGCATTTTTTCGCTGTCGGCGAACTGACTGACTTGCGTGTCCTGCAATAGAATCAGTCCGTTCCTTTCTGTTTTCGCCTGTACTTCGATGTGATCTCACTTTTTCTAGAAGTCTCAGCTCTGTCGTCAGGTACTTTCCTCTCCTTGTCATCTAGCATTGGTTTTGCTGCATTATATTACGTGGTAGTGGAAGTTCCGTTGCCAGAGGATGTCAAGCGGCACTCGATAGAGGTTTGATAGAGAGAGAATCTTCGGTGGGGACCTGTGTGGATCCGACTCATGCTCGGGCGGCACGAACCGACGTGTTTTTAGGCCACTGAGTGCCTGCCAAACAGGATCAAATCGCAACGTAAGTCTGTTCCTAGTTATGTCGAGGAACTGCTAGTACTTGACAAACCTGTTTGCCTCGATGACTGCCGTAGCAAATCCCTGCCCAACAGCGTTCCATGTGCTATCTGCGCAGCTGGTCCAAGCCTCCTGCATGGAGGAAACTCGACGAGGAGCATACGAAGGCATCGACCATCCATTCAAATCAGTGGGTCGGGCTCAGCCACTGACGAGAAGCGGGGGCCGCAGGCAGCGGCTCGTGAGGAAATTTCTCAGTTTGAAAGGCTGGCTTGGCAGATAGGCAAGGAAGCGCCACTCCCACGATATCTTCAGAACGGCCTAGTGATTATCGAGAGACTGCTGGCTCAGACTCGGTATCATTACCAGCACATGTCCTACCGCAACTTCTCCAAGTGTGCGGATCCCAACAGTGGAGTTAGACAGACAAACGGGCCGTCGATCTTTCGACGTCTGCCACCTCCAGATGGTATGTTGAGTTGAAATCTCGAATTTACGTCTTACAACGCAGTGTGTGTATGATTGTGTCAGTGATCCTCGGTCCTCGATGATTTAATACTGTCACTCCGTCTTATGCTGGTACTGGGCTCGTATTTGAGATATTCGTGTTACGTTGTGTTTGCAATGTCACACTGGCCATTTTCTTGTGTCTTCGTCCATATGTCGTAGCTAAAAGGTTCTCCTGATGTACTGCTGTGCGCCAGCGCTGCGCCACTCCACATCTGGTTCGCTTGTGGTTCGAAAAATCCGGTGCTGCTGAGAGAAGGGACGACTAAGGAGCAGGAATGAAATTAGTTGCTATACGGTTGAGTTGGGAACGAGCCGTATGCGCATAACAGACACGACCTTCTGTGCTAGTGAGTGGCTGCATTTCCGCAACTGTTTCTCATTTGCATTGCCTACAGAGCACAAGCGACCCGACGGTCTCAGTATGCAGATGAACGAAGATGAAAACCATGTAGGGCAAGCAAGTGCAGATATGGTTACAGGGGCATTGACCAACGAGGATCACACGGACCACGAGTCTGAAGAAGACAGCGATGACAGAAACACGACGGATGACGAGCAAATTCCGCAACAGAATTGCTCGACTGCAAAATTTAAAGAGCTCTTCGATTTTGACGGTCGAGCACTCACGTCTTCAATGAGTGTTTCTACTGTGAACTGGAATCCTGGAAACCAGGACTTGTTGGCGGTCGCCTACGGAACCAGTCCTGCTCCTCGATCGGGAGTACCAACCGGTTAGTACAAGTCCAGCTCGTCCTTGCATTCCACCGCTTGCACGTGCTCCTCAACATACTCATACACTCGACCACTTGCTCCTTTCGATCATATACGGCGGCATAAAGAGTGAGTGCTACCACCTAATGTTGGTTGGTGTGTCGAATGATTGCGGTTCTCGCGTTTCGGAAGGGTGGAAGGCCAAATATGCATTTGCCCCTGAGAAGCAATGACAGGTAGCAGCGATGCTGAATTCTTTGTTTCTTGAAAAAAAGTTAGAACGTGCCGAACGTGCCACAGTGACGAGGGCATCAGTGAAGATACGCGTCTGCAAACGGTCCCATTTATTTGCAGATGGCTGGATTCTGTTTTGGTCCTTGAGAAATCCACTCGTCCCTGAGAGGAAACTTCATACGCCCTCTGGCGTTCTTTCATTGCATTTCTCCTCCTTCAATTCGAACCTCCTTGCCGCTGGAATGGCAGACGGACACGTTGTTCTCTGGGACCTCAGAAAGCCGACCGATCAGCCAGTGCTGCAGACTCACCCAGTTCTGTCCGTGCAGGTACGCATGTCCAGATGTGCGTTCGTCAAGGCTCGCGCTTCTGTAGTTCTCAACTCGACAGACGACATTTTGCGCACACACTGTTTGAGATGAAAGCAAGTTCGGTGTACAGCCACGATCAGCACCCCCTCCGATAGTGTCTAGGACCATTTCTCTGTTTCTACCATGCGGCATGAATGCCTCTGTAGTAGCATCACACAGAATCGCACCTCCTGCGTTGTTGGAGAGAGTCTTTGTGTTCTCCACCGCTCAGATCGAATATAGAGTTAAACTAGCGACATCAGCAATGTCAGCAAGAGGCCACACAAATTACAGCGGTGTTTCACCAGGAATGCGTATAGCTCGTTATCTTTTTCAGGGTTCCAGCAGACACAGTGATGCCGTGTGGGATGTACGATGGGTCGATCGAGGAGCTGAAAAGGTTCCCAGAGAGCAGTTGCTCTCCATTGGAGGTGATGGCAAGGTGTATCAGTGGACGATGAAGAAAGGTGAGAACAGCGTTCTCGCTCCACCCTCATCATTTCTAAGGATGCGCCGGAGTTTCCTCGAGGGTGTACACTCAGTTACCCGGAGAAGGTCGCACCGAAGTGCAAAGAGTATTTCGCACACATTCTCATTATGCTCAAAGTACCGTCTCTACATATGGTGCAGCCAGACGGTAACAACCGGGTCATTTCATCCTTACATGTTGTTAGGCACTCGTGTTTGACATTTTCTTTTTCCACCTTATACGTCCCATTTGCTGAGGATAGTGCGGACATGTGTCCGCATGCCATGTGTTGTCAGTAATGGAAAAAACAACGATCATGTCGATGAAACGCGTCGTCAACCCCCGTACGAAAGTGACATGGAATACGAACGGCGTTGACCCGAAGAACGACGCCGTCGTTTTTATGTACGCGTCGGGGCTGTGTATTGACATCAGCGGCCAGGATGCTTCCACGTATATTATCGGAACTGATGAGGGCCTGGTCCACAGGTGTTCCACGTCCTACAACGAGCAGTACCTCGATACGTACGTTGGGCACACCGGACCCATCAACAGGGTAAGAGATATGTTCATGCACAATCAACTTCGCTTCGTCTCGACGGTTATTCTACGTAACGATCCTCTGAGAGGAAACGTTGTAAGGTTGCCTCCCCATGCCTTGAAACGAAGTGATTGCTCCAAGGCGATCTATCGCCATTCAGGTCCCCGGCGAATGCCTCCTGGATCGTGGTGCGCCTTGCTCATTGGTTCAGGTTTCATACAATCCCTTCGATAGCGAAGTGTTTTCAAGTTGTTCCGATGATGGAACGATACGCTTGTGGAATGTGAAACATCCCGAGACAGCCGTCGCGACGCTTCCGCCTTCGACGCACTACAGTGCTGTTACCGACTTCTCTTGGTAAGCATCTTTCATAAAATGCGGGAGAGGTACTTTGTTATCTTGATGTCGAAGGACTGAGATCGTGTGCGGGAAGAGGGTGAGGAAGGAGGGCTGCTCATTCGTGCGACCCCACGAGGTGTTTAGGAATGCGGGTCTTCCATATATCTACGAAAGCGAAGAAAATAGGCGTACCGTCCTCCCCCTCATCTGCTTTGCAACACCATCCGCATTGCAGTTGTCTTTCTTTCTTTCCGTCTGTCAAACTCTTTGCCTCCGTAAAAAGGTGCCCAACTAGTTCGACGGAATTCGCCGCATGCATGGCAGACGGAAGAGTCGAACTCTGGGATCTTTCCAGACAGGCGGTGGACCCTGTAGTGATTCACTATCCCAAGAGAGAGAGCAGCAATGCCAAAAGGTCGCTGACAACAGTCCGGTAAGCGGGAATGTACGATGCGTTCTGGATCACGGCACTGTAGACAATTACCAGTCTGTTGGCGTATGTTGGAACCTGAACTCTTTGACGCTATGGCTCATCCAAGCAGAACGGCAGAGGATCATTTGAGGTACCCAGATAACGGCAGCCACTCGAGCGCAGCCTTTGAGTTTTTATTCCGTGCTCTCTCTGCCACCAACATGACCAAAAGTAATGCGGGCCTTTGGTGACTGCATGCTTCAGGTTCGCATTGAACTGCCCAGTGCTGGCTGTGGGAGACAAAGAAGGATGCTCCACTGTAATTAAGGCTGAAGACGAAGACATTCCACGGTACTCATCGCTCGAGCAGAAGGAAAGACTCCAAGCGGTGACTGAGCAACAAGCCAAGCATTGGGTGGCCATGTGATTGGCTCTGGATACGTCACCAAAACTGACGGAGGGCCCGAAACTGTCGCTGCCCATCGTGCACCACTGCGCGGGTATTGCGATGCAGGTCCTCATAGCCAAGCAGGGGAGGATTCAAGTGAGACAGAGTACCATAGGCAAGTCATTTTGTCGGCTCACGTAACTTTTCCGACAGCAAAGACTAACCGTTTCCTGTAACGTTGCTCTGCCAAGTCCGCCAGGCAGCCTGTGCTGGGTCTTTTGTCTTGGACATTGCTACAAGGCCGCAACAGTGATACTCTCTGAACATGCTCCTGCTCTCATTACATGGTGCACTGGCTTCCCCTACGCAGACTGTCTACTGTCTGGTTCGCACTTCAAATCGTATAGCTTGGTGCCAGTAGGCACAGGGGAACGACCACTGGTTTCACAGTTCTGTATGTATAAAGTGGTACCAAACGTATGTGCGCAGTACCGCTGAACTTCATGAACCGTTGTAGAGGCTGCATCGGTGCGAACAAACCTCAAAAACGTTGCCTTCGCCAGTGAATGATACCCTATCCTCATACACGTCTTAATGCCGAGAAAGGTTTTATCGCCCTGCCACGGTGGCGGGTGCAGCGCTTTCTTCCAGTTAATTATTGGAAGGAGACGTTCATCAGGCAACTTACCGGACGCACAGATCTCGGAACACTGTGGTCAGCCTCGTGTCTACGTGTAAAATTAACGCACTTTCGAATGCCAAAACCGAAAGCACAACGGATAGTCTAGATTCAGACGCACCATCTCACAGGACATTCATCAGCCAGAAGCAGCAGTCACAGAGGGGAAGCTGTGCATTATGTGGAAGTGAGAAAAGAAGCATAACTGCGATGAAAACAAGACACAGACTAGCAAGCACATCGCTCAGCAGTGATGTCGGGTCAACTGACTGAGAGTCGAAGCAATAAATGCTTGTCAACTGTACGTCCAGCGATTGCAAATTTCAAACGATGGAGGGCAATGGCCCTGCAATAGAATGAAACCGACTTGAACAGTCCAGATCGCTCATCAGATCGAGCCGAGTGTGCCTATACCTATTCGGGACCTAACGTTTTCAACTTGACAGCCCCAACGAAGTGGCGCAGCGTTCACTGCGTTTTCCTGTTCTAAGCGTTTGTGTTCCAAACTGGAGATCACCCCCAGCTGAACGAGGGGGACATCTAATCTCTTCTGGAGTACTCCAGACGAAGATGGCGCCTTCTCGGCCCGTAGAAATGAGGGTGGATTGATCCGGACTGAGGCAGCAGCAGGTAATGGAGTCTGTGTGCGCTATTCCACTGTAAAGAGGTTCTCCGCTCTCGTAGCCCCAGAGCCGCAGTATCTTGTCGTCACCACCTGAGCAAAGAGAAACAGGCAACAGAAGTTAAACTAGCACCGAGTGGGGAGAAACCTATGTCGTCCAGAAACCAAAAATGTAGTGACTCGTCGAACGATAGCCGTGTTCGACGACGAACAACGCTTGTGGTGTGACCACCTGTGGTATCTTCTGAGTATACTGATCGGTCAAAGGTAACAAAAGCATCAAACCCAGCTGAGATTCAAAGCTTGCACGTGTTGCGACGAGGACACACCAGTGGTGCGATGCTGTCGTGACCGGCAGTGCATGGGAGAGTGTCAGTGCTCCGTCCAACGGGTTGTTTCATTGTCAGAAAGTCGACTCCGTAGAGCGTTGCTTACCTGAGCAGAAATAATTGCCATCCTTGGTGATCGCCACGCAGTTCGTTTCCCCTTTATCGGATGCCTCAATATCGCGTATTTTGCCACCGTCGTAAGTATCAAGGAAATGAACTTTCCTGTCACTTCCAGTCGCGAGCAGTTGAATCTCGTCGGGGTGATACACGATGCTCTGCAGGCAGGCCACAGGCGAAGTCGACTCTTTATTTGCCATCCCTCAAACATAGCGCGCTGCCATTGCAGTGCCACGGTTCTTGAGGTAATGTAAATGTGCGTCCCCTTGGGAGAAAAGGGAAACTGAATTCTTCTGTGACCCGTGTTTAGAAAAGCTGATACTAGATTCGAAACCAGCAGGCTTCCACAGGTTTGCATGTCCCTGATATGTTCAGCTGTCTCGCAACGCAAACACAGTGCTTTAAATATCACTGCGGCAGTGTGATGCAGTCTATTTGGTCCACTATACTGTACGGAGACGACAAAGCCACCTTCCACATCACACCGACATAGAGTGTCATCACGAAATCTGTCTACGAATTCCGATGGTTGTCAACCACAACTGTTCCTTTGTTGGCTAAGAGCTATCGACTTTGTTCAACTGAGCACTGCCACTGCCATCCCAGCTTTATTCGCGGAGAACTGTAAAACACTGTCTTACCTTAAATATTGTATTTTCCACTAGAGAGATGACAGATGTGTACGTTCCGAGATCCCACACTATGATGCTTCCATCAGCAGCAGCCGAGACCGCCTGCGCAAGGCAGTCAAGTTACCAAACAAGAATGGGACACACTTGTTTCTGACAGAAGAATGACTGACCGCAGCCTTCCACCGTGAGGAGGCGCCAACCGAGGTGGTATGAAGAATTTGTTCCGCTGGGCCTTGCAGGAACAAACACGGTGGCAAATTTTTCTGGTGGTGCCGTCAACCGTTGTGTGTCGTATGTGGGACGTGAAAAATGTATCCGTCCCAACAGCGCTGTCAACTTCAGTAATATCCGGCTTGGTGCTAGGGTGTTACCACATCGAGACAGCTCGGCTGAGGCTTAGTCGTGCCTCAGGCAAAACTTGTGCAGAAGGAGGCACGTTTCGCAGCGGAGCTGATCGTGTTCAACAATCCTCTCGGTGGATGAGATTGCCTCATGCATGAATGGAGATTTTCTGTGGTCAGACTTTCACAACCTATTCTTCTGTACAAGATCAGCGGAAGACTTGTACCCACGTGCATATCGTTCTTCCTCAATTGAAGTGACCAAATTCGGCTTCTGTGTTCTTTCAAGCTTGCAAGCAGTGTTCGAGTGTGTTCGCCAACACTCCATACTCGGACAGCTCCCGCCATTCCACCACTGACGATTCGCTTGCTATCCTGTGTCCCGGCAATAGCTGTGACGCCATCTTTATGCGCGTCATTGACCTCGTAAAGAAGCCGTCCAGACTGAGGCAGGAAGGCCCTGATCTTGCCATCCGACCAACCGGAGATAATCGCTGCACCGTCTTGCATAAACGCCACCGCGTAGCATTCTAGATGCGGGAGATGTATTCGTAGTAATTCCTGACACGTTCGTGTATTCCAGAGGCGTATCTCGTTCATGGACGCGGTAGCGAAGATCTCTGAAAAGTCTCGAGGGAATGTGACGCAGTTTATTCTTTCAACATGGCACGTGTACCGGATATCTGGGGTTAACGAAGCCAGGTCAACCCAGTACATATTTCCAACTTTTGTCCCAACGAAGCAATGCTGATGGTCGGGAGCTACTACGATGCTTGTTACTGCACCGAGGACCTGACATGTCCCTTTTGTGGCTAAGGAATCAGCCTCGATCTTCGCAAGTACTCCTTCTCCAGTTCCTACAAGCATATCCCCATCCGGCAGGTGTGCGATGCAGGTTATCCCTTGGGGAAAGGCGCCCTTGACGGGACCCGACCTCTTGAACAGTCCGTTGTTAAGAGAGATTTCCAGAAAGTCACCTGCGACGCGGAGAAGCGAGAGTGACATTGCAGCATGACATATTTTGAGGGGTTGTTGGAAGCGTTACATGAACGGTGAGAGTGCAGCATGCTGATATTTTCATGTGATGTATATCGCCTGCCTTCATTTGTAACTCATGCGAGAGATTGTATATTGCAGAATGAATAGGCCGGCCCATCACCCAGAACGTGAAGAACGTACATGTGGTGTATCACACATGCAAGTGATCGAGCAGGGCTCCACCAGCTGTCGAGGATCTGGATCCATCGGCAAATCTCCGGGCGACGTTCGTAAGTCACACGACGGGCGAACATAGTGAGACATAGTGACGCCGCCCTGTCCGTGACGTTTCATATCTGCTTTCACAGATGGCTTCCATCAAAGCCCGACTATTTAAGCAGGCTTCCACGGCATGATGCACGTCATATCTCGTAAAGAGTCCCAATCACCTGACTGAGTCCCGCAATAAGCAAATGCATCATCAGGTGTTATCAGGACGCATTGCGTGACGCGTTGGAGTTTTCCCAATTTGCATTCGTTTAGGCGGAGTTTCTTGTTCTTGACGTCCAGTTGCCAAATTCTGACGTGGTAGCAGCCGGCTGAACGTCGTAAGGATATCAGAGAGGCGAACGATTAGCTCCTTCGTTAAGCTGCGGGTGGTAACAGTAATCCACATATTACGTCTAAAACATGACCGATGTGGAACAACCTTCATGTCGTAGGATTTTGAAATCCAACACTTTTAGCTGTCCGCACCGCTGTGATGCGAATTGCTTGCATGTGGCAAAAGTGCCGAAGCACGAGCAGTGAAGTAACGCTGCCAACAACAGGATACGCCACAGAGGACGTCTCTCGCTTTTCTGTGATGTGGCGAAAAAGAACGGTGAGATCCCTTCATTACCCGTAAGCAAAAACGTCTCTGTTCTGTTGAAGAACTTCACACACAGCGCGGTATCGGCTGCAGCTGTCGTGCCACAGATGGCCTTTGCATCCGCCACATCCCAGATGACCAAGCTATTGTCATCCTGGCCTCCAAGCGTCGCCAAGTAGCTTTCATCTTTAGAGAATTCGAGGTCTTGAACGGATTCTTTGTGGAGCCTGAGACCGAGCAGTCGCGGGCAGATAGTATTCATTTGCTGAACCCCTACAATATGAGTTTCTACAGAGCTGCCCACATTTGACCGACTGAATTTTGGGGTGCTTGTTTGAAGAAAGTGGTTCCCCGACTACACTTTGAAACAAGATTCCGGAGGATGCACCCAGTGTATCAGCGAGCATCGCGTCTGCAACGACGCTGCTCATCTACACTCAACGATACTGGCGTAGATGTGCTTGGCCAGAACTGTGCAAAAAACGGTAACATGCAAAGAGTGTGTACGCCTTAATTCTGAAACAACTTCGTCGTGAGGATGAAGCTTCGCCATAGCTAAACGCATCAATTAGCACTTGATTACCACCAACTCCGCATGATGGTAGCGATATAGCAGAAATATCACAAACGCAGCTTATATTCAAGAAACATTATTTGTATGAACGCTGCACAATAATATGTGCTGCCTCTCCCTCTCCCGTGATTCCTGGTCCCTTCTGGCCATGTTTTGCGTTCTCAAACGGACATCATCCAGTGAGGTGAACATGAAATTTTGACTTAGGTGCTCGTTGGTATATCAAAGCCCAACTACTCTCATATCCGTTCCAGGAGAGATCGAAACAGAAAACTGGTGAAGAATAATTGTTTTTGGGCGAACGTGGCACTGCCTGGGCACACTGGAGTGCTTTATCTAGGGATCACGTCCCATCGAGAGAAGTAATTTGAGTTCAGACGTGTTCAGTGAGACACGTTTGTTCTGCAAAAACTCACCGAAGTCTATGTAGCTCTTTTCCTTGAAGGAAGTCCCAGATTATGACATCCGCGAGGAAACCCTTGTGTGTGCGTTGACCGGAAGCTATCAGCCGTCCAGATGGGCTGAGGGCAATGCAGTTGATTTTGTTGTCGTGCCCTTGCAGGAACGTCTGGGACCTTTCTTCCACATTTCTAACTACCACAGTGGAACCTAACCCGCAGATTAGGTATGTAGGGTCAGGATGAAGTATTAGCCCATTTGGTACGGCCCCACTAAAACCGATCACGGCCTTAAGCTGCAAATCCTTTTCACAGGATTCTGTCATTGTCAGTGATCAGGAACAGATTCAAAATCTTTCCCAAATATTTTACCGTAGGATGTGCAGAGTTCGTGGGACATAGGGTGTGAGGCAAGGAGCTGACACCAAAGCTCTCCTAATCAGCCGCTGTCAGCTGCTCACTCCGGTCACTACAAGCCCAGAAAGCCAGGGGCAAGGCAGTATACTGGCTGGCGTTGCTCACTGGAGACTGTAAGGAGTGGCTCTACAGTTGGGCCCCATAAGCGTGACGCGCCGCTCTGTTGATGCAGAAAAACATCAGGCACTGGCGCCTCCCGTTCGAGCTTTGAATCTCCTACCGCGGCAGGAGGCAATTCGCGAGTAGAAAAAAACAAGGATGCATTTCCTAATGACAGTGGCAGCCTATTGCTACTGCTGTTTCTTCACGTAGGGGCGCGGTGGTCCAACTGTTTGAGGGGCAGCTAAGTAGGCGAGGGGCGTGCAAACACCCGTCGGATCGGCGTGGCGACGTCAACAACAGTCACACGATTCATGCAGAAATACTGTACACATTACGTCCCGCGTAACATCTCGCATTTACACCTTGCAATTCCCAGTCCTCTTTGTATTCTGTGTGTCCCCACTGCAAGTGATGGTGCCAATCGCGTGCTCTTGCATGCATACATGCACAGTCTCCTTACAACTGAACAGAAGCCTGCCTGTGTAGCACACTTATCCTTCCACTGACGAACACAGCAAGAGTTTCAATTCTCTGTGTACTCTTTCTTTAGCATTGTGGGAAGGAACACCCACAAATTATCAGGTAGAACACCAGTATTCTGGGTCAATAACCAACGACTGGGAGGGATGACAATGTCAGGTAGACTTGACTAAGATTCCGGGTCGATTGTTAGAGGACTCGCCTCTTCACCGACTGGGAAGATGCAGCAGGGATATTCGTGTCATTCCGAAGAAACGCATCCGCTCTGATTCAGAAATGCTGTGCGGAGTGCGATTAACCCATGTTTCGTACCCAATGCTGCCTTCGCCAGTTTCGTGAGCACGAGGGGCCTCGGCTCAGCCATTAAGAGCAGAATCACATGCCAGTTATCTGAACGCGTGATACTGAGGATGGGGTGCCTTAGAATGCGTTGTGGAAAATTGCAAGAACAAATTGCTTGGGATAGCTCCTTTTCCCGAAGACCCTGATGTTAACGACAAGCCACCGACACCGACGCTACGGCTAACGAATCTCTTCGTTGTGGATGCACGAGTGGGAACAGGATACATCTGGCAGCTGCCATTTATGAGTTTTATCTAGTCATGTGGATATGTATTCCACATACAAGACTTGCGCTCTGTCTGGTGGGAGGGGGAAACAAGTTCATACTAAAAATCTATCCGCCACTTCAGCGCTAAGAATGCAGGTCTATTTTCGTCAATTCCGTCAACTTGTTCTCGTTATCCTGCCGCCGTTTGAGGGACATCGTGATAGAGGCTGAATGACTGCATGTGCTAGAGCCACCGCCCACTTACCATAATGAATCTCATCATATTAACGTCCCTACGTTGAATTATCACGCGAGATGGTGACTAGAGGTCCGTGGAAAGGAGTTCATAGCCTCGAATGCGTTACATTGCATGTGCAGGACGAGTTCCCGGTTGCATGGAATACTGACCACAACCGCACGCTGAGGCGAGGTCGCCTTCTTTCAGGTGTTTCACTTATTCTTGCAGCTCTTATGGAGTCGTAAATATCGGCCTCTATGCTTACGACAAGTGATGTATGGCACCAGCACAGCTTCTCGTCTTTCTAGCCGTAGCGGCACGTGGCCTCACTATATAAACACGGGACTGCGAATGAAACAAATCCAGAGGGGTGTGTCGCAATATTGCTTTAATGTACAAGCGTCACCACTTTGTAGAAACAAAATGTGCGCCGAGAGTCGAGTCACTCCTCAAGAGGAGCCTGGATCGCTATGCAGATTATAGTAACACGCATGCTAGCGTACTAGCAGTCAGTACTAATGTTGGACTTGGAGTTCTCTGCGTGTACACGAAAATTCGAGTCTCCGTAAGACGAAGTGATGCTTTGTACGATATTCGTTGTCCCGACACCACGGGAACCTCAGCAGGTATGTGCTGAAACACGAGACGCCAACACAGCACAGTCTGTGTGAACGGCCATTTCAGTCACACCACTGGCATGACCGACAACGTTAGCCCTTATTGCAGTAATCATCGTGATCTTCAATAGCATAAAGCATTCGCAGCGACATCGCATTACTGGCATGGTCCCCACCAACCCCCCACACACCATCGCTAGCACGGTGACCTGCAGCTTTTGCATGCAGTCGGATCTTGCCCTCGCTAGGTGTAGCAACAGTAGCCTGCATGGTACGCTGCCCCCCCCCCCCCCCAATCCACAGACCACTGGACCCATCTGCTGAGGCCTATGCGAGTCGTGTAGTTGGGATATCACGTCTCGTCACGCTAAACTTGCGTAAGGACAAAACGTCAGCTGCCCGACGTTTCCAGCAGTTCTAGAAGCATGTTGCGTGGGGGAGGATAGTAGAGAGTACGCGCCCTCGTCAGTCCAAGTCTGTGGAAGCTCTGTCGCATGGTTTGTGTAGCGCATTTTTGACGAAAAGGAGAGAGCGGCGACTCGTCCTTATAGTGCGTCTCTACTTCGGGAATTCGCGAACAACTGTGTAAGCGACGCACTACGTCTCTGCTGCCGTCTCATGCAAAACGTGCAAGAGTGGCATATATCAGGCCATCCTGCGTCACCGAGCCATTTCTCGTTCGTTTTCCGTTCAACTGCATGTTGTTTACGGACACACACAGTGGGTCATTTGCTTCGCCTGTGGCCGATACTGGGGCGACGATCGAACGGTTCCGCACGAACGAACGAGTGCAGTCCGAAATGCGAACAGACTTATTTGATAGGAAGCAACGGAATTGCGGACGTATTGTTTTCAGAATGTAGATTTTCGATGGCATTTGTTGAAGGGAAGTAACGGTGTGTCCTCTTTTGGCCTCAATGGCTGGCATCAACCGCTCCGCCATCGTGGCAGGTTAATATGCTAGTCACACCGCAGACACGCTGCAACGAGACCGCAACGGAACCGCGGAGCTATTGAGTCCTTGTGTCCTTGGAGTCGTGAAAAGCATCTTCTGGCCAGGCCCAGCGTCCGGAAAAGTCCCAGATGGACTCTGCGCCATATGATGAGGCGCCTTCATGTCATTTAGGCCCGGAGGTGGACAATCCACGAGCATTTCAGTCCGGGGCCCTCGCATCAGGACACTGGCGCTACATCTCTTACACGGCGTCTTCTTACCGACTTGCCGCGTACAGCGTGTCGGCAGGAGTTTTCAGCAGGAATTCCTAGGGGATCATTCCATGCGACGTAGTCTTGGACACAAAGGCCGATGGTTTCTCCTCTCGTGGCTGGACTGAAGTGGTGGAGCAGAATGTCAACAACGTCGCCTGTTATTTGCCCTCCCTGCAGTGGTTCTGTTATTGGATAGCCAAAGTTATCGTTCCTTATCTGACGCTGTGTCTACTTTTGTTTCTCTCTACACTAACAACTCTCCGCGTGGTGTCGCATCATATCCGAAGCTAGGCGACGGTCCAGCATTGGTGCCAGCGTGTTTGGCGGGACCTCAGCGGTCGGTTGGCGCGTACTAATGGCAACCGAGGACTGCCCATCGAATACATTACAACACGAGACGAGTGTCACAGAGCGGTCTCCTCCTCTTTCACACGATGCCTTAAATGGGCGGCCACATTTTGTGGAGCACAACTGTTCAAATATAGAACGCCGGCTTGAGTGGTTCTCCCGTACGCTGCCGACTTCAGCCTCGATAGAGTGTAGGGACTTGTGGAAGCAGGCCGCTAAGGCAGAACAAAGTTTCCCAGTGGACGCTACTTTAGCTCCACTGAATGTTATAAAACCCCAACGGCGAACAAATGTTAAGGGAGCTGGAATACGAACGTGTAGTGAGTCTTCAATTACAGGAGCTGCAAGTGCGCAAACAACGAGCGAATTACCGTCACGAGCACAGAAAAACCTCCGCCGCCGAAACAGACTGAAGCCTTCTGCAGACGGTTCCAATTTCGATACTCAGAGGTACAGCTGCGTGCCCATGCAGGTGGAATATACACATCACCCGCGTGTGCCATTGAGGACTCCCGCAACAGCAGTGGCGAATTCTCGTGACCACGAGGCAGGCCCAGTGAATGCAGAAAGTCATGCCCGTATGAGGGGACATCCGAGGACTGGATCAATGCAGATGAACTCTGTGCTTCAGACTCAAAGACGAGGTGAGAATATTGACAGGAGTGTGGTTTTCCGCACCACATCAAATACGCCTCTCTGCCCGTCACTTTGCAGCGATGCTGCTCAAGAGCATCAGCGCTGCTGGCGTACAGGAGGGTCAACACCCATACACTGGGTGCCATGGCCGTCTCCAGATTGTCAACTGTGTCAAAATGAAGGTGCTGGTGCTACTGAAATGTGGAAAAGCATTTTGAGACGAAACCAAGGAAGTGACCGTTTACCTGGTCATCCAAATGGACACATCGATAGTAACGGGGGATCTTCCGAGGCCGGCTTTCGATTGAGCGCAGTGGAAGCATTCGAGCCAAGAACAAAGAAGCCTCTTCTGTCTGTGGCTCAGTCTTCTCATCCGCAGTGCGACACAGCGAAGCACGCAGCACCTGGACCACTGGCACCAGGCAGGCTTCATTGCTTCGTGCAGGGGCCTGTATCCCAGCGTTACCAGAGCGACAGCATCCATGGACGCAGACAGCAGCAGAGTGTCGACACGATGATGTCACACGCCAATATTGAGCACCCGTATCAGGCGTCTGAGCGTATGTCCATGTCAGGCACGGGGAAACGACCATACCCAGAGCCAGGGTCTGCCTATCTGCATTCGTCTACAAAATCGAAGGATAGTAATCAAGGGCTGAGCCTCTGCAAATATCCCGGATCTTCTGGACTTCAGCACCATTTGCATGTAGTACAGCTGTTAGAGAGCGAAACACGAAGGACTACGGAGACAGCACACGCGTCGGCGGGCGAAGGACTAGCGGGCAAAAAGAAAGCTGAGCAAAAACAGCACCGAACGTTCATCCTCCGGTCGGTGCTCAGACGTGCCAGAGCCTTGAAGCCCAAGGCAACCCACCTCAAGGTTTTTCTAGTAAACTGCGGAGCGACAACTACGGTGTCGCGTGTCCAGGGTGGCGCTGTTACAGGGTGGTCTGACCCAGCAAGGAGAGTGGCAGAGATGAGCGAACTCATCGCGGCACCGTGCACCTATTCCTCGGAGCTGACCACTCGTGGCTTGCCAGATGATTACGAGAGCGAAGACCCTTTAACATTTGAGGATCTGGGATCTAGTCGAAATGATATGCTGCGACAGTGGAAGGATGCCAATTTGAGCCTTGGTGAATGCCATCGGAGACGTGTATCTGATCTCTCGTTCCCAGCTGCTTTCTCGGTTTCGCCAAATCACCCATGTGGTGTAGTGGGTGAAGCCGATGGTCAACGGTCAGGAAACGAGTTCTCATGGGTTGACCACGGTTCATTAGAGAACCCCAACACTCTTTCGTTCTCCAGTTGCCCAACAGAAGACCAAGAAGGTCTTGTCGAGGTCCTCAGCAAAGAGGGGCAAAAACAAGCGATCGCAGCAGCTAAGCTTCTCCGGCCGATGCGATTCACTATGATATACTGCAGTGACGACGCAGCGTGCCAGGTATGCTTACATTCCTCCGTTAACGCTGATAGCGTATTCTTCTCGAAGATTTGATGAATGAATTATGACAGCCACAAGTCATGCCGTCAGATGAGGTGTCTGTCGCACGTAAGGATACAACAGCGTTGTGTATGGGCGGGCTGTAGGCGGGGGGAAGGAGGCGCTCAGTACCCCACACACAGAGACTTCGAGATGCGCGCCTATCGGACGAAATTGAAAGAAGCGTGCTTTGGCGATTTTGTGTTTTCGGCGCTGGTTCGGTCACGACGCTCTCTTCTGTGTCAGGCCTGTGTATTCAGTCCCGTAGGGTACACAGTTTCTGTTACATAGCGATGAGTTAGATGAGCACCAGATATGCTTCTGTGTGAAAAGGAAACAAAATGCTTGGAGAAGGGTGGCTATTCCTCAATGGGCATATGTCACTTTGTTCCATTAGGAAATGAAGAACGTCATTTTGACAGTTAATCGGGAAAGTCCATACGTCGACGATAAGCGACTGGGTAACAGAAGGAAAGGCGACTTGGCTCACTTGTCAAATGCGGAGTTTATGAGGCGGGCGACAAAAGCTGGCTTTACGAAGGAAACGTTCCGGCCTCCAGGTGAGTTTACCTACTACTGTTTATGATGATTTATGCGGTTGTCCGTTCAGTGTTTGCGGCAAGTTCTGTTGATGCTAACGTGCCGTTCCCGAAGACGGTCAGTGTAACACTTTGTTTTTCTTAGGGGGCCGATTCTACCACTCATCACACTTGTAACAAATGGCAATTGATGCATCAGGCTGTCGAGGGAGCAGGTGTGGGTTGTAGATGGTCCACGCAAAGAGTAGAACTTGTTCAAAACTTATGGTTGTGTAGAAACCAGATGTAGAGAGACTGAGTCGCCTTCTGGATCCATAGCGACAACTAAACGGTTTTTACCCCGTGACGAAGATGCAGACTGTGAAGGCTTCCGCGTGCTATGATTTACAAAAACCTACAGAAAAGGCTTCTTTCTGGGTGGGACGTGGAGAGGCTGTGGCTGTTGGCGTTTGTGTTAAAAGTCACTACACGTGAAGGAACAGAATAAGTATCGGAGGACGTCCGCGAGTCCGCTGTGACAGAGCGACATCCGTGAGACTAATAATGGTGCGGGTTGTTTTGAAGACCGCTGCATAGTTTTGCTGCAGCCACACAGAAAGATTTCTTATGCTGAGTTTCCCAAGAGAATCCGTCTCTGCAGAGCGAAGCCCTGCGCTGCGCGGCCTTCGCAGCTCGAACGCTGCTGTAGAGAAACTGTGTCTGATGATACATTTGTTGCGGCAGTGGTTTTTGATAAGGTGGCAATTTTTTTCGTTTTGGACAAGCACCATCGCTGAAGTGGCGATAGGCCAGTGCCATAAAATTCCGCTGCACAAGGGAATTGTCCGTAGGTGCGTCGTCGCAGGCTGCTGTTACAGATTATGGCGACGAACATGACTCCAATGTGCAGAACGTTTTCTACGCTTGCCTTACATGGGCATAACTCTTTTATTAATGTTAATTGTGCTGGTTGTGTGGTGACTGAAATCGTAGGTGGGGAAAGCTTGGAGGATGTCCGTGAGCGCGTGGTGCGCTTCTTTTTGGAGGCTCTTGTTGGAGAATTTCTTCTCTCTCTGAATTTGAGGGACTTCATAGCGAAGGCTGCCATGGACCAGCGGCGAGCCATCACCCGGGTTAGTGACTCTACCGGAAGAAGCGCAACGGGTCATGCCACCGGAACAGCACGCACGCCCTATTCATCCGTATCAAGTTTTTTAGCAAATATAGATCGTGTTGTCCGCATTGGAGACGTCTTCAGTAGCGTTCTCGCGTGTCCTGCTGTTTCCACCCAGACAAATTGTTTCACCCTAACTGACGTCGGGAGCTATTGTGAACTGCTGAAGGTTCCGCCGTCGGTCCAGACGTCTATCCTAACTTCGTCAAAGCTTCTTGACGTCAACGGTGAGGATGCTTTGCTGGATCACAGTGTCGGTTCATTCACGGGTGAACTGCTCTCTTTTCCAAAAGCGCATGCAGGTGGTAATCCGGGAATGGGACATCTTAGCATTCAGGACCAAGTCCGTGTTGAACAAGAGAAACTGCATGCTCTAGTGGGAACCCATTTACCCCTTCACAAATCGAAGGGCTGCGAACAAGATCCCTGTGAGGTGACAAACGTGGTTGATGAAAGTTGTTGTCGCTTGAGCATCGGCCAGAGCTGCACACGGGGAGTGGCTGCCATGTGCACGACGACGCGGTGCGACGCAGCCAATGTTGTAGCGCAAGGAAGCTGTCCGGCGTGGAAGGATGTATGTCATTCACCACCAGAGCCGTTCACCACTCAGTCGGTAATAAACGGGGCTTCAGCGTCGCCCAAAATGGGTGCGCTTCAGCAGCCATCAGATGGTAGTCAAGCCCCGGATTTTTCAGCAGAGGATTCCGTTGGATCGGTTCGGGCAGAAGGGGGCCATCGCCTCAGCTGTGATTTATCGTCGGTTAACGATGCTTTACATGTGGTAATGCACGTACCGTCACCTCGTTTAGGGAAGCAAGCTGCATCAATCTCACCATTCGTTCAGTCCGATTTAGGCGTTTGCAGGAGCGGAACCGGTAACCGATTCGGCATACCCGTAGAGACACGGTCAGCACATCTCGGTTCGGAGAATGCTGTCTATTCTGGGACAGGAAAACGCCAGAGACGGCGGCGAAGGCGTAGGAAGAGAGCTCACTTAACAGCCTCTCTGGATGCTGAGGAAGGTAACGAGGACACCTGTTTGTGTCCGCGAAAGATTTCCAAAGGTGTGGCGGACTCCAGTGGCCTGCTCTTGAACAGTCATGATGCTTCCGCTGTCTCTGCCGAACGTGTTACTGGAAACAATGTATGCCTTGACGAGCGAGGCTACGATGGCGTTGTGGGCCAGGATGAGCAGGAAGAATTTGAATTTGCAAGCGTTGCGTCGTGCGCATCAGTGCTCTATCAATCTGGGTTGGCCACCGATGACGAGTATGCTTCGGGAGGTTCAGCAATCAACACAAAGATAAACGAGCTGCCCCACGAGGTTGAGGCCAATGATAATGGGCAGGGAAAGACTCATCCTGATGAGCCGGATGCAGAGGGCAACACAACGTTAAGGAGTGAAGCGTTTTCTAGCAAGATAGTGGAGGAGATTCTTGAAGATGGGCAGACTGGTACCCGGTGCTGGACGCCGTTGCGCGAGGCGCAGGAGAAGAGTGAGGAGACTCGAAATCTTGGGTTGATTCATTTGTCCGCAACTACTGCTGTTCAGCCTCTGGAAATTACCACTGAAGAAACTGGTAAATATGAGACGACGGCGGACGTGGGAAAGTGCAGCTGGATGCTTGCAGCGCCGGAGCGGCGTAGAGGTGCCGATGAAGCATGTTATGAGGCACTGAAAAGTGAAGCTGTTGCTGAACCATCGTTGAATGCATTCCGGCACTCCCGTGTTATCTGTCACGCGAGTGGGGCAGAACCTGACAGCAGCAGCAGCGCAAAAGCTACAAAGGAATGCGTGTCTCTTTCGTTGTCAACAACAAATTCTGCGAACACCGTCTCGAACATGCAGTGCATTGAACGGAGTGTTGTTCTTCCCTGCGTGAGAGAAGAAGACTGTGTTAGTTCCTCGCAAGGCTTCTCTTCTCTCAAAAGTGGACACGTCCTCGTTGCATCTACGTTATCTGATCAACAAAGAATTATGTTCACACGGTTTTTGTTCTTCGAGGAAGGTCAAAAGATTCTTGGCTCTCGATGCATGTTGCCCGAAATGGGTGCTTGTCAAGGAAACGCAGGAAGCAGCGGCATGCAATTCGACAATCCGGCCGGCGATGCCTCACCTGGAGAACGCCCGCAGGCCGGGGAGCATGACGTGAGTGTATTCACGGATCTCAGGGAGGTCCCGGAGCGGACGCTTGAAAAACCTGTTCAGGACGAGATAGGTTCTCGGAGGGCGGCACAGATGGATAGCAGCCCTCCCGTCGCTGGCGAATTTTTCGATCCTGAGTGTCCTATTGAGCCAGATGGGACGTCAGTGAATCGCGAAAGTATTGAAGTCAGCGGAAAAATACCAAAAACTAATACTCATCTTCAAAGAGAACAAGTAACTAGTTCTTCATCTGAAGGCTTCTCACGTGAGTTGGAGAATCGATCGGGTGACAACGACAACGGAAGACTACCCGTCGACGACGTTAAGCACAAGGTCATTGAAGCACACGCCACAGCGGATGAGCAAAGTGACTACAGGAAAATCGTTGACAGATCGAAAAGTGGGGAGAAACTCATGGTGGGATCATTTCCACAAATCGTGTATGATGGTGAAGTAACGGAAGACAGTGGCAGTCGGCCTGGTTGTTGCCTTGAAGAGTTCTTGCATGATGTATTGGTGGAGTACGACTCAGATGTGCCACCAGTGCGGCAGAGGAAGGAGCAGACTAGACCCAGCGGAGCAGCAGGAGATGGCGGAAGATGTGAGAGGATGGAGCAACAAGGCGGCTTGTCTCTGCGTGACTCGCACTCATTGAGCCAATGCTCCAGGCGCCTGCAAGCTGAGTCCGATTGTGTGGCAGTTTCTTTCCCACCGAGCGGCTGTGCTTTGTTGCCAAGCAGCACTACGTCGGTCGATGATGTCAACGAACTCACGGCGGAGCGTGGCAGCTGCCACTCTCCCTATCAGAATTGTCAAACAATGCCTATCAGTTCCCCTCGGAGAGGCAAGAAACTGAGTGAGGTTAACTCCGGCAGTCTGCTACCAACTTGGATAGCCGGTGGGGTCTGTGAAGGAAAAACGTCATGCGTTAGTTCATCACCCTTCAACAACGAAACATGCGTAGCAAGACCAGACCCAGGTGCGAACGACTTCACCAATTGGCTAAGTGCCAAAGAGCGAACGGACCATATCTACCCCGTGACAGATTACTGTCGTGACGGTCCCGCTTCAGGACAAGATGCTACCGAAATGTGTGTAAAGCAATTCTCCGAAACATGTCAGAGACGACCATTCCCAGCGTCCGTAAAAGACAGAGGGGATGCGTGTGGAGCGTGTCAATTACCTCCTGAATTGCAAACACCTTTTGTGCTGGGAGATCTGGTAACAAGCAAGCCAGAGGCGCCATCAGAGCCTTCGATGCCACACAAATGCTTTGATGGATATTCGATCTTCAGTCCAGCTCTCGGAAGAACAAGAAGCACACTGCTGCATGTTGACGGTGTCGACGCCATGGGAGGCGATGCCTCATTCTATTTTCGACATGCATCCGAATCCTGTCGTGATACGCGGTGGACGAAGCCTGCTCGTGGACGCATAGAGCAAAACCACCATAGTGACTGTGAGGAACATTACAGTTCTCGCATACCTCTGTCCAGATGGAGGCAGCCCTGTGGTGCCAAAGTAGTGTTGCCGCTAATCCGGAATAGATTCTTGCTGCGTCCTGCACATTCTGCGCCATCCCTTAGAACCTGCGACAAGGCAATCCCTTGGCTGCAACCTCCTGTTGCGTCTGTGAAGCCCCGGGAGGAACCAGAATCACAACCAAAATGGCACACTACCAGACTACGCCGTTCACGATCTCTCCTCGACTCAAAATATTCAGACAGGGGGACATCACGAATTCCGGAGGTGCGCGCGTCGACGTCGGCTGTTTCTGAGTGTGTTTGCGAACGAGAAGCATTGACTAACCATGATCGGAAGGAGCGCTTCAAGGTCCACAATCCAAAGCAAGATGAAGACGCCGTTAGCGGAACTGAACCTGTTGTTGTACAACGACGACCACCGTCGACTGTCAGGTTGTCCGCCTATGGGGCCATGCCAGCTGCCGAGGGAAGGAAACCCCGTGGTGCTGCCCGTCGGTGTCGGGCTGCTCTCATCACTAACGAAGCACGCCAGCACTTCGACAGTGTGAGGCAGCGGCAGAACTCCCTTAACGTGACCTCAGAATCAGCGACACGTGAGAAAAACATATCTTGTTGCAGCGCATTGAAAACTCAATCGGGACACAATTTACGCAAAGATACCGCGCGTTTCGTAACGGATCTGGTCCATTCCTTTGCTGCTGCATTGACTGAATGTGCAAGCGCCGGTTTTTCACCCCCATCTGCATCGCTGGCTCACGACTGTAGCTCCACTGGCTGCGGCACCAACAGTAACGACTCGAGTAGTAATATCGAAGAAAGCGACGGCATCGGTGGTACTGGGAGCGACGGTTTCAGCGGCACTGGAAGCGACAGCGGCTGGGCAAGCACCGCGTACCGGGGGACTGCACAGACCGCAAAACGCTCCCTATCCTCACTTTCCAGAATCGAGAGAACGTGCGTGGGAAACAGTGCCAGGCATAACGACGCCGATGTCGGTTTTCGCACCGAACAAGCGAAACCGTGTGAGGGCCGCCACATGGGAAACGCCTGTGGGGGGGGCGCGGGTGCCTGTGGCAGGTCCACCGCGTTGGAGGAGCCAGAGGACAGCATGGCAGTTCGCGGTCTCAACTTGAGACATTGGAGTGGCAGTTGGTTGGGCTCCTTGTTAGCGCGTATAGGCCCCAGCAGCCGATACAACAATACGGGGGCTGCTGAGTCATGTGGGTCAAGCGGCACTGAGCTAGTGTCTCTTGAAACTGAACACGAGGTTCGCAGCCCGTCAGAGGATGCAGATGCACATTGTAAGAAGGCCAAAGAAGCCGTCGTGAAAGGGATGAGTGGCACAGGTGGCGCGAGGGATAACGTCTGGAACGACGGGCATACACGAGTCTCACTGAGAGGTTACCGTGTCCTTCTTCTGATGAAAAGGACGGTGGCGCAGTGTGTGGCGGCTAGCGTAGCGTCAGGGTTGTGGCTGCCATCTGTTTCATCGCTTGAAGCGGGTTTTACAAAGGCATGTCCACAGACTGATCAGGCGTCGACAACGGGCAACAGCAGCGTGGAGGATCGCGACGGGGACACTGCGAAGAGCGGTTGCCTCGCAGTACTAGTGATTACGCGCGAATGTGTCATACGAGAGCTGCTTCAAGTAAGTGCCGGTCTTGCGAGCCAACCGGGGTGTACTCCATCCTGTAGTTTAATCTCACGTGTATAGCGATAGCTCGAGAATGGGGCTTCCGAGATAATGAATGGAAGTTCGGAAACCGAAACGCTCACGGAAATCTGTCAGATGCTGTTCTTGTGTTAAAGGGCAAGTCTGCCGACTACGCCTAACGTCGAGAAGGTGGTCGATCTTAATGGGAGATACTTCAGTGTCTATGTTATTCATGAGCATGATTAGCTCCAGCCTACCTCAATGGAACGTTACGTCCTGTTAATGCCCTCCGCTTCTTGGGAAGATGGAACGCTCGGATCAGACAACGGTACCGTATTCGTGGAAGAGAGGAAGTTTGCCGGAGGCAGAAGCGTCTTTGATGTGCGAGTTATTGAAGACGGTGGGCGTGGCAGGTATTTCTCTCATGTGGGAATATTGCGATGAAAAGCAGTGGCTCGAGCGAGAGGTGTATCGCTACGATCCCGGTCTGACGAATAATCCTGTGAAGTTCCTGTTTTCATTTGTGTTGGCAGGCGCTATGCGGACGTCGTTTTGGGAACACGATTAAAGCAGGTAGCATAACCGTACTAGACGTGTACACCAGACGAACAGGGAACACAGAACTGCAAAGAAGCCTCGGGCGCAGGCGTTCGGAAGCGTGGACGTGGCTCACAGGCCGTGGTTCTAGTGTTCATCAGTATTTGAACGATGGTCGAGTTCAGTCGATTGGGGCTGTCGGAAAGGGGCGACGTCCGCATGCAAGTACGTGTTGCAGCCTAAACCGGTCACTGTCTGATAGCTATGATGCCAGTACGGCAAGTGTTCAGGCAGAGCAGAGACATGTGGGTGGCCCGGAGGGGTTCCCGTGTGAATGGGGGAACGGCGAAGAGACATCCCACACAGGGACGCAGGCTCAGGAGTTCGACAAGAGTGATGGCTTGAAATTTGATGCTAAGACTACGGAAGGCACAGTCGCTGAATCAAGCTCTTCACTTTCGCGAGACGAGTTCTCTAAATGTGGCCATACGGAATCCGAGGCGGGAACTCGTGTTCAAGCTTGTAACGGTGTGCCGTCGAGCCGCAGACAGGTAGACTGCGGCGAATCAGAGGCTGGGTGCTCAGAAGATTTTATGGCTGTTCCCCGATTCAGTTGGGAGTGCGAACACTGCAGTGTGAATGATGACGAAAACGTTCAGAAGGGGAGTTTCAAAAGCGATGCGCCTAGAAGGTCACAGCTGCATGAAGACGGCATACGACATGGAAAAATCGGTCGTAGCAGAACTATGAGTGGCACGATTGGCAGTCAATGTTCAATGAAGAAAACCGTGGGTCGTCGCGTCTACGGGTCGAGTCTCTGCGGTACGTGTTCGGCGGAACATTCTCTCAGGGGTATAGAAAAATCTCCTCGCAAAGTGAGTGAGATCGACGATGAGGAAGTCAGTGTGGATCTGTCAGACTTGAAGTTGCTGGCTGCTCCGTACAAAAGCACGAGGCCTTTTGCGAGTGAACAAAGGGTTGAAGCGGTGGATGCCCTTCTGTCAAGAGTCCAGTGCTGGGTAGAGGTGTTCAACAAGAAGGAGTGACGTATATGCTCTTTGCTTTTTGTCGATGTCGTGATTATCAATTACCCAGTCACGGTAGGCGCGTTAATGACAAGTGTTTCGTTTCAACACGTCTGCGCCAATATTAGACATGTAACTTCCTAGGTTGCCTCCCTAGCTCTGATGCGATTTTCAAGAGCTAGAAGGTCCGAGACACAAGGACAAAATGCCGACAGTTCACCCTGACGAATCATCCACATCTGGAATCAAACCCAGACACAGCACGGTGTGGTATTTTTCGATCACTCAAGCCATGTACACCAACCCTGCAACAGCCAGGAGAGCTCCAAGAGCTGCCTGAGCGGTAAGACGGGCAGCATCCGATGTATGAGACGCCGAAACGGTTACCAAAACTTTGCAGGCCTTTTGAGAAGAGTCCTCGCATCTGTAGCAGAGTTTCTGCTGTTGCTGCGGAAGATCAGTTACGGATAGCTTGATTAGGCCACTTTGTTCCAAGGCCGAGCGACTGGCGTGTGGAACTAGAGAGACCAAGTCTACTTCAGTCTCACAGCTGTCTCCTTGAAGAACTTTGGCGGCATTTGCGGGCTTGATGACATTGAAGGTGCCTCCGCACACGAACGATGTATCAGAGTTTGCTGCGGTGATTTGTAGTTCAAGCGTGTGATCTTGCGCCGAACACACCGGAGCCTCTGTGCACACAAAGAGCCGAGGTTAAAAAACAAAGCATATGGGTAAAGTTCTACCTGAACAGAAGAAAGATCTTATTTCATTCGTGCAAAGAAATCATTCAGAAAATTAGCGCGAAGCAGAAAACTTACGTGGTGCCGCTTTGACGAGAATGTGTACGCCACATTTGTCCGATGGTACGGCTGTACCCAAGCGGCGAGCGCTTCTTGATGCACCTGTTCTTTGGCATAGGAAAAAAACGCTTGTCTCCGCTTCCGGCAACGCGTCAACCGTCAGCGTGAAATCGTTTCCTCCAGAAGAGCCGGACCCTTCTGCCTGTGCAAGTGAAGCACTTTTAAGGACATCTTTCAATGCGGCTTCGTTCGAGCAGTCGGCCGTAGTGCATACTTTTGTTGAGTCCCCTGCTTCGTAAGCCGGCTTGATCTCTTCCAAGGTCGAGGGACAGTTGAAACGCACAACATGGCCCGCCTTTTCTACAGTGAACGAAATAGATGAGCCCTCAGTCTCACAGGAAGTTGCTTCAGGGTCCGCTGCTAGCATCATCGGCATCTCGAAGCTGAGTGCGACGACACTCAGCACAGCTACTCGGCTAAGAAGCGACATCTTGCACAATCTCGAAAAGCGACACAAAAGCTGAGCAAAAAAAAACAATCTCGAACACGCTGTCGGGGAGTTTCTATCTCAAAAAATACGGATGGTCACGTGTTACGATGGCGTGCAGAGAAGAGACGAAAAAAAAGTAAACTGACGTACATACGGGGCCCGTTACACTGGCAGGGCTGCCATGCTCTCGCGGTGACCTGAGGTCGACGAGCGTACGCCACAATCTGGCCGGCCTCGTGGCAATGCTCGTCCGTTCGTCATCTAAGCAGCAGTTTAGCAGTTACATACGACGCCCCCTGAACGATATAAGCAATGATCCGCGAGCGATCGCGGTGTGGCTTTCTAGTTACCTGGTGGATAGACCCTCACGTTTTGTTGCCAGCTACGGTCGTGGGCACCAGGGAACAAATCGACCTTGTTTTCGGTTGCCTACATGCCAGAAAAGAACCAGTTGGCCTAGGATGCAGCGGCCCAGAGGCAAGCACGCTCTGTGGCTCAAAAACATGTAACAATGTACCAGTTATCCAGCGTGTGACATGTGGCGGCGTTACCACGACCTCTGTGACGCGCAGCTAACTAATAAAAAGTCTAAATCGGCTGTGGCATGGCAAGCGCTGGTTCAATATTTCATTCTGGTCTGTAGCTGCTAAGGGCTCCCTTCCTCATCCACGAGTCACTAAATCATGAAGGGACGCTTTGGTGCGGAAGACATTCGTTGAAGCTGCTTTGACAGCATCTACGTTTATACTGTTGGTAGAAACATAACTACGTTGTTTCAAGGTTAGGATCGAGCCAGGATTTAAAAAAGGAAAGCCTTTATAAATTCTCCATCCAGACAGCAGTGTTTCTCCTAGTATAACGACGGATCGTGGCTGATATCCCATTCAGGAGCTTTTTAGCTATGGCCTTCACAGGTTGTCTTCTATCGCAGGAGCAGCCGAGAGTCAAACACTTCCTCCACCGGCAGTGAGGTAATATTTTTGCCGGTCCAGTGTGTTTTTTTCGGGGATAACTAAGCAGTGCAGGCCGAGTCGTTCAAGGCGGGCGGCAAGGGGAATTTTTCAAAACAGGACTGTGTTGAACCCGACGTTAACCCGATCAGAAAACACCCTCTTTTTTCCCGATTATGTTGTGGAGTAATACCAAGCTGGTCGTGCTTTCAAAGTCGCAGTGATCATGCGGCACCTGAGGGCCTCACTCAGGCCAAATCATCGGATTCATATGCGTCCCCAAGGCATGAAGCCATACACAGCGATGCACGGAAAGTAGTATTTCTTCAGTTTTATTGCTGTTTGGTGACCAGTCCGTCATTGCCCTATCCTAGGCGCCAGGTGACTCTATTTATTATTTGTGTTAGTTTCTCCTTGCCTTCAGCCCAGAGACAGTTGCACAGAAGGGGGATATCATCAAACGGTTTGATGACGTAGATTCATCACCATCGACATAGTAACTCTAGCGCAGCGCCCCCGCTGATTTGTGCTTGATGGGCCCAAAGAATCACTTCATTTTGTACTATTGCGGTTTATTCCCGATTACGGGGACTTGACGCTGTGCTTGTCAGCTAAGGCAGATTGTTTCCATGGAACGCATGTCGTTCGCGAGAAGACGAAGCGTGCTACAGAAGTGGTGCAGAATAGGATGCGATTGCTGGGTATTTTCGGGGCACAGCGTGCTGTCCCGGAAGGCAGGCACCTCTTTTCTCCCAGCATACGCCACTCGGACAAGGGTCGGCGCCAGCAGGCTGTCTCTGGCAACAATCTTACTACAGGAAGTTAACAGTTCAATTGACTGCATACTTCCTGGTGCAAAGAACAAGTGTTCAATTCATAGTGCGGACGCTGAGATTCACAGGGCAAAATCGACTGGTGTAAGACAGAGAGCCTTTCCGTGGTGATACACGTAAAATCAGGCAGGCCGGCATCAAACATTGCTGTCGTGACCGGGCAGACTCGTCAAGAAGCATTTATTGGCACAACACGGCGCGAACTAGTGCGAAGCCAACATGCAACTGTACGTAAACCTATGCATATAGGCACCTGCACATATGTGTAGGAGTGTGCACAGGAAATCACAGGTTACGTTGCTTGGCTGGGTAAGGCTTCCCATAACTAAGTGAACTCGTGAACGTTAACGCGCAAGTAGCAATGGTGTCTGTCCAGTCCACTCGGAATGGAGGAGCTGCTGAGACAACGCATAGATTCACCAAGAAATCGACTCGCATTTTGACCACATCTACTGCGAAAAGGAGAAGCAAACCAACCAAGCTGCTGAAATGAGCATTTCCGCATCACACCGAGTGGACAGCAGAACAGCGTCTTCGCGATCAGTGGACCGCTTTCCTTTTGCAGGGCAGTGTGTTGCCACAGTTTAGTCACGTGCAGGAACAGACCCTCAGTTGCCCACTGGGGCTACGTTACAAGTCGCTGTACCTGTTCCGTTCGTTGTGTGTGGATTTTCAGGGGGGACACCCGTTAACGTTTCCTTGAGCATTAGAACATGAAATCGCCTGCGGCGCAACGCAAGAGCGGTCGTGTACTGTTGAAGGGTTGCCAGCCCCGCCCCCGCTCCGCCCAGCCCCCCCCCCCCTCCATTCCTCCACCGGACTTCTATCACAGACACTAACAGTGTTACGCTGCAGTGCCCGATATTGTATTCTGAACTCATATAAGGTAAGTTTATAGACTCAGATAGCCTACAAACACTTCGAAGTGGGCAAGTGAAGCCAATGTGGGCGGTTACACCCAGCACTTGCGTTCCATCTGCAGTTCTTTGAAATCTGGCAGCGCGACCACAAAAATGGCGCCTGCGGCAATTGCACCAGCTCTCACTAGCTTGTTAGTCCGTTTCCAAGCCACTCCGAAGGAGCTCGCATCGACCTTAAATCAGAGCTGTCTTAATTGACCGAAACGCACCATCATTTTACTCCAGCCAGAGATTCGGTGTCGATGGTGACTTTGGAAAATACAGAGGGCGCTACTTGGAACGGCATGGCCAAGCGAAACCTGTGTAAACGAATGATTCGCATGCACTGGTTGTCGAAAAGGGCGCCAGCTGGGACGGGGAGACTGGACCGTTCTCCAGTTGTTTAAATGGACAGAAATGGTGTTTGCTACCCATTCGTACATGTATTAATTGGTTTAATACATGTTTAATTTTAAGCAGCTGCTTTTGCGCGTTTCTCGCAAAGTCGCCACGTGCAGGAGCCCGAGACATAAGACTTCGGGTTGTAGCATTGTCTAACATCGGTAGTCAAAAGTGCTTCTGTTTTTATCCAGTTTGTTGCTCTTTTAGTATTAGCCACAACTAGAAGCATATCATTGTTTTCCAGAATTCCAACAGTTCGCAAAGAGTGGTGGCCAGTTTCTGTGGGCATGAACACGCCGACTGGTTGCGTGTCTCGATGACCCACGGTCCTTCCCGAGCGAAAAAGGTCAGAGACTCGTTACCACGTATTCACTGACATCTCTTCTTCACTGTCTGTGCGAGAACGCTGTGATTTATTCGTCCTTTCAGTAACAACTGCATACGTTTGGGAGGGAAGTGAAAAAGCTGCGTGTCGAGTATAGAGTGACGTCGAGCGTACTCTGTGTATCTGCTCCCCTTATCCCACGAAGGGAGCTGTTTTACCGAACCACTGTCGGAGGCGACAGCTGTGATCATACTATCTGTGCACCTCGGGATAACAGTCTGCTGCGCTTGCAGCTACTTTGTCGCTCAGTAGTTCTCGACGATGCTACATAATGATCCCAGCCTTAGCGCCTCAGTACGGGTCACTGCTAGCCAACTATGGCTTTTCCTCGTAATTTTGTGGTGTTTCCTTACTTGTCCCTCTTTCTTGGGATTCCTCTTCTAGTGTTTTGCTGCTCGCATGAGTTTGTATCTCTTCTGCGAAGCCGACTCAAGACCGACGCGTTTCACTCCGTGCCTCTGAAAGGGCCTGGCCTTTTCTGTAAGTATACATTCCCTGCCATTCCTAGTGGCGTTAAGTCTCTCTTCTTCCATCATTCGCATCATCATGCTGGACCTTATGCCCCTCATTCGAAAAGAAGTGGAATCGTAGTTGCTGACAGATTTCAGGATGGAGGCCAGACAGCATGCAGCACAGGCGGCAGATATCAGGGATATCTGTTCCTGGCACCCTATTATCAAGAACAAAAGGGTTCGAAGGCGGCATTCGTCGATTCTTGTCTTTTAAAGTATTTGTATGCATATCGAAGACGGGATGTTTCGTACGTGGGTCCCATATTCTCTCTCTGCAGTGCGCTGGCTTACTCCTTGTGCAATCGCGCTTCTACGTTCTGCCCACGGCCTCTGCAGCGTGCCGTTGGTGACTCCTTGCGGGCTCCCCGGCGCTACTCTCTGTTTACACCGCTGGAACAAATCCTTCAGATTCCGAGGGACTGTTCGAGACGCCATCGTCACACCGCTGAAACGACCAGGATTCCCGTGACCGAAACAGATGACCCTCCAGTGCATTCGTCCTTCTTCATACCCTACAATGGCAGTCCTTTAGCTCCATTCATATCCGTACATGAACATCAAGAAGCGTCGCACAGGGCGGGAGGACCAGACGAACCTACCGGCTTCAGTGGAGACCCGCAGGCGGCAACGGATCCTGAGTTCAGTAGTCCTATTCTCGCTGCCCCTTTCCCTCCAACTAGTGCTGAGCGGTTCCTCCTTGGCAAAAATCTTCTCGTTGACTCGGAGAAGCAGGTTTCGGGAACTGCTGCGATGCCTGGTACTGGGCAACGTAGACCTGCTGAACACGTGAATGGTGTTGCAAAGGAAGCGCGTTTCTCTGGTCCATTAAGTTTTTGTGATGATCGTGAAATGCCCGGCCCGGAGATAAATCTGGCAGCGCCTCAAGACGTATATATTCTAGATTTTGATAACGTTATTCATACGAACACGCGAGAGCTCGTTCACACCGCCATCCGCGCGTGGCGCAGACTAGAGAAGGGTGCTAGCGAACAGCTCCGGCAGGATATCAGACAACACTCCGGAAGGAATACTGAGTCGAAGGGCATGTACAGAACGAGTAAAGATGAAGTACAGTCCGATCGTAACATCTGCGACGCGACGACCACAACTTCATCTGGTTCTTTGCCTCAGTTATTTTTGTCCCCTCGCTTTGGAGGCGAGACGCCTTTCTGGTTGCGCGAGCGTGCCCATGATATACGCCGTTCCCTGGCTCTTCGAGGCGTGGCAGACTTCATGGTGGCAATCCGGCGTGTCCTCGAGGTTGTCGTAGAAACAGAAAAGAAACGAAGGAAAACCGTAGAGGAGTTTGTTGAAGAACGCCAGCGAGCCTTTGACGCGCTATGGAGAACGATGGACGACGTAGAAAAAGTGTGGCTGCTGACTCGCGAAGGCGACATGAACGCCGTACGAGATGTCTTCGCTTTCAGGCGAGCGGGTGGGAGATTTCCTTGGGCTGTCAGAAGCCTCCAAGGCTGGGAAAAGCAAGGAGGAGCCCGACGTGCCGAGCTATATCGGCAGTATGGTGTGACCCCACAGCAACTGCAAGAAGTAAGCTGTCTACATTGTAGATGGTAGTGCACTAGTCTTTCTTCACAGTTCAACAACTGAAACTGCAATAAAAAAGTGGAACTAATTCCGTGCGCAGTTGAGACCAGTCAGTCCCAAGTCGGAATCGGCCTCCCAGAGACATGTACAGCACTGCCAAACTCGAGCTGCTTAGGCGGACGGTTGTGTATGAAGTCATAGGAGTGCCGTTGATGTTTGGCTGAGCGGACAAGTAGCCGTCGATACTGATGACACGAATAAATACCGTGATTAGTGCTGCTGTTTGTGTGTAGGCGTTTGACTCTGCTCGGAGAGAATGGCAAAGAGACGACCTGGAGGGCTGGGAGCAGCATGTCAAGTATCGGAGTGACACAAGACATCTGGACCCAAACGACGAAGAACGACGTGAAGCATACGAGGGTTTCAACCCAGCAGCAATCTGTCTTATCAACAATCACATCAATGTAGGCGTTACGAAAGGCAAGATAAGAGCTCCCAAGAACCGATGCGCAGGCAGGTTTCCGTGTGGACTGCATTGTGATTCTCAATTCGATTGGCGTCTCCTGATGTCTAGTAGTCGCAGTGCGAGCAACAGACAATGTGCATGCGGATTAGTGGCCGATCGTGTAGCTCAAAAACAGGACACCTTCGATCTGTAAAAATCAAAGGTTGTGTTTCTCCTGCTCATGCAACTGCAGAGCTGGCACCGCCCAGTGCACGTCATCTCTTCGTGGGAAACGTCAGATGATCTTCTGCGGATGTTACAGCTGATGGGACTTAACTTCGATCATGACAACGCGAAGAGGCTTCTTTTTCTTTATGGGCGGGACAAAATGGAGAGTGTGTCCCCCGGTCAACACAGTGAACAGGTAGGGCGAAAAGTGTGATATCTGGTTTTTACTATTGGCCCTGAAACGACGCATGAAGCAGTGCTGCGACGAAAAACAGAATTGAACGAAATCGTCGAAGATGGAGGGCCGTAGTTTTGTCCAGATCGTTTTGCGTGGGCCGGGGTACACGAGGTAGCGCATTGTAATTGCCGTTCTGGCTTCCGTCATTTAACGGTTCAGTTCCAGGGGCATTCTGACGTTCATCTTCCTGCCTCCAAATTCTGCGACGCCGCCCCGCTGTTTTTACCGTAGTTGTTGTCGATTCTCCTGTTACTCATTGCCTGTTTGAGTGACGGCACAGACCATTAGCTGTCATGGGTTTCATCTGTTTTGAGCCAACGCGCGGGTATTGTATGATGGCTTTGCTGTTGTGTATTTTCAGGCAGGGCTGAAAGACAGTGCAGTTCGGAAGAAAGTGGCGCTGGTGAACTCAATCCTGGACAAGTGGAAGCCGAGAAGCAACTTCTGGCGGCCAGCGCACATGGTTGATGGCGACGTGCGGAGCCTGCTGGCATTCTCTCGTGACAGCGGGTATGGTGCTGTGTTTGCCTGGGTAACAGACTCTTTTCAGTATGTTGCTTCTGTCCTGGTCAGTGCTAGACAAAAGGCACACTGCCTTCGTTGAATTCTAAGAGGTAGACCCCTTTTTCCATTGCGCTGGTGGTTCTGTGCTGTCATCTATGTGGACCCTTAGGATTGCTAGAGCGCGCCTGTACTTCTGTGAATGGGGACCTTCAGCGATTGGCGACAAAGTGAAGGCATTTTTAGCCGGCAGGTAAATAGGGTGCAATGCTGCAGGATTTTCGTCAACCGCGAACGTGCACGATTCCTATCGCCATCGTAACGAAGATGGGCTATTGAGAGTTTGCATCTGTTATCAGTACGGACAGTTGCTTCTCTTGTTCACGGGTGACGCATCCCGCTGCACAGCAGGCATCGCCACCGTAGATACTCGATCGAACGTGTAAACAGGGACGTGTGTGTGCAAAAGGTGCAGCCGATTGTCAGTGTTGTCGCGTGGTCGTTTGCATAGGGAGATGAAAGCGTCGGATGGATGAATGGCCTTTGTCGATATGTTCTTTCCCCTCTTCCATCTTCAACCATCTAAACGTGATAAGCGTGGCAAACCAATTACATTGTGGCATGCTTTCTCGAACAATATGGATTCACTGCAAGGTGCAGATGTAGGGTGTCCAGTTTTATATTGTGCTCATGTGGTGTATACAGAATCAAATACCTAAAGGAAAGTAGTCAGTTGGTGAAGCTGATGGGCACGCCGGCAGACATACCGGCCCGACAGTGGACTCACGGTTTCACAACATGTCCTCCTGAATGGCTCGAGGCCTACAAGATGATGTCGTGGTTGCGGTGGACAGACCTTCAAGAAAAGGAAGAGACAATTCTGCAGGACTTCACAATGCCGCCACCGGCTGAGTCGCCCATTACAAGTTCAATCACTTTTTGAATCTGTTTTGGTGCTGCGTCATTTGTGACTTCACAGCAGTTGGGACGCTCACTGATCACCTGGCAACAGAAGCAGTCAGCCGTTTCGTGTCCGGAGAATGGGCATTCTGATTTGTTGCCGCTCTTTTTTTCCAAGCACATGCCTGTGAAGCCCACAGCAGCGCTATCTTAGAAGGTACCAGCACGACGGGACCGTTGTGGCGATTCGTCAGGTAGATCTGTAGGTACATAGTCATCGTTTTGTCGCTTTGGTTTTTCCTACTGTGTTTCATCATATAGTCACTCTTCGGATAGTGACACGAGTTTCAAGGACTTTATCACTTGTCTGACAACAAAACAGCCGTGGAGCTCCTCGTTATGTGCTTTGCAGCGACTACTGGGTAGAGTGTTTTACGAATTCTGGATCCCCAAACGGAGACGCAATACATAGTATGCCGGACCTCGTGTAAGGCGGTAAAGTAACATGCCTGCTCTCTGTTCGCACAGCAGCCAGTGTGTTCGATACCAGCTATGTTCGAGTGGAAGGTGTCTTTCTTGAAGCGCCTTTGCTTGCTACGGCGCATCAGTTCGTGTGCCGATTAGGCGGTAGGATAACCTGTCCGTCATCTATGATGGTTTTGCCCAATAAGTTGGCTGCTAGAAGCAGCGATGTGCAAGTTGTATCTGGGGGGGTATTTTCTGACGGTTCGGAGTAATCAAGCCGCCTGGGGATTTCCACATATTTTTGCGAGTTGCTCACCAGCGTTCATAATGGTGTAGTGACTGAAAGAATTGACGTAATCAGCGGAGAAAGAACCGCTGTTGTATTCACAAAATGGGCGCATGATACTTGTTATTCTGAAGTAACAATCTTTTTTATGAGAACCGAACACTCACACGACCATAGGAAGCTCGACGCCTATTTAGCACAGGAAGCCTTGCCTAGTGTACGCAAAGACGACCACCGGTGCTGCCAGTTGCGAGTAGGCAGTACTTCATCCTTCCTCCCAGACGGCCAATACACGATCTAGGGAAACGCCAGTGAAATCGGGGTCGACCTCCTCCAGCTTTGGCAGTGTCCTCTTGTTCATCTTCGCGTCTCGGTACAAAGTCATAGCTGTTGCAACGAGATGTTTCCGGCGGTAGTCAACGGCAAGCTGTGAAAGCGTGGGTGGAAGAAAAGTAAGAACGCGACACTGCACTCCTTACAGTTTCTTAAGCGATGCCACAGGGAGATCCTCGCATACCAGCTGCAGGGCAACTCTTTTCTCCGCTCAAGGGCGCATTGCAGCACTTATGCCAGTGGGATCACGAGCGAATATAGAAAAACAGCTCGGACATAAATTTACTTCTCTGACCACCTAAACCGTAAAACGGATTAGGAGTGCTAGATCAGGTGCACGCCAAATTAGCCGAGATATTCAACAAACTGCTGGCGACGGGATCAACACGTGGTTAATGATGTCTGTGGCACGCAACTGTTAGTCTACTCAAGCAAAACCGACGAAACCGCTACTCTTCTAAATGATAACGACGCGCCGAGAAACACACAGATTGTCTTTGCGAGCATGTTGGTACTGACCGTTGCAATACCTGTCCGTGTACGCTGTGGCAGCGTTCTGCTTCCCCGGTTCGAGCTGACCAGATCCGTGACTGACAAATGAACCAGCACAGCGTCCCTTAGCCATTTCCACACCACAGATGATCTCGCCACGTTCTGGCAGAGATATCACTTTGAGTCGCACAATTCGTTCTGGTTCGCTAGCTACTGTTGAAGTAGGTTTCATTGGGAGCGCACATCGTGGCAGAAAGCCAAATGTCATGTACACGCTGTTCCGACAAGTGTGTCTTTGCTTACTGCCAGCCATCTTTCTAAAAGAAACAGAGGGGACGGTAGATCTGTTGCCCTTTCTTCACCATCGCTGGACTCCTCGATCAGTCGTTCGATATGTTGCAGCAGTGCGACATCTTGACGGGTCACTGTCTCCTGGAATGGAGGTGTGTGTCTTGCGGCTGATGCCAAGCAGGCACACGAATGGAACTGTCGCATTGTAAGAATCAAGTGAGACCAAGTGGCAGATCGATCTGCCTCCTACAATTGACTGTTCCGTGACATATCGGCTGGGCAAACGTCAAAAATTGAAATTGTGGACTGCTGGAAGTCTTTGCACCGCTTCAGCTTGAAATACTGCTTGAATTGGCTGTGTCGTGTCTCAGACCGTCATTTATCCAACATCACTGTGAAATACGCTGGAGGTGAGATTGTTCTTTAAGTTGTTTTATCTGCAATTGCGCTCGCACTCCTGAAAATACTGGCACGTCGCGCTGGCGATGTCTTCGTAAAAGATCTGAAGAGAAACCACTTGTAAAGATGTTCGGAATCACGTGTCAGTGATGCTTGTTTCTACCTGTAGGGTCGATATTCCCGATGCGGAGGAGCAGGGACGGTCCAATCTTGCTGCGGATCTTTTGCCAGTCCAGGCTGCTATCTGGTACCTTGGAGTTTACGCGCAGTGAAGCTGGGGACTCGCCAAGGAGGAAGAGGCAAGCCGCAGTTATTGAAATCATAGAAGGAACGGTTGGAATAAACATCTCTCCTGCAGCATTCACGTCACGAGCAAATGACAGAGTACCGACAGCATCGTCTCCGCTCACTGGAGCCGTCGCCAAGGAGTTAAGCGTAACGCGGGATGCAATCTGTGGAGCCGCGTCAAAAGCCACGAAATGAATCAGCTCTACCTTGGAAAGACGGAAGTTGGGATCCTCAATGTGTTACACCATCTGTGGCCAACGCCGAATCTGCCCTTTTCTATTCAGTGTGGTCTGGTGCGTACAACTGCCAAAGAAAGCGAAAACTCGACGAAAAATAGCTCTGATCGACAAAGTGAACGTAGGAAGATTCATAGGTATTGAAAAGAACGAGTTGCTACGTGAAAAAAAACGTTGCATGGCTCTATGGCAAGGAATATTCCGCAAAATCTCATGTCGATGTTCGATACCGGGGTAGATGATATAGCCACGTCCACACGACATTGCTACTTCCCTGGCAAACCTACAGTCTGGAAATTGCTCAGTATGACAAGCAAGAATTTCGAACCACATTGTATCGTCCTTACGCATTTCGAGGAGAATGTCTCCGAACTTGGAGACAAGAGTGTGAGTCGCTTTCTGGAACTTCACTTTGGCCTCAGCTTCTTCGAAGAAAACAGATGCATCGAGTGGCTCGTGTATTTCTTCTTCTTCGGCACCCGCATTTTCTCCAGCATCTCCGCCGTCAGTTTCAGTGTCTTCGTCTTCGTCGTCTTCATCAACTCCATTATAAAAATCGACCTCGTCCTCGTCACCAGCAGTCGCTAGCGCACCCTCTGTTGCGTGTTCTCTTTTCTCATGTTCATAGTCATTACCGTTCTTAGGTTTTCTCTCATACCACTTGTTCGCATCTTCACTTGTCCCAGTCTCACTGTTTACAAGAAAAGCGCTTGCTCCCTGTCTTCGTTCCATGTCGGCAACGCTCGGGTGGTGTTCTTCTCGTTCAGTGTGCCTCAGAGAATTTTCTTGTCGAATTCTCTGTCGCTCAGCTCTCTGTTTCTGTCTTGCCTCATGACGAAGCCTCTTCTCTTCTGCTACTGTGTCAAGACGAGCTTGTCTGCGGGCTTCTCTGTCTTCGTGCTCTCTTCGAAGTTTTGTTTCAAGTTCCTCAGCCACTCTTTTTCTCTCTGTCTCCACTGCCTCTTCGACTTCGTTTTCTTCTTCTTCTAGGGCCGCTTCAACCTGTGCACTGCGCTCCTTCAGCTTACCATCATTTACAGCAATTTCAGCCTGAATTAAAATGACAGCAGCAACATTTCGCATACAGTGAAAAAGAGACTGATGAGTGCGGAGGCACGTATCGTCGATACGAAACACTCATGCGATCGAGTCGAATACGTATGAAACCGGTTTTGGCAGATGGCTGGTTTCGGTCACACGACGCTTGGGAAAATGATGCAAATAACGAACGGCTCATTGTTAAAGGACTGCTGCATGCTCTAACAAAATGATGAACTGTTGCTCAAGATTCACCTGTTTACGGACGGCAGCCTCTCGCGTGCGGATGCATTGTTCTTTTACAACAGCGGCAAACTGGGCGAGTCGTTTCAGTTGTTCAGGAGATAGAGCATCTTGCAATCCGAGAGTATCGACGCACAAGACCATTTTCACAGTCCTTTTAACAAGCTCTGGCTCAGCCACTGGAACAGGAATTTCATCTTCTTCTGCCTCTTCACTCTCATCTTCCTCGTCCTCGTCTTGGTCGTTGTCATGCTCCGATGCCGCAGTGGAGCCTTTCCGTCCACGTGAGTCAGCGGAAGATGCTTCTTGCCGAGATTTTTCTGAAGGACCAGAAGCACAAGGAAACCGTCTCCAATTTTCTGATGAGATGTTACCCTCAGCAGGGGCAGGTTTAACCGTCGCCGCAGCACAAGAGTGTGTGCTCGTGAGCCCTGACAGTGTTGGTGGCTCGTTAAGACTGCTCCGTTCCGTTGAAAGCCACGGGTTTCCTGGATAAGTTCAAATCAACATCGTGCCGTTGTGTGTTGCAAAAGCCGGAAGGTGGCCCCTTTATAGAAGCGACGAACCTTTCTCTTGTCGTGCCCGCTCTCTTGCAGCGATGTGTTCTTTAATGAGTTTGTCGCGCTCCCTCACTTCCAGTAGGTAGTCCTTCATCCGGTCGACATTCTCTTTACATGCAGGATCGTCAAAAATTATCGGCACAGCTGCGAAACTTCCAGGCCGGGTCATTCCCCAAAATCTTATTTTTTCTTCTCCCATTGTGTCGGGAACGAAGAGGGTTTTCACTATCCGTCGGCTAGTGAAATTCTCAGACAGCTCCGTATGATTCCGACCCTCCACAGCACTTGCCTCTGGTTCAGCAGCACCATCACTGTCATCTTCCTCTCCTCTTTCAGCTGATTGTTCTTCATCATTTTGACCTCCTTCGGATTCCTCTGCTGGCTCTGAAAGTGCATCCCAAAGGACGCCTTCGTCCTGCACAAACGGGTTTCCCTCAACGGGTCGCGTTCCACGTTGCTAGCTCAGACTTCAAGTGGTACAAAACTGCAGAGAGCCTGGCTTTCAAGTGCAAAGCACATAAAAGGCTCAGGGAGAGAAACCAAAGGCCCGCCTCAAACAGAAATGCATCTAGTGAATTAGGTATACCCTCTTGATACCTTCAATTACCAAATCACTACGATTCTGCTGGGCAATGCTATTGCAGCAAAAGGTGCCCCTTCAGGAGTTTGTTCGTCTCTTCAAAGAAAACCCTGGAGAAATATTCAATATGTATGAGTTACAGCAAACGACCACCGCGTACATGATCCGATTAGGCGGAAATTTCCGGGTTAGTCTGTAAGCTTCTACCGCAACGCCTTCACTACCATTCGCACAAGGATCAGAGAGAAGAAGTTCAGACAATAATTGGCAGAAAATTTGTAAAACTGAAGTGAGACAGACTGTAGCATTGAGCTTCATGGTTCATCTTCGCGTCTCCGTTGCTAAGAAATGTTGCTGAGCTTGTACTGCTCACCTCCAAAAGCATGCAGTCGAGCAAGAATCTGCTGTTCTGGTCAGTGTAGACGTATTGCAAAACTGGACTCTGCCCGTCTTTGTCATGATGAAGACGTGTGACGTAGCACGCGCACACTGGTAGAGCCCTTCCGATGTAGTCAAGAATCTTCTGAAATACTTCTTCATCCATCCAATCAACCAACTGAAGCGACTCGAGGAATTCTCCGTCTTCGCGAGTGAGTCCGCGAGAATCGACTTTTGCTGCCTTTTCACTACGCCCTTTTTCCGCAACTTGCAGCTGAAGCTGTAAATTGTGGCGGCGCGTAGCCAACAGCTGGAATTGACACACACGGGCGCAAAAAGGTTTCATCTCACTTGTCCGATAAAGTCGAAGAAATGCCGTAGGATTGCGTGTCTCAAGGGCACCTCACGCCCTGTCCTGTGTTGTGTGACCTCACCCAAACCAGCAGAACAGCCGCGAACAGAGTCATGCAACTACCCCGCAAAAATGCAGAGATGCTGACACGGCTGCTGCCAATTAGTCAGCCATTCAGAGAGAGTACCTTTCGCTCTTTGATCTGAAATGTCTTTTGTTGTTCATGTGCCACATAATGCCGGAGCCACTGAACGAGATAACCGATAGCGTCTGGCAGGAAAGAACCACATCACAGCCGCAGAGAACACCAAAGTAACTTTACATGTCGTCGCCCAAGTGGAGGCCGGCGCATGCCTGCAAAAAGAGGTCGTAAAAAGGAGAGAAATCACGAAGGCAAAACGAAATGTTTATTTTCTCAGTCAGCATGTTGGTTGGGGAAGTCTCTGACTCTGTCCCACGCCGATGGCAAGTGAATGATAAATCTGATCGTTTTCGTATTCGGATTTGGCATCAAGGGTCGGTTTCAGACAGTGTGCTTCCCTACTGTTGGTGGCTTGGGGTCGTAGGTCTTTTTAGTTCATCTACTTGTAACGGTCTCAGTGGTTTATCTCCCTCTTGTTTTTATTCAAATTTCAGGATACATCAAATACAGTTCAAGTAACATGCCTATTATTCCATTTACATTCAAATGCGTATCTCATTTAGGAAACGCAGAAGACGCATAGGGGTCTGAATAAAAAGTACTACAGCCAATACGGTGCATATAAAAAATGCCCCGAAACTCACCCTGTTTAGTTGCTTCGATGTAACACAAGTTGCATCAGCGAGCTGACCGTGCGCTACACCGGATGCACCGTGGAGCGGAATGTATTTGTGAGAAAGGCAACGCTACATCGAAAGGGTGTTTCATACCTCGAGATCTTTCCTGGTATGCTACTTGTGGCAACGGCTGCCCTCTATCCTCTCTCAGTGGCTCCAATCAAAAGAAAAACTGAAGGGAGTGGTGTGATATGACACAGTGAGCAATGCTAATTTGTGAACTACGGAAGTCATAATCAACCTCAACGTGCATTCACCTGTCACCTTCAGCACTACTCACTAACCGAGCGGTTGTGTCTTCACCAATGAGGCGATGGCAAGAGATAAAGGTCGGCCGACGGTATTTTGTAGGTATGCGTTTGTTTCTTGCTGTATCGTCTTATGCTGCTCCAGAATTGTATCCAGAGATTGAGCGACTTGTCTCTCTCCGGGCGCCGCGGTGCTGTCATGTTGGTCTTCATTGTCACAATCGTTTACAGGCCCCGTCGATTCCTCCATCTTGTGCTATTAAATTAATATGAATAGGATCCCGTAGCACGTTTGCTGTACATCGCGCTCTTTTAAGGAAATGAAACCGCTCCTGCGCTCCAGCTTTTCATGGTGTTTATGCACGAGTAACACCCAGATCAACCAGAGCTTCTAGGCCCGTTGACAGCCTGGAGCTTTCCGTAGCCGGCACTAGGGACGGAAAATGTCCCAAGTGTGAGCAGAGGTGATGCCACTGCATCCAACCAGTCGAGTGCTTGTCAGCTGGATGGGTAACAGTCGTCACGCTGCGCAACCAAGAGCGTAGGACTTAGTACTACCACCTTCCGGTTGCAAGCGTAATACATTCCGCGTGAATCTAAGCAGAAGTAAATGCGATGCTCCTTTTGCAATTCTCAGCTGTCTGCTTGAGGGCACAGCGATTATATGGAATTTCCAGTTTGACCATATCACAAGCAACTGGCGCCTAATCATTGCATGCTGACCGCCCGTAAGAGTCTACACGTAGTTCAGAAGGTGTGAAACTGGGCTCATTTCGCAAAAGAGGGAAACACAGAGCATATTTACAACATCGGACTGTTAGAACGATGTTATGAATACATTATGCGCATGCACCGTGAACCATCGCCCCACATTACGAAAAATGTATAAACCTGCGCGGTTGAGTCATTTGTTAGAAGTCAGGATAATCAAAAGACACACGCGTTCTTGATAAAGTGTGATATTCACAGGACTGAAGCAAACCGCGCTAGGAATGTGGTCACCAGATATTACTCAGGCGTCAAATCTCAGGAAGCGTTTGTTTAGATGTCAAGCCAGTTTCAGTCAAATGAGTGCATTGCATTTCGTGAGAGCATTAACTAGAACACAATCGCGAACTACCGTTCCAGAAGGGTGGTACGAAGAATATAGGCTTTGTAGTTATGCTCGTCGCCCTCTGGCGTCTGCTACCGAGTGTAGTACTACCAGTCAAGTGGCGTTACACCCTCATCTCACGTGTAGTTGTGCCACTTGTGATCCTCTGTGAACGCTTGTTGATACAACATAACGATGTTTCATTCCTCTTCCGTTTCGAAGGTGAACATGCCAAGACAGAGGCGTCGTCAATCCGCACCGATTCAATACCTGCACAGCATTGCCGAGCTGACAGCCGGTAACACGGTTATGTATTCTCCCAGAAGTTGGAGGCATATGTCGTGGAATTTAGCCCGTACAGACGGTTATAGAGCAACAGCATGGCCGATGGAGTTTACCAGTTCCTTTTCCTGACAGACCCAGATGTGACCTGCGAAACATAAAAAATGAGCTGGAAAAGTCAACGCGCAGGTTGCACAAGAACGGCAGACTGGCGAGTACATAACCTATCTCCCACACCACAAGGAACTGCGCGAGACCTAAAGCTGATCAGCTCAGAAAACCCCGTACGAAGACGTTCTGCGGCCTTGGGTTGCTTCTGGGGGCTATATCTCCCATATGAGACTCGCGACTGTCCCTTCAAAAGACAATTTTTAAATTGGCGACACTTCCTGTTCTTGACCTCGAGCACGTGCAGAAATGGACGGGCGCTGCCGTATTGGTACACGAACCACCATTTGCAGCCAGAAAAATTTGACGTATCTCGGAGGTGGAACAAGAGTTCTCATTTGGGGTGACACAAATGTGATACGCCGTTCAACCGAGAGCCCATCTAGTGAGCAGTCCTCGCCTTGTCGCCCGAAAGGAGCACACCTTCGGTAAAGCACTCAACTCTTGTGGCTCGAAATGAGGAATGGAGCAGCGCATTCTCGTATGTACAGAAACCATCCCATACAGTACCGTTACACCAATAACGGTTCCTGGTGGAACAACTGTGGGTTAGCAAGTAAACGCTTTTGACACGGCTGTAATCGACGTGAGTTATCTGTGGTGACCCGAAAAGCCGTTGATGAGGTTGAAGAACATTTGCTACAGGGTGGTTGGAACAACGTCGTAAGCAGAATTGCTGGAATTGACGCATCGCTCGATGAGGATATACAGCAGCCCTGTCTACGCCGAATAGTGGAGTTGTTTTGCGTAAGTAGTATTGCAGGGTTCATGCCGGACTGTAACCCGAAGCAGTACATTGCTTCGATTCCTCTTCCGCTGTCCACCATATTCCTTGCAAAGTCACCTCACAGCGACATCCTTACTTCTGGAATCATAGCTGACGCACCACTGACCGTTTTACGCGTCGACTGCAGCGCGGAAGTATTGAGGAGCCTCCGTTCATTAGTATGGCTGGGCCTGCCATCTGCCCAAAAGTGCCTAACTGATTTGCCCAACTTGTATGGGACAATTAAGGTTTTTTGATTTATGTCCGAACGAAGCCACTAGTGACGTTCATTCAGAATGGCGTGACACGGTTATTTTGGGAGAAGTGGCTAGTTTCCGCGTTGACATCAACTGCCGTTCAGTCGCGCGTGTAGGCATTCCCGGTTGGCTGTAGTGCTGTCTTACCTGACGCCCCTCCTAACTGTAGGTGTGCTCACTGCTGGTAGTGTCCACATGCAAACCTCGAGAGGGAGCACGAGGTTGCTCCGTACGCGAAGGAGGATCAACCACCCGAGTTACCGGTTTTGTGGACTGACCTACGAGCCGACTTCGTGTTCAAGCAGAACGAAAACATCCAAAATTGATGTCCTTTTGAAGCAGCGTGTACCCTGCCACTACCATGCAATGGTGAGGCGCGCAACCCTCTCTTACAAGCAGTACTCGAACAGAGAATGCGACGTATACTAAGGATCCTGTTGGTGGATACTGTGGAACTAGAAAAACAATCCAGCAACAAACAAACAGGAAATGCTGGCACACTGCAGACGAAGACAGCGTCTTTAGAGAGGCCGCCAAGCGGCCCTGGTAGACACCGTACCCCGACGCTAGTTTCAAACGGGGCTGTCCACGCTGTTGGATGGGGAGTAACACAGGCGTCCATGCATGTCTGCTCTAGCGATGATGACAAACGCACCCAGGCCAGCTGCACCAGTCTGTTGAAACCGGCGGCACTGCGTTCGTGGTGAGCTAGGACTACAAATGCATTCTGTCGGGATTTTGTGTGTTTACTTCGGCGTATTGTTTCAGCCAGACCTTGTGTGACCAGACGGTGATGTTGATAGTTCTGTTGTTCGTGTTCATGCATCTAAAACGACCCCCTGAGAATCGGTGTCCTTCCGGATGCTGGCCCCATTCGTGGCAAGAGAGCGCGTGTAGATTCCTCACCGGTACAAGTTGGGCGTAACGATCGAGGTCAAAATCAGGGTAGAAGGAGGAGTTCACAACATAGTTTTGTTTTTGTGCGGTCGAATATTTACATGATGTCGCTGTCGGTTGTTACTGTTTTGAAATAACATTTTGGCTTCACGTCTGAGTGGCATAGATGCCATACGCTGTCGTTTCGCTCCTGCAGACAGCTAGTCGCAAGACAGCCCGCCGCTGTCAGTTGAAGCTTCGTCCGTGACTCGCCATGGAGTTGGTGTTGTGCTTTGTGATAATAACGATCTCTGGCGTCATTCGCGAGAGCTCTGCCCTTCTTTTACGGTCACCAACGAGCAATGATGTGTTTGGAGAGTTGGTGGCGTCGGCGGAACGTGCCCAGCCTCTGGCGACCCGCCTTACAAAACGCATATCAAGGTTGAACTTCAACGACCGCGAGGACGACTTCTGGGAAGACCATGGAGACGCTTCCTGGAACAATTCCTATACGTTGGTGAACGGCAGGACAACACTAGGTAGCGAGAACCGACGAAGACCTGCCAGTCATTCTCTGATCGAAAGACCCTATTACCGTGATGGGAGGTTGTCACCCGTTTTAGGTGTTCAGGAACGTAGGGGGCGCAGTGTTCATTCGTATCATGAAGAACCAGTTTCCTTTTTCGATCAGCGTGCTTTTGATGAGTATACCTTCAGAAGAAGATCACAGCTTCATAGACAACGGGCACGGGCCGGACTGCGCTCAAGAATAAAACAGAATGTGAGACGACTCTGGAGATCGGCCAGAGGCGCCGTGGGCGGGTGGGGTAGGCGAGTACGACGAAAAATCGGGGATTTGTTCGTTGGGCACTTGATGCCCCAGCTGCGGAGGCTACGGTTTTGGGACCAGGGCCTCCCACCGGTAGTTCCGCCTTTGATAGGCAACGAGCCGGGGCAGGCTTCTGTCGCACTGGTGGCGGAGCGCATGGAAGCTGGCCTTCGCGAGAAAGCACTCACGGAGAAAAACCCCACTGAAGCCCAACAAGCGGTCGGGACATACCTGATAAACTCCGCCGAAAATACGTGGTTTATCAGTAGTCCGGGTGGCCGATACATCTTGTTAAAAAAACGTGGCTTCCTTGGTGGTGGCGGCTTTGGTCTTGTGTACCATGTTGAACATCCCACCACAGGGCAACCATTCGCGCTGAAGATATTTGTTCAACGGGTGATGAACAATGAGGTAGGGGATAAAATATCTGACCTGATCGAGGATGAATTTGGAGTCATGAAGTACTTCCCCCCCGAATGGACGCCTGCGCGCATGTACTCGGAACTCCGGTTTATGGTGCCACTTCTAAAGCTCAGAGTTTTAGGAAAGCCCGAATTCCAGGATGTGCGGAACCATTTGCGTATATACAGTGTTTGCGCCCTATTTCCGAAGGCGCAAGGAGACTTAGAAGAAGCTGTTGTTTTACTTGCAGACATGGACAGAACAAACGCTTACAACATTCGTATGAGCTGTACGATTCAAATGGTCAAACTACTTGCAAGATTCCACGCGTTTGAACTTGTTCATGGCGATGTGAAACTGCAAAATTTTCTTGTTGATAAATCGGGATTGCTTCTACTTTCTGACTTCACTCAAATTCTTCGTACGAATGAGAGACGCTATCCACCTGTGGTAACAGTGATTTACATGTCTCCAGAAATAGCGACCTGTATGATCACTCGCTTGCGGAATGCTATTCCATACACGCCTCAGATAGACTCGTGGATGCTAGGAATATCCTTGTATCGTTTGTGGTGTGGTAACTTCCCCTTCGGAATGACTCTGGACGCCACCGCACTGCAGGTGGCTGGAATTGTAATCAGGTCTTCTGCGTCGTCTCTTGACTTCGCCAGTTGCCACGACATTCCAGAACAGTTCCGCGAGATGATAGTGGGATTTCTACGCAAAACACCTGGTGTTCGACTATCTCCACAACAGGCGCTGGAGCAGTTCTCGTTACTCAACTGGAAAGGACCATCCCCGGCATCGGATACGGCTTCCGAAAGTGAACCAGTCAGTACCGAGGAGGCGGCTTTATTACAGAAGGAGTAATCTGATGCGGTCAATGCAACAAGAAAGGACGGTCGGTGTGACATAGTGAGGTACTGCCGTCACTTGTGGTAGGAGTGGAACCCTCGCCAAAGCAGTCTAAATGCCTGTCCATCAACGACAAACTGCCGCAAACGGTAGAGCGAAGTCCGACAGCGAAAAGAGCGAAGTCAGGCATCGCAGAAAGAAGAGGCATCTGGATTGGGGGTCGCCATTCGTTCTATTGCTTCCATGGACGGATGCTCCATATATCCGTGATCTCCAGCGAACACTCGAGGTGACAACATTGTAACTCTTTCCGTGGATCCTTGTGCCCATATGCTGCGGATGTTTAAAGTCACATGCGAAGACAAATCTTTTTTTTTTGCTTTGAAACTGCTCCCTAGAACCGCGAAGGTTGCAAGGCATCATGGAAGCGGCCGCCTTCAGATTTCTGATCCGCTCATGCATTCACGTGGACATGCCCCTGTAGACTACGCCACATGTACCACTCGATCCCTGTCACTATTTCACGCTTCTGCTCTTGAAACGGCGATTGAAACTGCGACAGAAGTTGTTGGTTTGCCATTTTGTATCCTATGGAGCTTATGAACACATTCTTCTAGTCCTTTCATTTATCCTAGCGAATGCCTTCATGCATTGCTAAAAGTACAATCGCAATCCAGCAACCAGCTTCGCGGACTTACAGTTTTGGCGGCTTCGTACATTTGTGGCGAAGACAAAAGCGGAGACCTCAGCGTATCACATTCGTTCTCTATTTGCAATGAGAAGAGACCTGAGGTTCAAACGGTCGTGCAGCCCTGTAGTATGCGTGGGTGTTTCCAGTCGTTGACTGCTTGGTAATATGAACTCATGGCAACGAAGAACCAATTGGTTACTACTAGGTATAGGAAGTGGCAGCTAAATCGCGGCGTGCACGGTATCGTGCTATAAAGACCCATTTTTTCTTTATTTTGTAGATTTTTTTTTGAAAACCGAAGATCATAACTTTGTTAATCAAGTAGACGGTGCATCCTCAACAGTCATCGTCGCGAGAAGTTGTGCTCATCACCACGTCGGCTTATCTAAATGTGTCGATCCACTGAAACTGCAGTACGATAGGCTTCACCACTAATTCCGTGTTGGATAGTGATCCCTAGCACGCCTCCAACAAATTCGGATTCTTATTCCTAAGACACCAGTGGCAGAGTTGAAAAACCCTGATGTGTCACATGCGGGCTCAACCCATCAACCGTGTGATTTACCGACGCCAGAACCGAAAATGCCGCGAATCACTACTACCTACTGGCGCCGTCAAAATCTGTTGATACAACGTTAATCCTGGAGGATTCAAGTCTCTACGGAAGCCTTCCCTGTCGCAGCTCACCCATGCTAAGATCCACGTTAGTCCCAGCCCTGGATAATACAAATAGCACTGCGTAGTGACCGCGGGTGCTGCACCGTCACACTGCCTTTGGCCGTTGTGTCTCTGAAACTCGTTCGATCGGGCGTCATCGCTGAGTGGTTACATTTACGCCTAACACTGGAGTGGGAAGACTGACGGAGTCGCCTTCTGGCAACCTGCCATCTCACTGATACGAGCCACGAAATACATCCCAACACAAAGGTAATCAAAACGTGACGTGGACGTTATGCTTATAGCGTCATCCTTTCCGAGCTCCCTGCGCCTTTAAAGCTTCCTCTCCGTCAGTCACATCTACTGCATGTGCTCTCTCAGCAGCTCGTCGGGGTAAAGTCGCCTGTGCAGGATTCGCGCGGCGTTTCCGTATATGCAAAGTCATTCCATCAAAAGCTGCTAGCACTCGAGGAGGAGAGCCGTGGTCGCTGGCACAGTTCTGGCTCGTCGTTGCATTCCGTGGTACACAGTCCTGCCCACCCTCTTTTTGAACGTTATCAAATGTTGCCTGGCAAACCGACCTCTCAGCATTTAACATTGCATTCCTGAACATAAAGATAGACTCGTAGCACTAAAAAAGATTGACGTAAACACGAATTCAGATTCGTCGACTGTTCTCAGAATCGGGAGAACACTATCACGCTGCACATCAACTACTCCAATTCCATTGGTATTAGCACAGCACAGTGCCAATTACTATCTTCAGGCTTTGGGCATGCCTTGAAGTTCAGCAAAGCAAGTCCTTCTATGGGAGGTCACCCTGTAGATCATTTGAACAATCTGTCGTCTTTCAAGATATCTCAGTTGCTAATGAGACTTACAAAGCTTCCTGTTCGACGCTTTTCATCAAAGCTACAGACGTAAGACTGGCATCTCCTTTGAAGCGCTGGGAAAAGTGAGTCAGGACGAGCCGCTGGGCACCGGCCCGACCAGCAAAGCTGTCCGCACACAGCGCAAATCGCAGCACATGTGGATGCAGAGACGGTAGAGTGGGTCGCCTTCTCGACAATGCTTGAGACGGCTAGACCGAATGTGGGTGACCATCAATCCTGTACCTCCCAAATTAGTATTCCCTTTCTGAAATTATTTAAATTTACAAACTCTCTGAGGCCCTTGAGTCCTTTTACGAGGCCCAGCTAAGGAACAATCTGAAACATAAGTCTACGTAGCTTGCCTTACTCGCCGGCCATGGCGGCAGTCGAATGCCCTCTTGCAAAAGCCTCTTCGTCCAATGCAGTCCATTTTCGTTTCGATCGTGTTCTAACTCCTGGCACACTCCCACAGGCTGGGCCGGCGCACTCCCCTGCAGCATCCTTTCCAAGATTGGTGTGGTTCGGCTTTGTCTTGCCCTGCTCTATGAAGCGTCCTGGCCATGCCTTGTCGCCGTCGTAGGGCAGATAATCATTAATGAAATCGTCTTTCCCGTCTACACCGAGTCCGTTGTCTGGGACCCCGCCAGATTCGCTCAGAGTGCTTTCGTGAATCTGAAGACACAGGCCAGCGCAACAGCCCACCCACTCATGAGACTGCCGCCTCGATTACGGTCAGCCACTTCCGTTTGTTCGCATCTTCCAGTTTTACTCCTTTCACAGCTTCACGGCGGCTACAGACGTGATCGCAACGCAGTGCAGGCACATCTGAGCATAGCGCCGAGACGCTGTCAGACACGAACCGCGAAGCCGCCGACAGTATCGCAGTATTTCCAGTTACGAAAACTGGCACTCACGCCTGCTGCTTGTTTGTTTGTATGTGCGAGTAATATGTGAGGCAAACACGAGTTGAGTCGCGGTACGAGGTACTACATATGAAAACCTTGTCGCCCCATCAACCGTCTGTAGACTCGCGCCCGGCTTCGTGACAACTCAACTCAACGTGGTGAAGCTGATGTACAATGAATGCAGCACTAGTTCTACGAAGCCAGGCGCACAGCAACAGTTTAAAATGAGGCAAATTGAGCTGCGCACGATGAATGCTCAAACAGCCTGAAAACACCTAGGTTGAAACTTGCCATCATATCACAGCCTTTTGCAAACTGCTCGATGAGAGATGCGTCGCATGTGTCCACGCAAATGCAGAGTTTGCGGAGATGATGTGCTTCCTCTTCAAAGGCGTCACTGTAGTCTATTCGAGTGCCATCCGGAAAAGTGAAGGAATCTCCGGGCTGAAGGGCTGCTAGCAGCTGCAAAACGCACAACGGCATGCGTTTTGAATGGATGTTCATAAACGTTTGCGACGGTGAACCTTAGCATTGGCTACGTACCACACCAACTGTTTTTGCTTTGTGACTAAACTCTAAACGAAAGCACGGTTGCACGTCGGACGCGCGAGCGACCGCCACACTCTTACTGTGGAGCTGTCAAGAACTAAAAATACATATGTGGGACGAAGTATCTTGCAAAACTGGACTTGCTCTCGAGGCAACATATGTTTGTCACGTCCACTTCCGTGGTGTTTTGTGTTTGAAAAGAACCACCACCACCTGCTGTCTATCTCCCGTGTTCTACGCCACGCCGACTGCGGGGAACGACACCGGTTTTGCTCCTACCGTGGATCGTTGCGCTGAACGATGTACCTCGCTTGCTCGCTTTACTGTGAGAGGCGATAAATGAGTAGGAATCCAACAGCAGACAGAAGGTGGGCAAAACACATCGAAACAATGTCAGTATGCTACAACTTTCATCATATTTCGCACCGGAGGGTGTTCGTTCCTACTTTAAAAACTGCCTTAGGCTGACCCCTCAAGGCAGGCCATTCAGCAAGCGCGTGAAGGTTTCGCTGTACGACTGGCTCAAGAGCAGCAGCACGCAGGCGTCGTCGCGTCCTCCCCAGCTCTTCTACGACGTAACCAACAGTAGGAACGTTGTGCTGAACCCAACAGCCACACACGCACACCGCTGGAGAGACGCGTTATTGAAGGACGAGGGAAGTATAGGGAAGGTTGGATATTTAAGTAGTTCCTGTAATTCTTGTCAACGCTTACCCGGATAGGAACGGCCAAGACCTTGGTTTCCCTATCACTGAAGACCTCGTATGATCCATTGGCCGACGGCCACAGATCAATTCCCCCCTCCGCTTCGAAGGGAGCTCTGCAGCGGTGTGATGGCACATGGCAGAAAGAAGCAAATTGAGAGCGATTAAGCTTGGAGGTTCTGCTAGAGGAAGGGTTGAGATGTCACAGTAACAGCCGAAGCAAAGTGTTCACGCCATAAAGAGCGTTTTCGAGGTGTCAGTTGGTCGTGACGTTGGACATCACAAAGATTAACTCATGCCTCACAGACGCTTGCGGCAGACAGCACCTGGGATACAGGGATTGTACACATGTGTCCGCTAAAGAAAACGACTTTACTTGGGAAGCTCTGGAAGTGTCGGATGGGAGCACCGACGACCGTGGTGAAGACACGGCACACCCTTGAGCTCGTGAACACGGTAACGCGCGCATCGTCGAACGTGAGTCCCCTGCAGGAAGAAGAGTGTTACATGAGACCAACATTGGAGACGCTGTCCACTGCACTTGCCCGTTCTCTTCGCAGATTAGAGTATATCCGGAGAACAAAGAGCTGGTGACAGTGAAGCTGGAGTCATCGTCCAAGGAAGACCGGCATTGCCGTCTCTGCCTCGTGGAGGGGTACTAAAGGGTACTCCTGTTTGACACATCCAACGGACGAGCACTGGCTGTGGGACCCATTCTTTCCTGTGGAAACTGAAGCTTCCAGACACGAGAAACATTTATATACAAGCTGTACAAATATCATGATATTCACATAGGTAGTCCCCTTCCTCATGTTAGCCTGTAGAATTCTTACTACAAAGATTGCCCGCAGCAGGTTGCGGAGGCCCTCGGGGCCAATAATGTCGACGACAGGCATTCCATCGCTCGCATCGTCGTTTGGTGCGGTGGCTTCCTGGCACTTTCTCGCCCGAGAGCTGTCTCGTGTTGTTCTCCCCTCCTGCTTGTGGTCTGTCCTGGGAGCCCTTCTTCCCTCGACAGGGGAGTTTGACGCATCGATGCAGCTTGGCCTTGGCTCGCCTGTGTCGCCGCAATCACTAGAGGGTTTTGAGCTTCCCTGAAACTTTGATGCCGTTGCCTCGGTAGCCTCACGCTGCAACAAGGCCCCGGCAGCCACTTGTGAAAGAAGCGACGGTATTCCCAGCGAATGGTCGCCGTGCAAATGCGTGACAAAGATCTTCCCAATGCGGCTCACTCGCTTCTGCGCAAACATGGGGACATTCAGATCAGATGCAGCTACTACGGGTGGCCACCACAGGTGCCTAAATTACTGTCATCTCGACAACAGCAGCAAGACCTACCATGCCGCTTGCAGGCTTTGTCGCTGTCAAATTCCATTCTGTAATAAAATTTTCGCTGACCTACTCTAAAGAAGGAGTCTTCGCGAAGGATTCATAGGCGTTTTGCTTCTGAGCAGTTACCTTCCTTGCGGTTTGGAGCGGCGCCGCAGGTCGTGTTCCCTGTCTCTCATCCACCTGTTGCTCGGTATCACCCCCTTCCCCTGGAGCAGCTCTGTCAGCAACCGCAGCACCTGCAATAGCTACAGCCGCTGCATATGAGGGCTGCACCAACAACTTTTCCAAATCTGCTTGTTTTCGCTGAAGCGCAAGTTCCCGTAGTCGGCGCTTCTTCGAGTTTACCAATTGTGCCGGTTGACTGGAGTGTAACAAAGTGCCACCATGAGAAGGAGACAAGAGATGAGGACGCATCCACGAAGTACTGGTCAGCTTCTCCAGAAAAGGAGAGAACCGCGGTCGAACAACAGAGGATGGCTGGGGAGGGAAAGCTGTAGCCGAAGCACCGCCACCACAGTCAAACAGCCAAGAGACCCCGTCACCTCGACTGAACAGAATAGCTGAGGTATTACGGGTCACCTGAATCAGCACACGAAAAAACCAAAAGCCTGAAGAGTCTTTCTTGTCCCGTTGCTCTGAATCGCCGATTTCTTCTGGCTGCCGTGATCTGGCCATGACACCTCCGCTGTCTGTGCCACATGATAGATAGTTCCCTGCCTCGGGCTCCTCGCCAGTTCCAGTTTTTTCAGAGCAAACATTTAAACTTACAGATGCTTGCATGGCGCCGGTGCCTAGAAACCGCAAAGTCCAGCTGCCTTTCGACGTCTCGCCAAGCTCCTTCATGAGCTCCTGCCGATCCACCATCAGTCGATGCTTGGTGACGTCGAACCATACGCAGCTTTTGCCTGTTGTTGATGTTTCTGAGTTATTTTTCTCGCCTGTTATCGATTTCCCCACACCTGCGCGTTCGAATGCTGTCGCAGAATCCTGTGTTCCCTGTATCTCCTTTTGTTTGCTTGTACGAAGGCCAAGAAGGTCCCGCGCAGCATGCTTGAATTTAGACACCGCCTCTTTCACTACTGGAGGCAGGCCAAGCGTAAGACCAGGGATCCATTTGTTGCGGCTTTGAGCCCTCTCGTTCTGTGTCACTGTGTTGCCATTTGCTGTTTCAGCAGCTGGTTTTTCAGAGCGACAGGAAAATGAGTTCACTTCTTCCTTGCTCACTTCGTTCCCAACGGACTGGTGACCGTCGGCTTGAGAATGTTCGTCTTTCAAGAATCTTTCGCGCTGGACAGGCGCGTCGAAAGAGCGGAGCAAACCAGTGCAGTGTTGAACTGCTTCCACAACATCCGCAAAAGCTGCTTCGACTGTCTCTACCGTAACTGCTGGTCTGAGGGGGGCAACCGGCTGCGGCCCAGACGAAGAGCGCCTCTTTCGTCTCGTCGACGCTTTGCTTGCAATGGTGACACAGGAACGTTTTGCTTGGGACCTTTGTCGCTCCTCAGCCACGTGCTTGTCACATGCCGCTTTCTCTTTTTCCTCCTTGCTTTGTACGGAATCGTGGATAGGCAAAGCAGCGCGAGAGCTAGCGAGACACAGCGTTCTGACTTTTCGTCTCCCGAACTCCCCACGCCGACACTCCAGTGACAGCAGCGATCCTGTGACGGCCAACTCAGACACATGCAGTTCCGCTGGCGTTTCGCCTTGGTGAGCACGGTTCGAATTCAACGAGGTGACACCCCTCTCGGCGCCTCTTTCCGTGTCGTGATTACCCTCATTGCCCCCGGTGCGGCAACCGGAAGGTGTGCAATAAGCGACACAGAAAGGTGAGGAGAGCTGGAAAAGGTTCTGCTTGTTAACGCAGATGTTCCGTGGTCTGGAGAAGGCCGACAGACGGGGGAAATGTCGGGAGAGAACTACTCCGGTTTTCGGGATGGCGAAAGTCGAGGAGCTGTTGTAGCATAAATGACGTGCTGTAAGCATCCAAGGCGATGCCACTAGAAATCCTAGAATACGGCCGGATGACAGGAGGTCCTTGAGCTTGCGACGGTAGAAAAGACCGTGAAACGAGTATGTCTTCGCCTTGCGAACCGAGCGGAGAGAATTAATGAGGTTTCTGTTCTCTGCAAACGCCTCCAGATCTTCCTTCAGTCCTAGCTCTTCAGGCTCCGTTTGGCAAACGGGCCACAGACTGACGGACAATTGTGACAGCAATGCCGCCGGAACCGGCGGCTGTGACTCATGGTGAGGCACGGAGGGAAAAAGAAAGCTGCGGTAGGAAAAGCCGGGACCTCTTCGGAAGAAAAGGGCCGCACACAGGCACCCCCTTCCATCGAATCCCGATAAATAAAAACAAAGTAGAGCCCAAAGCCACCACTCAAGGAACAAAGCGCACAATGTGAGTCTGCGGCGTAAAGAAATAAACGTCCTATAGACTGATGGATGTCCACCACGCCGCAGTTTGTCTGAGGGAAACGGCCGCTGCTTTCCCCCGAGAGATGGCGCCGGAGAGGCACCGCAGCGACACATGGTAAAAAGCGGTTTCGCGGTAGATCAATCACAGGGATAATTCCATTTTTCTAAAAAGGTCGAAGGCACATGTAGAAAACACACAGGGCCACCATCCCCCGAAGCTGCAAAACTCTGCGTACGCCCAGATTTTGACAAAAACATGCTAGGCACGGTTCCACTGCCAGCCCCCAGACATCACGTATTTCGCATCGACACTCCAAGCTTTCTCATGAAAATGCCCTGTGAAACCGCACGAGGCGAGCCACAACGAATTGATGACAGCGATACATTGCCACTGAAATCCGGCGACCCGAGGGGTGAAAAGCGAAGCTAAAGCGCTAAGGTATGACAGAAATGAGCGTCTTTTGATTTCCATTCTGTCTAGTAAGGAAATTGTCAAAGGACCACCGACACTCGAAGCGCACACGCATTGTGTTTACTAGGACAGTAGGCCACACACGGAGGGACCACGGCGGTAGAAACGCGAAATGTCACAGGATATCATCAGATCCAACAGTTCAAAAGTGAGGTCGGTGAAAATTATGTCTCTCTGAAGAGGATACGTAACCATTTAAAGATTTAAATTGGTGACCCTCGTGGTGCGGCCGGCTTCAGCTTGTGGCAGCCGGTCGGATTTGCCGGTTTGTTTCGCTAGCGGTTCAAAACATTATTCCACTACGCAAATACGAAAAGAAAGGTTGGGCCGGCCAGAACGAGGCGCGAGAAGTTCTGAACGCGAGAATGCTCTACAGTCGACAAAATAGTAAATATGTAGCTGAGCCAGGTGGCGCGGCGAAGGCGCATGCAGTCCCGAGCAAGACAAGAGCCCGCGAGGATAAATGAGGGCTAAATTACACGCTGGCTACAGCACTCCTGCATTTCACAGAAACGAAATATCCTTGCATTCATGACACTGTTGTTTGCAACTCAATGGTTTCTTGAACTACCGAGTATCACTAGAAGAGCGAATTCCAGCATAATCTAGCCAGGCATGTGTCTCCCGAGTGCAGTAAGACGTCCCAGCGGCGGTTGGCCCTCAATTGTACCAGTGGTTAAGAACGGACGTGAACCGGCACTATCAGTGACGGCGTTTAGTTTTCTTTGGGTATGACAAATACAGTGTGTAGATCCTGCTGATGAGAGATGGTCAGAGTGGGTTGGGAATGTGAGGCAGCTTCCGTGGCAGATTTACGGTCTGTTCCGGACTGGTGGCCGATGAGCCTTCTGCTCGCCCCAGTGCGTACGTCTGACAAAAACGTCTGGAAAAGGCGCAGATTCGTCATAACCATGAGACAGCACCGTATTCAACTGCTCCCGAGGTCGGCGAACTCGATGGAAAATGCCTCGTTGTGGTGTGGGTTTCTTCCGGCTCCTACATGAACTTAGAGCTGTGGACCTCGACAACGCCCCCCTAGGCGTATCGACTCGCAGCAGTTTGCACAAGGGCCTTTGCGTCTCTGCAACGGGGATTCTCTGTGTTGTGATCACGCTAGTGACCCACTTCTCTTAGTTTCGCGTTCGAGGATTGTTTCCCTTTCGCTTGGTCTTGGGTACGTTGCCAGCGTTCCTGCATCTGTGTGCACGCAACACAATACTAGCGTATTACCGCTTCCCCTTAAAGGACTCTCCCGTGAATTCCACGTAGCAATCTAGTTCGACTGCACCATTTGCTTCACTTAAAGATCCTATGTCAGTTGCTGATGCACGTCTCGGTTGAAATACAAAAGACACCTGATCTCACTCAACACCGTGTGGCCTTGATACTATTACCTCAAGTCACATCACTTGGGGTTTTTTCTGTCGTGTATTACTGATTTCACGGAAACAGAAGTTACCTTCCCTCATGAACTGCTAGTGTGATCAGAATGTAAAAGAATTCCGAACAACGGTGCCGGCGTCGATGAGAAGTCGAGGTGAAATTTATCTTGAGTGCCCTCACTAACCACTGAATGCTTGTGAGGTGAGTCTTGCGAAACCAAACAAAACTTAGAATTGAGCTCCTGCTGTCAAGACGGCGTGCTTTCAACAGTTGTCAACCGTTTGTAAACGTATTTTGCCCGGTAAAGTGAATGAGCAATAAGGGTGCTATGTTGTCATTGAGTGTCATGCACTCAAGCGTGTTTACGCATAGATCCCTCAGTGCAGCGTGTTACTCTCTGCTGTTAGCGTTGAGAAGCTAACATCATGTGCGAAGCATGTCGGTGGCGTGTCAACATCTCGTAACACTGGTAGCACACGAAGTGAAATATGGTCGACTCAACAACCAAAAAGACTACTTTTTTGTGAAGTGTTACTGTGGTTCTTCCCCACTGAATGGCTTCCTCCCTACGCCGTTCGAAGTCCTCCCAGGAGAAAATATCTCTCAACTACAGCATGAAGCAGACTTTCACATCTTGAAGAGAAAAAACTGAAGGCGTTAGCCGTTAATTCACAGTAAAATACCATGATGTGGCGCAGAAAAGGTTCCTGTGTGACGCACTTAGGGATGCTTACAAAATTTCCCGCGTTGACGCTGAGCTGACGCCGGCCTCTGAGAAACCATCTATGTTGTCTGGGGGAGCTGTCTTGCGTTTGAGGTAGTTTGCCGCACAAAAAACTAAAAAACACGTGAGCAGATACCCTCGATTGCTTAGTACTTCACTGGCTACAAGCGACACCCCCAATGATTTTTTGGGCGTCAGTTGCGGTTACGAAGCATGACTGTTAGGCCACGCAGGCTGTCTGGATCCAGTGAGTAGGGCCCACATCTTCCTGTAACCATAACCAATTGCGCAGATGATCCCCGTTTCAATAGGGTACTTCTGCTTGGTACGCCAGTTCGGAAGATATATAGAGTCCGTTGAACAGAAGTGGAGTGCTGTCTGCCGCGCAACCAGAATGAACACCAGCTATGAATTACCGCAACGTGGAGAGTAAATCCGACATGGTACGTACAACCACACCATCAAGATATGTTCATCGATAAATATCAGATGTGCCTGGGATTCATTTTGAACCAATGGCGTGAAGCCACGATTTCTTGGTGATTAGTGCGATTTCTCCCCGTCGGGCCGGTCCCCAGCAAAGACGCAAAACACTGGCAGGTGTTGCCTCCCCTTGCTGTCTGTGGGAATAGCAACGTATTACACCGAAATCCACTTGCACAAGGCCGTTAATAGTTTTTGGTTGGTGAGTTAATCAAGTTATGGGCACGAAATGTGTCAGATTTACAAATATTCCTGCAAACGACTCCACGAGTGACCTATTTGTATCGGGGCTGCCTCGCACACTCTGAACTTCGCTGCGCAAAGAAGCTGCTCGCCAGTTTACGATACTTGTATCGAAAAAGTGCATCGGCGATGCAAACCCAATGAGAGTGATTTTGCTTTGAGGGAAAGTTGTCTCTGTTGTCTGATTCCAAAAGAATGTGTGCAAGGAATGTGACGTACGTGGCACAGAAACTTCTGCTGCTCAGTCCTTCCCTCCCAAGCGACAGATGCGGTATCGGCGACATCCGGCAGAACCCCGCGTGGCATGCTGCAAGATTCCACGGCAGTGTCTCCAGCATTCAACGACGAAAGACAGAAAGAAAGAACACTGTGACCAAGCAAGAATCCGTGTCTGTGTCGTGACACCTGTTACAGACGAAACATTTTTAACATGATGGGGAAGCATTCGTCTGAACGCGTCAGGACCGACGCACGGCCGCGCTCTCCGTCCCGGAATTGATGTCCGGTGTTTGTCTTCATTTAAGCCGTGTTTTCTTCCATTTATTCAACCAGTGCACGCCAGAAGAATGGTGACGTTATTTGCAAAACTACCAGCATCACTGGCATAACTGGTACTCCGAGAGGAAAGTTGCAACCCAGACATGCCAGGTCGGTATGCCCCACTGAACCGCCCTGAAGGCCATCGCGAGAATGGATACAGACGGGCAAAGAAACAGACAGCAAAAAGAAATTTGAAATGCTGTCATTCTTCATCCAGAGGGAGGACATGGCGAGCACTGCGAAACAGGACTACTGTAATCGGCAACTGGAACTGGCGATTTTCGCGCCTGCCTGTCCGTTCCATGAGCAGTCAACTCTTTGTCCTCTTAGCGCTTGCCGCTGCGGCACAGCCTGGTGATGCATCTTGGTTCATTGCGTCACGTCAGTGGGACTCAATCCAGAAGCACTTGGCAGTAGGCTTTCCCTCCGAGACTCAGTGGTTAAAAGGATCGGAGCAGTTCTGCCACGTGTCGCGGACAACCGACCAACGTCCTACTTCGGCACTCAGTGTCTCCCGCAGCAGACACGCAGTTTCTTCTGACATCAGGGAATGCACACCTCCAGAATGGGATGCCACGGACAATAGAAGACACTTAGGAGTTGTCTTCGCAGTGCCACCACCTCTCCGTCTCATCCCGGTGTCACCTGTCTCCTCGGCTGCTGCTTTTCTTGGTGATATCTTTTCCTGGCGTCGTCACCTCTGGAAAATACCAGGATCATCTTCTGCACTTGCTGAATCAATACTTCCACGCAGTCAGATTCATCGTGAATGCAGCAAACCTGAGCTCTCTTTCCTCTGTGCATTCATCCCGTCTTCCTCGGTCGTCCATCGTCTCTCTCTGCTTATCCCAGCCCCGTTGCATCCGTCCGTATCAGGTAGTACCTCTTCCTCCGCACTTCACGTGTACCGCAACAAGTTCCTCCACATCAATCCCGTGAGAAGAGTGAAGCATCTCAGGAGGAACAGCGGGCGTTCCCATGTGCATGAACTGGCTCGTGAGCGCTACCTCCTCCACCGCCAAAAGGATGTGCGCGACTACTACCGAATGAAGATTCGGCCGCACGTAGACACATGCCCGCATAGCCAGCGTAATGCGGCTATCAAGAAGCCCTATCAAGGTGTTAATGAAGCCAGAAAGGAAGAAAATCGGCGGTTGAATGCAGAGGACGACCTCCGCGACGAGGCACGAATCGCTCTTCTGCGGGCCTTTCTCGACTCCCAATCTGCTCTGGTACCGGCAGCGGGAGAAGCCGATGACGCTGTGTGGACCGAAGTGGAAGGTAATGACGGAGACAGAGACAGCCCACAGAGAAGGGGAAATGGAGGAGTATCCGATGTCAGTGAGTCAGCCTCATTTTTGCCGGGGCTACAGGACACAGGAAAGAAGAGCGGAGGTGATGGATGGGCTACCTTCAGTGATGTGAAGAAAGCGTGCGAGGAACTGCAACTACTACTTCGTAAGCGTCGCATGCTCCGACCGCTTGGAAGTCACAAGCTCTTCGTCAGTGGAGTAGATGACCGCCTAATGAACTCGGATCTGGAAGACTTCTTCGATTTTTTCTTTCGGAAAACCAAGGTGAAGCTGCACAAGAATGCGGGTAAGTAGGCTGAACAAACGCAGATGGCACGCATGTGGCCATTTTCTCCGTGTCGCGTGTTTCGATCTCGGGCGCCTAAAACTAGCCCGCGTTGTTGAGCCGGCCTACTATCTTGTCGCCCCAAAGCTATGTCCACAGGCTTAAAAGCCTATTCGTTCTTCGTCCCTGCTGTGAGTTTGGACTCCAGGTGGCGCGTTGTCTGCGGCCTTGATGGTTTGAGACAGGGGGAGGGCGTGAGGATGACACGGCGTACAGTATCTAGGCTGCAGTGAAAGTGACATGGGAGGTACCCTAACTGTATCCGGACGTTCCGAGCCTTAAACCTTGCGCCATGTTTGTCTTTTTTAGATGGCACACACCGGGGAAGTGGACTCATCATGTTTGAGACGACTCTTGATGCGACGCGGTGCCTTCTAGAGTTCAATGGCGTCCGCATTGGTGCGAAACGTCTTTTCCTTGCTGAGGCACTGGGGCCTCCACTAAAGCCGAAGGTCAAAAAGGAATATGTGCTACCTGCCTTCCCATTCGGCCCGTCTTCTTCCGCAACTCAAGCTGGAACTAGCTGCGGTAACATCAGCGCACCGTGACGTGTCAATTATGCGTGTGTGAAAGCTGGCAGCCCATGCGGGGGCTCTTCGCATTAGTGTTGTACCTTGACAAATCAAGATTGATGGCCCCAGTGAGTTCATTCAACGACGTCGAGAATTGAGCAAGCGTGTGTGAAGCGGTAATACAAGGATTGTTGAGAGGAAGGTCGTTTTCGAGAAAGGTGGTCGCGTTGTACCCGAAAACGAACGATCGAGTTAACGTGTGTCCGTCGACTGGTTTGTTGCTGGAGTACTATCCGATAGCGGCCCATCCAAACAAAACACGAATTCCATTTGTTATAAGGACGTCGCATTACTTATGCTTATTGCTGAGGACTAAGATGTTGCGCTTGGCGTTCAAGGGGGAAATTTGTCTGCACCGGCAACCGCGGGGAAGTGAACAATGATTCCGTGGTGATTCGCTCACACGCTGCCGGCGTTATCGTCACATTTTCTTCAACTCACCGTAGTGGTCTCATTCCGGCGCCGACGAATGACTGCAGTCGCAGAAGTTGAAATTGTCGATGGGTTCGGGTAGTCCCGCGAGCACTCACACTCACTTTGCGATAGTCTGATTTATCTCAGTGACGCATCTTATCATCGTTCCAACAGAGGAAATCTATCTCCGCAGTCTGACACCAGACAAAAGAACGGATCTGGAGTCTCAGACTACCAGGTAGACCGAGTGCCTTCTGGAGCTACAGGAGTGCTCGAGACAGGCTCATTCAGACCGAAATTTTAAAAATGCAACTCTGTAACCCCCCGACGATGATTGATAAAGATAAATGAAAAACAAAATTGTATCGTACTTGACGGGAATCCCTACAAACATCGTCGGTCGGTAGGAGAAAGCACGAGACTGGCATGAAGTGAGGCGCGTTTGCTCGAACGCTGCTGCGCGGGAGAAAACGAGTCTTCCATAGCCATAACAGAGAAAACTGTCTTTCTGTTCCAGCCGAATTTGGCTGCAACTCGGTCCTTGCTGTTGTCTATTGGGCTTGGCTGGCATGCACTCTTTGTTCGTTTCCAGTACTAATTCAGAGCGGGGCATCTAGCACGTTGTTCGAGTTCGAGATGTCCTAATATTTGTTCTTGGTGTGATGCTCATCCGCGACGCTCTCACGTTACAGTGAAGTCAGACGAAAACGTTTCCAAAGAAGGACGGAAAGACACCAAGCAAAACGAGTCTGTAACACATTTTGGCAACGCGTCTGTTCGCTGTCCACCCGTTTCAAGTTGCAGTGGCGACTACCGTGGTGGACTCCAAGGAACCCCGTTGCGCCCGAACAGACTACAGGACGGCCAGAAAGATGTCTGATTGACTGTATTAATTTATGCTCACGAGCGAGGGTGTCTTCGCTATCTCATTCGCCAAAGGTGTTGACGAGAGTACTTTATGCCTAGTTCCAAGGTGGCCTGTCGCTGTTTCAATCCTGAGCATAATGGAACGTGGGTACGATTCAGCGAGGGTGGCAGTGAAGCTGTTGTCTTTCTCCCTATTGCTGATGGCGGCTCCAGTTTCTGCATCCACCGCTGATCGTTTTGCTCTTTCAACAGCTTTGGGAAAATCAGGCCCAATTCGGACCATGATCGCTTCCCAGGTCGATGCAGGGATGCGCTCAACAAACTTGTCTCGACCAGGCGCTCGAACAGATCCAAGTGAAGCTATTATACCAGCACTTAAGGCGGCTACGTCAAATGCGCCGCATGAAGCAATCCGGTCAACAGGCGTGCTTCATCTTGTGACTTCACCAGAGGAAAAGATTTCATTTCCGTCCCTTCAACTGCAGAGGTCATCGACCCAGTCGACCGACCATAGTTTGGAGAAGAGGGAATCCCGACACCGAGGCTTACAGATGGTCCAGAAGCAAACGTTCGGTGTTGACATAGCTGCATCTTCGGGAGACACCGCACATCTGGGGCCTACGGCTGACGGAGCAAGCACCCAAACGCGCGACCAGATTCAACACATCGTTTTGAACGGCCCAGGAGCCACCGCAGTGCCACAACAGCTCAACCTCTCTCAAGTACTCATTCAGAACTCTTCGCAGTTTTTTCTAAACTGGGAATCGCCTCGGGGACAGCCTGGAGAAAGCGGCAAGAATGGCGCAAACAATAATCAACAGTATGACTGGAAGAAGCATGTCCATAACCAGCCACGCGGTGGTAGAGTTGAAGCCATGAGTAAACGGCAACAGATAGCTGAACAAGAACAGCAGCAGAAGTTGGTTGCGGAAGTCTTCCTCCTAGGCAAAGAAATCGACAGCCGGCAACAACATTTGGCTGAACACCAGGTACTCCGACAGCGGCTACAAGACTTGCTCGCACTGCAGCTGGAGCTACTGAAGCAGCTTCATCGCCTTCAACAGGAACCGCGCGCAGCACAGCCTCAAATAATTTCGCAGCGAATGACATCAACAACGTCGTCAAAACATTCATGCCATCTTAAAGACTTCCCGTTGGCCGACAGCTTTGCCCGAGTAAAACAGAATTCCCGGCTTTTGCTGACAGGACCTATTCCAGTGCCACGGTTGACGATCTCCTTGGCACAGCCCATGAGCGGCACTGCATCTGGAACTAAAGAAGTCGGTCACCCCATATCCCATAGTAACGTACAGCCATTTACACTACCGGGTACTCTCCAGCCGCTAGTAGATTACGCATTAAATGCTACGGAAAATAGTGGTCAGGTAGTGGAACCCACGGAGCCACAAAGCCGCTCGACAAAAGAAGCCTCTGGTTCGTTTTGGTCTCAAGGGCAGTCAAGCACTACACGTCGTCAACCACAGTCCTCAAGTGAGCTGCTTGTACTGACTCACCGACTGGGCCAGCAAGACACCATGCAATCGACAACGCAACTTCTCAAAAATCCGAAGCTACTGGCAGCGCCGGTGGACCCACCGGATCAACGACACCGCGAAATAGTCAATGAAATGCTTCTCGAAGTATCTGATAGACTCACACGAGCTTCGCTCTGGCACAATTCAACTGAGGCGGTCTCTAGGGAACGAGGGAGAGGCAAAAAAACAGAGGAGATACTACCATCCCGGCAGGGAGTCGGTGCTGACAGGGAAACTACACTGGATACCGAGTCAAGACACGGTCCATCGGAGACCATGGTCTTATCAGACGTAGCCGTAATACTAATTGATACAGAGGAAGAACTTAGCAACTCTTCGCATGTCCCGGTTTCGACTAGTTTGAATCCGCCGAGCGATGGTGACCGAGGTGAACAAGAGAAACCGCACCGGAGCCGTGATTCAGGTCGACCAAACGAGATCAGAGCAACAGAGAATGCTGAGTCAAAGGAAATGAATAGTCAAACTGTTCACGACGACGAGAAAGAGTCTGCGGAGCTGGCGCCGGAAGAGCCGAAGCGGCAGGTCAAAGCGTCACTGGAGGAAGACAGGGTGGATGACATCCACGTAGAGAAAGTTCAGTACAGGGAGCTGCGTGCTCTACAAAAGCACCAAGAAGACCATCTCGCCATGCTGATCAACCAGGTACGACAACAGCAAGAAGAGCTTGCCGCCAGGAGCCGTTTGCTGGAGGAGCAGCACCAGGAACTCATTCTCATGCGAGAGCACTTCATCCAGATCACTGCACGGGGCCGTTTGCCAGATGCGAAGGGTACGAAGCCATCCAACAACGTTGCCCCGGAAGATTCATCCCTGGTGGTGCCCGATAGCAATGATAAAAAGAAGGAATCGAATGGAGAAGACGCGGCTCAAAGTAAGAACGCCCCTTCACGTCATGTGAAGCGAAAGTCGGTTCCGGCGACTCGACACGCTAGCGTCTCCACCCAGGGACTTGCGAATTAAAAGTTCTCCGTCAATTATAGAGATCGTTTGCTTGGATAAGAGAGTACGGAACGTGTGCTGAGAAAACGCAGGTCTGTGAGACTTTTGCTTTGTTGAATGGAAGCCACGGAAATTGCGTTGTTTTTCCCGGGCACACGCCAAAGCTGGTAGCGTACGGTCCTCTCCGTTGAAGGACCGTGCATTTCACACAGTTGCTGACAGATTTTGTCTTTGTAGGCGTTAGCGCTGTAGAATTGTGCTCGCTAAGTAGCCTCTGAAAGAGTTAAAGAACAAACCTTTGCCACCTACCGTTGGGTCGCGTCTCACTCCCCCCCATATGGAGGACAAGGAGTTTCGACGTCATTAGCTGAAGAGGCTGTGCGTTTGCTTTGCCTTGTTTTGAATTTAAAAGTGAACTACACGAAGCCACGTGGCCTCCCTGACTTGTTGAGCGGTTCCACTACAGTCAACGTCTCTTTGAATGTCCCGCAGGCGTCGTGCGTTCTCTGCAGGAACGGCTTCGCTTGGCTTGACGCAGATTCTGCAATCTGGTGGTCGACGGCAGCTTCAGGGACCAGCAGAAATGAACAATATGCCAATCCAAGGCTACATCTGCAAGGTCATTGGACATCCTTGTTCTCATGATGAAGAGTGTTGCGAAGATATGATGTGTACGCAACCATCATTTATACGAACTGAGCCCCAACGACCAGACAGCCGTGGCACATGCCAACGACCGGCGAACGTTGCGGGTTTCCCTTCCACGCCAGCATGGATGATAGGACACGACGAAATCCCTACCGGCACAATGTTTTTTGGAGATCACGTCGGAGCGACGAGTGGTGACCATGGCCCACGTCGGAACAGCAACCTCTCTAGGGGATTTATGAACCGCCTGAGAGTGCCTCCGAACTCACGGATGCTGGGAAACGAGATCGACTCGATAGAGGTCAAAGAAAGGAGATGATGGACGTAGGGGCAACAAATGGACGTGCCCGGGGTCCACATTCTTTTTACAACAAAGACAAAAATTAAGAGAAAATGCGAGCATCGATATGCCGATCTATCATCTCTACTGGAACACAAAGGAGAGTGACGCCCAAAGCGGCGGCACCTTTGTCCCATCTGTGTCACTTACTGAGTATTTCACAGATGACCCAAGAACCAAAGTCTTGAGGCCGTCTTTCTCATTTTCGTGTGGAAACACGTGGCTCAGTGTTGATCACCGGCGGCGCTTCAACAACTGTCTCCTCTGTACAATCAAATCAACATCGGTGTCTACAATCCGTCCTTTTGTGACTTTCCCTGATTTGTTGTAACTGAGACGTGTATTGACTGTTTGCACTAAATCGTGCTCAATCACACGGTCTCCTTATGAAAATGTTGACCTTTTGAGGCAAGACCCTTGATTAAGTTCGCTGGTTCACGCGACAAATTGCGACCGTAAGCTTTAGCTTCGCCTGGAAAGTTCGACATTTCCATCTGTACTGTCTGAGCTTCGTCTCACGCTCCTCCGTAGAGTGTCCACCAACAAAATAACGTAGCATCTGAGAAGACGGTGACGCTAAGAAGTCTTGTTTTACCTCAAAAGATCCGTTTCTTTATGTGTAACCAGGGAGCCAAGGAATGAAGGACGACAGTGTCTGCAGACAGCATTCGTAGATCCCTTATCACTTCAAGAGGGCGTCTACTCGCACCCGTACCAAATCATCATTCGAGTGAACTCACAAAACGCTGGAGCTGCAGATGGCGGCGTAGTGCTCAGGGCGAAACATCTAAGGCCAAAGGACTGGCGGGGTACAACCTGCAAACTTCTACGAATATCTACTTGTTCAGGATAAAGAAAAGACAGAGCCCGTAATGCCAGATGTACCACCCAAGATACTTCCAGGTAGCGTAGACGAAGGGGGCACCTTCATGGAACCTTCGGTTCCTCGCCCTTCCCTGTGGATTTCCAAAGAACGTCACCCACTCGCTTGAGACGGATCCAAAGTGAATCCGACTTGGGCAACGTTTCTCCGATCCACAACACGTGAACCTCATATACTAGAACCTACGGCAAAGCAGGGAGAGACAACAAACGAACAGAGTACACGAGACATGTTCCGCTCGCGTCACGTGGCACTGTTCCTGCTATAATGTGGTCGAGCACGCATACACAAGAACCACTACTGGCGAGACTGATGCACACCGCTGCACCCCTGTTTGCAGCAAAACCTTCCACCCCTGGGAATTTCCTGCTGGTGGTATACAACGCTTCTACTGGTGTGAGTTCGAGTCGCGAGTTTTCCAAGCACAGAACGAATAGGATGTGAGTATGACGTATTCGCACCTACCTCTGGGGCTAAGATGGAACGGAACAGGTACGAGTTAGAAAACAATCAACCTCTACTTGACGTTTTGTCCACGTAGACTGATATTCTGAGACCGCCACAGGCTACTGCCTTAGAAGAAGCATGCCATTTTGTAGTTATGGAACCATCAGTCCCTGGCTTGCCGGTGTGCGGAGAAATCAGTTCCATTTCGTGCGGGTACCTCACCTCTTGGCACATAAAGGGATATGCGAGATAGGGAGGGACAATGAGCTCTCGGATTCCTAACAAGGACGCACAAATATCACCTCAGAATGAAGGTGCACCCCAAGTAGCGCTCCCCTCTCAGTGCGACGCATGAATTCACTGTCATCGACACATTTCCAACAAATTTAGCGTCATTTTGGCAACATTAACATTGGAAAGCTACCTCAGCGTTCACTGCGGCCACGAAGCCTTCCCATCAAAATCACGATCAAAATCCTAGATGCTTGCGAACATTGAAAATATCCACATAATACAAAACCCATGGACACTTTGTCGACTACGTGAAAATATATCTACATACAGCGATAAATATGCACCAGACTTGGTGATATTTCAACTAGTAGTGTCTCCGACAGCGACATTCCGGAAAAGTTTATGCAGCTGTACCCACTGCCTAAAGAGGCCCCTGCAGCAGCATTCTCATCAACGGCCACGCAAAGTGACGCCACCTGCAATTCGAATGTCTATCTCGGTTCTGGAAAGAGTTCAAGACAACGTTTCCAGACATATGGACGAAGCAAAAACAATGCATTTTCTGCGAATTTCCTTTCCGACACAAAGCACTCCCGCTCCCACCACATCTGCCTCTCCTGAGTGGATCGACGAGCTTGCTGTTCACCGTTTCCTTTGTTCTCTTCTTCCCTCCAGTCTTCTCTACCTCCTTCTGTCCATCCCTCACCTCCGACGCGCATGCCTCGAATGCCCTCGTCAAGCGCAGGAATAAGTGGATGAAATCCTTTCTCCACGGACACGATATCTGCCCTCTCTTTCCCTGCTCCACTCTTCTGTTCCAATTGTAACGCTGGAACGTTGTGGCCAGCTTGAGGACTACACGGCGCAGCAGAGCCACCGTCCTCCCTGTCTTTCCTCCGCGATGTCTGCCCTGCCACTGACGTGTCGGACTCTGCCTTTTCGCCGTTCACTCGGCTTTTATGTAAGTTCTGAAGGTTGGAGTTGAAACCTCTCTCTGTCCTCTGCAAAGGTGACTTAAGTTCGACAGCAGAACATTCGCCGAGAAGAACAGAAGAGGAAGGCGGGGAACTGCAGACATCCCCACAGCTGACTCGTGCGCGGACGTATGGGCCGTCAGGCATAGCGTCGCTGCCGATGTCTCGCTTTCCCAGTCTGCACAAGCAAAGAGAAAAATACGAGGAATCTACAATTCCCTTCCTGGTGCTATAGAGTGTAGAGATTGAGGCGGTCAAAGAGGCGCATGACACGTTACGCATCTTGGAGAAAAGATGTATAACTTAACTTTGACGGCGCAGTTGCGTTTGTTCCACATAAAACACACGCTGAACGGTAGAGGCACAGTTCAGTTAGAAGAACCATAAATCCCAGCCTGACGGTCACATAGGAGGACGACTTCTGCAGCCAAGGGAGCGAAAACTCGCCTAAACGATCAGGCCAGTGACACCGTTCGTCAATCAGAGCAGCTACCAGCACCTCGCGTGTCCAGCAGAAAGACGACAGACTGTCTTGCTATCGCCCCCCGTTACCAGCACTTTCCGTGGTCCCTCCGAGACGTGGACGAACCTCAGCCACTACAGAAGTCGACGAAGACAAAGGATAAAGCCAAACCCAAAGCATATACGCCCGATACATGCCCCCAGAGCCTCGAATCCGCTACAATTGCTCTCTCCATGAACGAGGACTGGTAGCACGTTTTGTCTCGTTTTGGTGGGCTTTGACAAGACTTGTCGAACGAAACACACAAGGAGACACGTAGATGCGCTTTCGGTTTCAAGAACAGCGGACCCTCACTGTATGCGAATACGGGGACTCTGAGACACGGCAAGGAACTCGCACAGGGCGTGCTTCGATGTGTGTGTGGGTGTGTGGAGGACGGAGCATTCGCGCGGACCGAGGCCGAGTCTAGGAATGAAATCCATGCAGGTGAATACCGAAGTGCGGGGGAAAGCTCGAGCGCTCTTTGCTTCGAGAGCCTCACAAATAAAACAGTTTGAGGAGGAAAGTGGGAAGACGGGCAGCGTAGGTGCTCTCGAAAATCTGATCATCGCTTGCGCGGCGGGCTTCATACTGCAGCCACACAACGTCGCCAGGGCCGACGACTCGTTCACCGTGGCCTTCCTCTTTTTCGCAGATACGCATTCCTGTTGACAGATCGAGAAATCCCATTCGGTGGAAAAGAGAGGGGAAAGGACCAGAATGCCGAGATTCAAGTGAAGTGGCCGAACGAATGGTGAATGCGAGCGCACAAACGCGCATCGTCCGTAAAAATGAGGACGATACCGACAGGCAAAGTGCCTCACCCCAACAGGAGCACGCAGGAGGTTCTCATCCACGGTGAGAGAGCGCCCAACAGACAGAGGAGACACCCGGCACTCCAAAAGGCATGCCCGATGAGGACGTTCGAACAGGACAGTGACAAAGACGCTACGAAAAGGCGGTGCAGAAAAGCAGTGAAGAAAAAGACACCCTCGATCACACATCAGCGCAACAGAGCAAGAGAGCTAGTCAGAGGAATGGACGCCCCACGACAGGAAGCGGTCACGAAAGCGCAAACTGACATGAGCTGTGGATGCAAACAGAGAGGAAAGAGCAGGGAGGAAAGCGTAAGGAAACATCAGTTCTGAAAAGAAGATGCAGAAAAGCCGAGGTGGTGAAGAAGACTCGAACCATTCACAATCCGTGCAGCGTTCATCGCCCTCACCTGATTCCGTACGGCGATATTCTGAAGACTTGGCGAACTTTTTTTCCAAGTATTTTTCCTTAGTAATTACAAACGGCCGCGTTCTGGGTTTTGGAGGCTGCGTTTCTCGTTGCGCATCGATGGCTGATGTTTCCCCACTTTTCGCCAGAGACTTTGTTTCTTCACTGGCTGGCTTCTCTTGACACCAAGCCGCTGGCCTCGAGTCTGTCTGCGGATGAAGGGAAGACGAAAACAACGGGACCGCTCCAAGTTCTCTCTCTCCAGTCTCCTCCTGGCGTTGCTCGACGCGTTCATGTCGTCGTCCCCCTCTTGCTCCAATCCATATCTTATCCAGCCGGCGGACTGTGTTCTCGCAGTCACACAGACTCACCCACAACGCGCCAGTGGCCAGGGCGAGAAGCGCGGCGCGTCTGGCGGAGCGTGGAAGCTCTCGAGACGACTCGCGGGAGGTTTGCCCTTCGAGGCTCCCGCCAGCTGGACTGGAGGGCAGCGGCGACCAGCCTGTCGAAAATCCATGCGAAGAGACACGAAGAGAGGCCCTTCTTACTGAAGGAATATAGGGGAGACCGCCTCGAAAGGCGAGTGAAGCGAATTGACCCACAAGCGTCTTTTCGTGCGAAGAGCTGAACGCGAAAGCGTTTTCGTTATCAACCGAGCTATTCGAACCAAAACGCCGACAGCCACAAAAAATGGTTGGGCATATTCGTTGACTTACACGGAATGAGGGCACGAGCACCATAGCTGCAGAAACCGACGACAACACGCGGCAACGAGTGGAAGAAAAACCACCTGGATGGCTGCAAAAGCGTAGCGCACTCGTTGATTCTTGAGCGCGTGAACCAGTGAAAACGACCTGCGATGTTTCTATAGGCAAAGCCGAGCTCAACGAGCTTCGGCCGAGAAAGTGACGCGACCGAAAGTGACGATATGCGGATCGCGTTCGAGGAGACAGACGGGAAACAAAGCGAAGGGCAGACTCTGGCATTTTCATAGTTGAGCGAAAACAGGAGTCGAAACGGAAAAGGGGCGGGAACTAGGCGACAGGAGAGTAGAGTGGATTGGTCGCGGCAACTGCACTCTTACGATGACCAAAGAAACCGTCATTTCTTCAAGACAAGCTTGCTTCTTCGAGACGCGCGGCAGGTCATTCAGAAGCAAAAGAAACATACCGCGAACAGATGAGTCAGCATAAGCCAGTTCCACGTGAGGCTAAAGCGAAAGCACAGCGAGGGCGTTTCTTGTCTGTACCTACGCCACAAGTTGTGGCACTTCTGTGTTGGTACTGCGTCGAGATCTACCGTATTCTCAAGAAGTTGCGATGGAAAACTGTCTCTACGTGTGGAATGCGGCGCACTGTGCATGCATCTCGCCGCTGTGTCCCGAGGACAGCAATGTTGCAGTTTCCGCCGCAGTGTGTGTCCGTGTCCTTTTAACAGGCAAAAGCCATACGAAAACGCAACAAACTGTTTCTGTCCAAATATGGAGAATCTTCGTCAAAGAGCGTCCGTCTTCCATCTGTACAAATACCTCGCCGTTGCATGCGGGCCGAGGACATACACATGCAGCGGAGTAAATTTTCGAAACAGGAGATAAGGCTCGCGCGTTTGTAATTTTGTTATTCCACATGCGTCGGTTCCCTTTTCCATAACTTGCCTCTCTTTCTGCCAAATCTTTGAGACGCTGGTGAGAGCATGTGCTGTCCTGCAAGACTTATCGCAAAGAACGGCAGAGCTCTGCCTTAACGTGGCGCAACTTGATTTCGGAAATCGGAAGCGGCACAAGATCCCAAGACTCTCGACCGGAGGAGACACATGTGACTAATCAGGAGTCTCTTTTTGCGTTGTCGTAACAAGAGATTCTTTTCTTGCCCCTGGTGCAGTCAACGTTTACGTACTCATTCGTCGCTGGCATGTTCTTCAGGTTCCGCTCTAAATTCGTTGAATCATCGGGTGTCTCAGGTTCCGCTTCCGTTAAAACGCTTCGTCGAAGTTCCTGAAAGCCGATCCATCCCTCATGCCCGGCACCTGTCGAGCTTCGCCTATTCGTTTCCGCCGCGCGTTCCACTCTAGCAAAGAACGGCAATCCTCTCGTCCTCGACACTCTGAAGCGTGTTTCTGCAGCCACAAAAATTCTACGCAAACGCTTTTCCTACCCTCGACCCTTTCGTTGCGTCTCACGTTTTCTCAACCGCACACCGTGACCACGGCGCCTCTCGCTGCTCCACCTATCCGACAAGTTGGGAAGCACGGCAAGACGCCGAACGCGGACTGGCAGTGTGTCTTCCTGTTCCTTGAACGGGAGAATTCGCCATGGTTGTGAGCCAAGATGGTCGGGGGACTTCGTGAACAGTGCGTTCAACGCCTTTCTCGGCAAGTGGCAAGCCGAGGCCGGCGGCTTCTTAGGCGGCCGCTTGCTGTTCGGCCCCCTCGCACAGGTCTTTCCTCGCGTCTTCATGACGAGCGACTGTGGACTTCGCCGACGCAAACTGAGAGGGTTGCCGAGTCTTCCGATGCAGGGGAACCTGCCGCATCACCTTGGCGGGAGGGTGCATGTCCTTTGCAGGGCTACGCCTCACCTTTGGACTCTGGCGCTTCGAGCCTTTTCACTTGTCCGTCTGCATGCTTCGCCCAACCGCCCTGTCACCGAGAGATCGAAAAGCGAGAAACAGAACCGGCTGCTGCCCAGGGTGCTTCTTGGGCTGGCTTCCCTGACGCCATTCTCTATGTCCGTTGGCGCACGCGCCTCTCATGCCTGTCGCAGCACAGCGTCCTGAACGGCCGGCAGTCCCAGACGCCTTTTCTGGCGAGGAGCTACGCGAGCCTGACTTCTTTTGAAGATCTTTCTAGACAGCCGCAGACTCTGTCGTGGAAGACAAAGAGTGAAACAGCAACTGCACCTCTTCGTCGCTTGCTTGCAAGAACGAAATCTTTCTCTTCGGCTGTAAGCATGACCAGCGGCTCACGCCTCCTTCTCGAAAACACTCTCCCATTTGCTGTTCACCACTCTGCATATAAACATATATATATATATATATATTCATATGTGCACATATACGTTTACATATATGCAGGTGTATATGTAAACATGTGCGCAGAGTCGACGTGCCGATTTCGACTGTTGACAGAATTGTCAAACTACATTCTTGCCTCTCTCTTTCCCCACCTCGCACAAATGCTTCCCCTTCTACGTCTCTTTGTCTACACTTATGTCTATGGATGCGAAACTGTTGCAGTTTCCTCCCGTCGCGTGTTCACGTCCGCTTTCGACGTACGCGCATGCAGCTGCCGTTCGATTGTGAACATGATCCCTTCGATCTTTGCGGTCTCTGGTCTCTGTTTCCTGCCTGTTTCGCTTTCCAGAGCGACCGCGACAGCCGCGTGCAGGGGAACCTGTTTGCCTCGGACATCGCGTCTCTGCCTGTCGTGCGCGTTCTCGTGGAAGCTGCCTCCGAAGCATCAGAAGCAGGCGATCGCGCGGGGGCCAGCCCACGCAGTCGCCGCGAGTTGCTGGGAGACATGTCGGGTGTCGCCGCGCTCGAGGAGGCAGAGAGGCGAGGCTTGGAAGCCGTCGTCCTCGCAGGCAGCAGCGCGAAGCTTCCGGTCTGTGTGCTCACTTCAAGTCTGTCGGACTTCCTGGAACAGCAGCAGCTGCGCCAGGCCCGCGCGAAGGCGATGCAAGTCCCCGCTGCGTTTCGCGTGGGGTACAGTTTTTCTGGAGAGGTCGGAAGGCGCGGAAGCACCGACGGAGGAGTTGAAATGAAGGAGGGGGCGACCAGCGGCGGAGCAGGCGGCGAGGCCGCGGACTTGCGGTCGGAGGAAGGAGCCAAAGCGGCGGCCGTTGGGCTCGAAAGTCGAGAGTTGGGGGGAGCTCGGGAGGCAGATGTGGGCACATTCGCCTTTGACCCGTCTTTGAAGATTAAAAGTGAGACATGAACTCGAAAGGAAGTGGTTGCATGCAGCCGGCCATTCTTGGTAGACGGAGGGTACAGCGGGCTCAGCTGGTGGATTTCTGGATCGGCGACGATGGTGCAGAAAAAGGGGAGAGGGGAACGTATAGAAATGGTGTTTGTGGAGAGAGTGAAAACACCGAAGACATGCGTTGGAACGGATGGCGGAAGAGGTCGCTAAAACGAATTCGGTAACAACACCACGCGTCGAGTGTGGGTCTGAAGCATCCGTGTCACGCGCGCGTTGCTAGGAACCCTCTAAAGCGGCTTGTGAGGCGCCTGGTATGCTGCCTCAAGAACAGGTTAAGTGCGACACAAACTGTGGTGCGAATTCTGTTCGCTGGAGATATATATGTCTTGCTTCTCTGCAGCCGTGAGGATCAACGGTGTTGCGGACGAGCGCGATATGCTGAGGAGTGCCCAGACTGCGAGGAAATTTCTGTCTCAAGGTATACAATTCCTTCATCTTTCTTACCAGCGTGGTGCGCACATGTGGTCTCCTTTGGCGTTTTTCATGGTCATTTCTTCCGCCGCTTCCCATTTTTCTACCAGGTTCCCTCCACTCTCCTGCAGAGGTCCTGGCTGTCTTCTGACAGAACGCGATCTGGGGCATCCACACAAAAGCCGCTAGTCAGTGTTATTCGTGACGGCATCAACCTTCCCTGTTCTATGCGGCTTTTTGGGTCCTTCCGTCTTCTCTCGTCGAATTCGCTTTTCTGCCTGACTGCCTCTCCTCTCCACGTCCTTTCTGTGAACAAACTCACAGTCTGCGCACCCGGTGTTCCTCAGTCCCTTCTTCCACCTCTGCACTTCATGCGTTTTTTCTCTTTCTTCCGTCTTTCTGCCTCCCGCGGGCCATTCCCGTTGACGTTCGCCCCCCGTTTGAGGACGGTGCTTTTGCTCCCTCGCCTTTCGAGCTCTGCTTTCTGGGGATCGCCCGACAGAGTCGAGTCCCCGCTCTAGACGAGTCGTTGTCTTGTCGTTCTTCTGAAACTGCCTGCGCGCGTCGCGGCCGCTCCGGTTTCTCTCCAGGCCACCGCGTGGAGCTGCAAGTCGTCGCCCAGATGCACCAGAAGAAGACGCGCGCGCGCACGAGTCACCTCGTTCTCCTCATTGGCGGCTTCGTTCGCGAGTGTCGCGACGTGGGACGGCCTCTCCATCTCCCTCTCAACGCGTCGTTGCTTGCCAGCTTGCCAGTCATCAAAGTTCAGATCTGGCCATGCTCGAAGGAGCAGGCTGCCGCTTTCCAGGTGAGGACGAGATGAGGACTTCGAACTGTCGAAGGGCGACACGGATTATCCTCTGCGACACGGATTATCTTCAAGCTGTACACGCATGTGTGGCATGCTTCATCTGTATGTGCATCTACTTAGGTAGAGCTGTAACTGTATGCCTGCCTGTAGACAGGAGTGGTGCTTGGAGCAAGAAGGTTTCAGGGGAGTCACGGCTTTCTCTCTCTGCTTTGTCTGGGCGATTCTGTCTGTCCTTCTTCTGTTTTGTATCGAACCCAATTTCTCGCTCTGGAGCCCGTCTTCCGCAGTTCTAACTTCGTTTCTTTCTAGGCCGGTTGCTTCTTCCCCTTCTTCCGGCCTTTCGTCTCTGTTTTTTAACTGCGTGGCTGACCTTTTGCGGCCAATGATCGTCGTTTTTTCCTGCGTTTGCCTACGCTTGTCCACGTTCGTTCGCAGATGCCCCCAGTGACTCTGGAGAGTCCGAAGAAGGGGAAGGGCGGGAAGCAGGAAGAACATGAGAGAGAAGGGAAGAAGGGAAAGGGACAAGGAGGACACGAGAAACGAAGCCACGCGCACACCAATGCTCGCCACGAGGCATTTGACTAGACTCGCGTACTTCGCGACAAAACAAAAAGACGGACTTAGAATTGCCGAAAAAGACGAAAGACACACTTAGGATGCGTTTGAAAGGAAACAGTCTTTCAGGATCACGAGCAACTTCCTCTCGCAGGGATCACGGTCTGCTTGACGCATCATCTATACGTCTTGCGACTTTCTTTACACCTGTCTCTCGTCTGCTCTTGTCTTCCTGCGCCGTTCGACTTGCGTGTTGTGCGCCTTGGGCTTCTTCTGCTCCCGCTCTCGTCCAGTCCTTTCCGGTGTCTCAAGGTAACCCGTGTAACGGTTTATCCGGTTGAATGAGACCGTGTGTTTCGTTTGGAAAACGGAACACTCGCAGATTCTTTGACATCTTCCGCCTCTGTTCGTAAGTTCCAGGGCTACTGTATCTCACCCATTTGCCGGAGTTGAAATCCGCATTTTCTCCCTATACTTCTTCCTTCGTTTCTTCACAATTAAACGCAGATGTTCACTTACGAAGAGAGGAAAGACCACAGAAGTGCGTGAGTGTGAATCAGATGCGCGTTACGAACCTCAACGGGCCTCCACAATAAGGTGCAAACGGCTGCTGTGGTATGACGGTTCAACGGTAAAACATTCTTGTCGGGCAAGTACAGCATTTATCATCATGACTGCGCTGCTAACACAACAGAACTTGGATCCGGTACACATCGTGAAGGAGTAAACCGTTGGAGGCTTTACAATCTCCAAGCATATTCCTTTTATGAGCTGCTAGCTCATTAAGTGAAAGTTCAGCTGCACATTACCGTCTATGATTCATCAGGATCAACTTCGATGCGCAGTTGGACATATTGCTTCGACACGAGCTCGCGCAGTGACCCAAAATAACGCAGCCATCGCACCAGCAACCAGTTAAGCAGCTCTGCCACAGTCGGTTTCCGCTCTTCTGATCCTCGAGCACGGAAGCCTTATTTGTGCCGCAGCGATTTGCTTCCTTTTCGCGTGTTAGGAATCCGCGACGAAACAATGTTGCCACTTTCGTGAGGGCAGAGACACACAGGAGCTAGAGACACATCTGCGAATACAATCGGAGTAGATCGCAGGAGTGCGGTATCTCGATCTGGTTTCCACGAGTCTGTACAGCTGAGTCTCGTGGCGAGAGAGCTTGGGGACGTGTTTCTTACAACGTCGCAGGGTTTGGGATTTACACGTTGGACTGCTCAGTCACAGCACAAGATTTAAGGAGTTCCTATAACGTTGGAATACATGCTGTCGGGTGTCTGTGCGCATTTGGTGCCGTGTTTGTGATTTGGATGGCTGCAGAGCCCATTGATCGTGGTTTGCTTTTGGACTCTGGAAAGAGAGAGCGCAGGAAGGAAGAAACAAAGCAACCGCGTAGAACGGAGTATGAAAACGCCCAAACTGTGGGGTACAACTTCGGTCTATCGACCTCTCGTGAGACACACTCTGCGCTCCGCTTGTGTGCGCGGGAAGACAAGGCGACAGATGCGTGGAAAGCAGTCAAAAGAAAGGCGCAAGCATGCGTTACACGGGAGAGAAAACCTTTAAGGAAAACGAAAAACAGAGCAGCACATACAGGCTGACATCCATTCATGAAGAGCAAAATAAAACGTCAACGCGCGTATCCGCTGGCAAAGACTTTTTTCTTGGCACGCAAAGCGGCAGAGCAATTATTCTCAAACCTAAACGCCGAAAGGGCTGACACCCTGCTGCTAGCGGCCTCCAAGCGCCAGCGGAAGTGATGGATGCTCCAAGGAGATCACGATCCCGAGAAGGGCTTCAAGGCATTCATCTTCCATGCCTGTTTCTGCCCCTGTCTGCCTCACAGTCCTGTCTCTCTTGTGCGGGAACGGCACAGCGTATGCAGCCAGGAGGATTCTTGTCCAACGAGTGCTTGCACCTCTCGCCATCGACGAACTCTTTCTACACGACAGCCTCCTCTCCCTTTGTTTCCCTGTTCTCATTTCTCGAGCATCTCCACCCTCCCGCCTTCACCAGCGCTCACGAGGTCTGTTCGATTCTCGTCCCGAACTTCTTCCGCAGAAACGCCACGACGTCCGTGTACACCGCTTCGATGTGTTTTCCTCCGTCGACCACTCCAAAGTCCGCATGAAACTCTTCTTCCTCTTCATCCTCCCTCATCGGAAACTCCTGCGAAGCCCCGTCCCCGTCAGCCTCTCCAACGCGCCCTCCAGGATTCACCGTCAGGTCCATGCCCCGGTCTCCGGGTGTACGTACACCCGGGGGGCGCGCGCGCGCACTCGGCTCCAGCGTCACAGACTGAGCTCGCCGCCGGAGTCTGTGGGAGATTTCTCGCCAGCTCTGGCGATACACTCCAATGCGCGTCTCCAACACTTCCTGTTTGTCGTCCGCGCGGCGAATAAGGCGGTGTCGGATTTCTTCAGGCGGCGGATTCGCTGCTCCGTACACCTGCGCGGTTTCTGGGTCCACAAGCCGGCCGCCCAAACGCTGGAAAAGCACGGCGTCATCCACGTCCAGGCACACAATCGCGTCTGCAAAAGAAACACAAAGTGTCTGTGTAAGTAAAGATAGGTTTTGCTGTGAACGAAGAGCACACTTTCCCGAGGAGAAGGAAAAGAAGCAGGCGAAAGTGAAGGAACTCTCTGGAGGAAGGAATAGCGGAACACTCGACCGCCTCGCTGGACTGCTAAAGACAGCTGAGAGCGGTGGATTTCAGTGGTCTACGACGCGACGGTTGTGCCGACCGGATGCCTGCCGCAGGTGCTCCAGGGCGGCAGGAGTGTGAAGAGATGGAAAGCAGAAAGAAGAGAGAAAGAGGCTCTGGCGCGCGCGTGTTCTGCACGCCTCCTGTCGAGACGCCGCTGCATGCGCTCACTGACGCGACGCCTGGAGCCCGGATGCAAAGACATGGCCTAGACGCGAAAACTCGGGACGTTTTTGAGTCGAAGGAAGCGTTCAGGACGCAGTTCAGAACACATGAGAAGCGTTAGAGACAGGCAGGAGAACCAACCCACGATAGTTCGTCACACTGGCGTCTGAGGAGACGCAGGAATGGACAAAAGTCAAAGAGACCACACAACAGAGCAGCCAAAAGTGAAAAAGACTGTATGAACATAAAAGGCTTCCCACACCAATGAAGGGAACGAACATAACACCTGGAACCGTTCTCGGACAAATAAAAAATTACATCAGGTAGACGCGTGAGGTCGACTCTGTCATTTGTTCCTTCCAGACCTTCCACGACATATATATATATATATATATATATATATATATATATATGCGGTTACACCCGAAGTGTTGCATTTTCCTGTCGTTCCTCGTTTTGTCTTTGCTGCTTTTTGTCCGCGTTTTACCTGGTTTGCAATTGATTGCATAGAGCATGTCGACTTGCTTTGCCGTTCTTGGAAATCCCTCAAGAACGACACCGCCTCTCCGCTCGCTCTGTTTCGCACTGAGTCGCTCCATCGCGCGGTGCAGGAGCTGAAGAATCAGATCATCTGAAACGAGTCTCCCGCTCTCTAGCGCCTGGCTGGCGTGTGTGGAGCAGGGTGTATGTACATCGCCTGCGGCGACGCCGGCCGCTGCGCACTCTCTGCCTTCAGTCGAGGCTGCAGCTGCTTTCTGCTGGAGGAACTTGCGAAGCAGGTCTCCCGTGCTCACGTGAGACAGCGAAAGACGGCGCGAAAGCAAAGCAGCCAAACTACCTTTGCCGCTGCATGGAGGCCCGCAGAGAAGAATCAACGGATGCGGTGGCCGCGCTAGCGGCGGCAGAGGGGAGGCTTCCTGGCCCGTGTAAGAAGCCAATAAAGGGCGTGAGTCTCGAGAAGACCGACAAGACGAGAAGGAAGAAGAAGAGACAGAGATACAAGGTGAAAAGGCAGAGGTGGAGACAGGTCCAGCAGAAGAAGAAGCAGGGGCGAGAGGCGAGGATGGGAGAATAACTGGAGAAGCTGACATGCCAGACGACATCTCGGACCCCCACTTTCGAACTGGCTTAAAAAAAGAAGGGGAACGTCGGAGTGAATCCCTGTATGTCGTGCTTTCTACAGACACACCCTTGTGGGTCAGAGGAGAGAGAAAGGCTTGCGCTCTTGCTCCTCTGTATGCAAGAAGGGAAGCCCGAGAGGGTGAGCTGTTGCCTTCGCAGCTGGCGGGAGAGACGGCGGTCTCTCGCCTTTCTCCGCTATCTTGTCCTCCTTCAACAAAAAAATCTGGAGAAGAGATCCGAAGAGGTCTTTCTCCTGAGACGAGAGTGGCGTGGGTGGAACGGGCAGACGAAGCGTGAGGAGGAGCAGGCACGACAAACAAAGGGGACTGCGACGAAGAAGGAAGAGAAGTTGTAAACGAAGGCTCGATGACACGAAATGCCACTTGCTTTCCCTCGGCGAGAGAGAGGAGACTCTCGCCGCCGGCCGTGCGGGAGAAGTGCGGCAAAGAAGAAAGGACGCAGAAGAAAAAAACGAGAGCAGCGCGCAAGGCGAAGCGCAGCGAGGCCGACCGCGAGCGAGGTGGAGACCTCCCCGAGGCGAAAAAGTATTTGGAACGCCCCATGTTTTTATAGAGACAAAACAGAGGAAAGATGCCAAGAGAAGAGCGCTAGCAAAGAGGGGCGCGAAAGATGGGGGAGAAGCCCCGAAAGGAGAGGATAAGCATGGGAAAGAGATCTGGGAAGACAATTGCAGGCAAAAAGAGAAAGCGTAAGAGTACCAAACGCGAAATGAGACGAGAAGACAGAGAGAGAATTTGGAGAGCAACAACCGAGACGACGGGGAAGACACTCGAAGAGGAGCGACAAAGGGAACAAAACTGAGAAGGATTCGGTGTGGAAGGCAAGATGATAAGAAGAGAGTCGGGTTTGTCCGAGAACGAGACACACGCGACTTTACACTTGTCACGTTTGCTTTCTGACGACGCGTTTTCTCTTCCGTTCCTCATCGAGTGCATCGTTCCATGCTGCTTTTATCCCTTCTGCTTCTGCATCTTACTTGGAACGCGAAAGCACCTGTGGCTGTGTCGAAATGGATCGAACCGATCACCATGCATTGACATCGAAATACCACGAGGCATACGGGGAAACAGCAAAAGGGCACCTGGTACAGCAAGGAAGCCTCTCAGAGTCATCCCCTCTCCCCCAACAATGCGGCCTCGCTTGTTCCCTCTCGAGAGTCGCAGGCCCTCGGCAGTCTTTGTGCTTCCTTCCCTCCGTCGTTCACACACGACTCTCAACAGAGAGTCTTCGATGAGATGCAGCGAAAGACTCAGAAAAAACAAGAAAGTCCTGCACACGCGGGACCGAAGGAAACGAAGCTCACGACAGCGCAAAAAAAGAGATCTGCGGAAGGTCGACGAGACGAACTTAGGGTCTGGACAGGAGCAAGCGTCGGACTCAAGGAAAGACGCACCCAATGCTTTCACAAGGTGGAGAACCTGTACCCACGTGAAAGAGATTTAGAGAATGGTGGAACATATCCGAGGAGTTCGAGTCACCTGGTCACCAAGAGACAGCTCTTCTGCTGCCGGAATTATTTCCATGGTCGCCATATTCTGCATAATCGACGCACGCCTGTGTCGTGTCTGAGATTAGACGGAGAGAAATTGCAGAGAAGAAACGGGAGACTTTCTTTCCTAGAAACAAGGGCAAAAGAATTGGAACTGGACGAACTGGACGAGAGGAGACAGGGCGCTTCAAAGCAACGCAGTGCGGCCGCCGCGTCTCGTGCGGATGAGGTAGTCTCGACAAAGAAGGGCGTCTGTTCGCCCTCCTGAAGACGATAACGGAAACAAACTATTCAACAGATCCATTCCTTTGAATCTGAAGCGGTGAAAAAGAGATCTCTGGAACAACGCGTCGGCGATGGCGTACGTAATCGAGCGAAGACAAACGACGCTGAAGCTTCGCATGCGCGCTGAAACACCGCTGGCGGGTGGGTACATGCAGTTTAGAGACTCGGGTCTTATCCAGAAGCCGACCGGCTCCTGCACAAGTCTCCTTTCCTCTGAAATGTGTTAAGAATGAAAGACAGAATCAAAACACCACAGGGTCAGCTCGGATGTCTTCTCTGCCAAGACCAGATCCAGCAAACGCATGCGGGCGCAGTCGTGTACCGTGAGCCAGAAGACGTGGTGAGACCAGCACAGCAGAAGACTCTAGTGCTCTTGGCAGATTTGCATCGGGTTGACACCAAGGTCGAAAGCTGCGTCGAGTGTTCGCTTGCTTCGTGTTAAAACGGTGCGAGTGTGCACCAGGTGTCGGGGGCCGATCTCTCGAGCAGCCTTCCGGCCTCCGAGACGTCCGGGGTTTCCGGCCGGTTTTTCACGGAACCGCTTCGCGTCCAGCGCCTCCTTAAGTGGCCAAAACTCGCTCTTCGGTATTCCCTCAGGGAATTATGGGCCCTTGGAGGTAGAGATGCGGTATTCCCCGTTTCGTGAGTGGTTTCCTGCTGCGCTGCGGCCGCCATGCTGATCGCCAGTGCGCCAGACGCCCTGCGAAAGCTTGCGTCGTTCAGGTGTATGTCCACTTGCGCAGAACCGGTTCCTTCATGAAACCTGTCACACTTTTGCATTCCATTGAAAATCGCTTTCTCCGAACTCGCCCGTGGAAAGTCCCGTTCGTCCCGTTCCAATGACGACGCGGGTTCGCCTTGGTGACCGCGTCTTCTGTTTTTGAGCCGGTTCGGCGTCGTGCCGCAGGTGCCGCGTCCACTTGCCCAAGCTTCCAAGACCGGGGTGGTCGTCATGAGGCACGACGTTCTGACGCGGCTCTGCGGAGCCCTAGAGACAGCGGCAGGCACAACTTCACAAACTAAGTGTTTCTGGCGAGACCGTTCCGGCGTTTTTCGTTTCCTCTGTAGCCAGGCGTCCTTGGGGGCAGAGAGGCTCCCGACTCCCGCCTTTACCAAAACCAGAGATGCTGACGCTCCTGTCGTGGCCACCTCGCGCGTCTGTACCCGACAGTCGGAACCCGGGGAAAGCGGTTTACTGCAGTGGTCCGGGAACACAGGAAACACACCAAGTTGCAGAAATGTTTACAGCGCTGACACTTCCACGTGTTCCATTTCACGGCTCTCACCGGCGGCCAGGAGCCTAGACTCTGAGGATCGGTATGCAACAAAAAAGAAAGGATTGCGAGGCAGGCGTTCTGAATGCGATTATGAGCCACCTTCAACGCGCGAGTGGAGTGCACAGACAGTGCCCGAGGCGTTCTGCCTACTGGGGTCGGGAGGCAGTCTCGCGCCGCCGTCATTTGGGCCATTCTTTTCCGCAGGTGGTAGGAGGTTTCTCCACAGCAGGTTGCGCGTCGGTTTTCAGAAGTCAGATCAGGAAAAAGACAAACACAACGTTAGAGTATTCTCGACGCACATGGGCCGGCAGAGAGCAGAGATGGAGAAGACACGTCGGAGGGAAGGGCTCGTGGAGGAGGGATTCGGAGAGGCGGAAGTGACCGGAAGAAGGGAGTCGGTCAGAGCCGCCGAAAGGCAGGAGAGGTCTGACGGCACAGAGGACGCTCTGTGGCGCAAGGAGGCAGACAGTTTGTCTGAGGAGGCTCGCAAGCTTCAGTGCCTCTACCACAGCAGGAGTTCCTATCTTTGGGACGAGAAGCAGACACTCCGGCCACGCTTACCTGCGTGGTTGCGACAAAACTGCGACGAGGATAGGGAAGGAGAGAAAAGAGTTAAACCCAGGAAGGCGGATGGAGCTGCAGTCTGCGTCATCCTTGTCAACCTCGGCAGTCCCTCGGCGCCGACGTATACTGAGCTGTGGAAGTACCTGAATCGTAAGCGCGGAGAGAACTGCATGTGAAAATGGGACATGAAGGAGAATTGGTTTCCCTGGGCCTTCGAAGAGGAGCCGAGAAACAGTATCTCGTCTTTCCATCTGGTGTCTGTTTCTGACCGTGTGGTCGGTCTCGGCAGAGAAATTCCGCATTTCCTCGCTGGTGCCTGTGTTGAAGAGCGCCTTGCACGTCCTGAAATGCCACGACAAATGAGGTATTGCTGCCGCCTACTATCTTTGCCCGAGTTAGACCAGCCAGCGTCTTGCGCTCGTTTGAGCGACTCTCGACTCTTTCTCCTTTAGAAAGACTGGCTTTTTGAAAAACGCATGCACGGTCTACCCTCTCATCTGCCAGCCTCGTGTCTCTTGCTTCTTTCTGTCTTTTATTTTCTGTTCTCGAGTCTATCTGTTGCTCAAGCCAGGTTCGACCGCGATGGCGCTAAAGCGTCTTACAGCTGCATGTGCCTTTGCTTCTTTCAGAAGAACGCACTTGTTTCGTCTTTCTGTCGCCTGTCATTGCAGAATTTCTTGGTGATCCACGCGTTGTCGAGCTTCCCTCCTTCCTTTGGTCTTTCATTCGCTACTTGTTCATTCTTCCTTTCCGGAGCTGTACGTACAAACCAAAGTGGTCAGCAACACGCGTCTGGATGATGGTAGAACGTTGTCTTCTCTTTATAAGCCACAGTCGCCTTCCGCAGAGTGTCTTATTTTTCTTTCTGTCTTGAAGAGCTGCGCTGACGATCCACGGCGTGGGGCAAACTCAGGCTCTTGCGAGGCTCTCTTGCGTCTCCTAATTCCAGAAGGTTCTTCACGTGCCTGGCCGTTGATACATAGCCACCCACTCGCGGGCACCTTACAACAGTAAATATATATATATATATATTCATGTATATGAGTGCTTGCGGGCCTACAATAGGGTCCATGTTTTCCTGTATTTGGTGCAAGGTATATATATATACATACATACATACATACATACATACATATATCTGCAGACATAAAGTAGTGTCAGTGTCTTCCTGTGTCTGGAAAGAAGCATATAAGCATATATATATATATAGGTATTAGTGTATGAGATGCTTCTAGAGGTTAGAATGGCTTGATGTATTTCATGAAACCAGCAATATCAGTATGTCTTCGGATATGAGGTCGTCACGAGAAACGTTTCCCTCGCGTTAGCAGGGACTTGGGTAGCTCCTAAACTGAAATCGTTCGACGCAGTGGCAAGGAAGTGCCACCTTGGCAGACATTTGCAGGCTCCTCGTCTCTATGTTTGTGAACCGGTTTTCTCATCCCCGTCATTCCCCCTCATACAAGCAGTCAAGCTTCTCTTTTTCTGCATGCAGATGCCTCCGCGCAAAAGTATCAATCAATCTGGAACTTCGACCCCGGCTTTAAGTTGTGTGCTTCTCAGTCGCACGTGAACAAGTCTTCTTCGCTTCAGTCTCGGGTCCTTGGGGGCGCCCAGACTGAGGCAGTCCGTCAGACACAAGTGCAGGCAGTTCAGCCCATCCCTGAGGAACCGTGTACAGTTTCAACTTCTGCTGAGGTCGAGGCGAGGAAAGCGAAGGACAGGAGGGGAGGAAAGAACTCGATAATGTATGCGGAACGCTCAGCAAAGGATGCAACTCAGAGGGCGCAAGCCCCTTTTTCGTCTCTTGAAACAGAGGACAAGAACACAGTTTACCCTGTCTCAGGATCCAGTGGATTTGGGAGCTCACGTGATTCCCGGATTGCGACTAGCGACATGCATCAGGGAGAGCGAGACTTCTCAGGCGCTCCCGCGCCTCTCGTGCGTATTACAGAGTGTCTCCGAAGCAAGGTTCAGGCGAGGTTCGACACCCTGCTCTTGCACCTCAGCGAACGGGAGAGGCGGGGAAAACGGGACGCTCGGTACGATGAGAACTGTCTGGAACGCGGAGACAGTTCCAGGCACAGAGGTGAAAATCTATTTTCTCTGGACAGGGACAAGAGAGGGGAGGCGCTGTCGAAGGCGGGTGCTCGATGCCCACCTGGACATGCACGGGAACAAAGCAAAGGAGACACCCGCGAAGACCCCTTCCTTTACCCAGAGTCGGGCGAGACTCAGGCGAGTGCGTGCAGTTTGGCTGGTAACAGTGACAGACACTCTTTTCTGGAAAGGAGTGACTATGATGCTGCGCGGCGTCTGCAGCCTGCAGTTCGTGTCCTGATGGCCATGAGGTACGGCGAGCCCTCCCTTCCTTCCGTCCTTCGGGAAGCTCGAAAAGGCGGCTGTCGGAAGCTTTTGATTCTTCCGCTGTATCCGCAGTCCGCCGCTTCGACCACCTCCTCCGTGTATGACGCCGCTATGCAGGAAATCATGAAATGGCGGTAAGGACAGTTTTTCTGCACCCTTTCACACAGAGAGAAAAGGAAGGGCACGGACTGTTTTGTGCTGTAGACGTTTCCACAGGTAAATACCGGAAATATGTATCTGTATATTTTAACATATTTGTTTGGATATTTATGCGTTCATCTCCGTGTTGTGGGGATCGCATAGGTCTCTGCCACCATTCTTGGCATTCACTGTATAGACATACATTTCCACATCGGTATGTGTATGTGTAACTAAATTTATAACTGTATAACACTTGATCTTTTTTCTTTGTCCTTACGTCCATGTTACTAGCGTTAGTCTGCACAAAGGACTCAGCCACTCCCTGATATTTTGTGTTTCCTTTTCGCTTAGGGTGATGCCTGACTTGCGCCTTCTCAGTGGATACGCGGACCACCCGGCGTATATCGCTGCTCTCGCCGCCACTGTCCGACGGTTCTGGGAAGCGAAGGAAACCGCAAAGAACGCACGCTCTGAATCTTCTGGTGCTCGAGGCCGTGGCGAAAAACTTATTTTTTCTTTCCACGGCATTCCCCTCAACACAGGGAGACAGGCCGGAGAAATTTACCAGTGTCTCTGTGCCAAAACCGCACGTCTCACTGCCGAACAGCTGCAGCTGAAAGTAAGAAAGCAGCGGACAAACATGCGAGGGGGGAAGCGCGAGAAGCTACCAACGATGGCAGGGGGTCTGGAAAAGGTAACGAGGGAAATGTAGAACTTGGGTTCGGTGTGCAAAGGCCTTCCAGTTTTAAACCTGTAGTCCAACTCCCAGTGTATCCCCTCGAGAGAAAGGGAGTTCATAGAAACTAAGAATTTATTTTGTAATGGGTAACAGGACTCCAGCTTCCGTTTCACCAAAGGATGAGAAGCCAGGTGATCTAGAGAGTACAACAACGCCACATGAAACCGAACCTGCGGTAGTTAGACGAGCTATAAATCGGCAGACATTCTCGAGTTTTTCGTGCGTTCCGGTGCTTTTCTTCTCTCCCAGCCGGAGGAGTTTGAAGTGGCTTTTCAGTCACGCTTCGGTCCCGCCGAGTGGACTCAGCCGTACATGGATAAGGTACGTGCAATTCCCTTGCGTGTTCGTCATTCCGGGTTTCTTGTGTTATGCACAAAAGACGCGGCACACGAGTGAAGATGCGTGTGTTGGGGAAGCAGTTTGTCTTTCCATCTGGTGGATGCTTCCTTGTCGCCCATGGCTGGAAAGATGTCGTCAGGGAAGGTTCACCCGCAAGAACACACCCGAAGCTTCGGTAGTTCTACTGGATAAAGGGGAAGAGGTGTATTCGTGTTTGAGGCGGTTGGGGCTCGTGAAACTCATTCTTTCATGTAGAAAGTAGAACCGAATCTCTGGAAGAACAAGTGGTTTTTCTCTGGCACGTCTATGACCGCGCTCTTCCGGTCAGGATGCGACGATGTAGTGGCGATCGCGCGTGGGTGGTTCTGCTGCTGCAGATCCGAGAGAAATTATTCGTTTCAATCTCGAGGCCTGTGAAGCAGAAATGTAGTTAATAAGGCTCGCAACTTGTGGACGAAAACGCCCTGGAAATCTGCGTCTGTGCAGCGCCTTGAGGCTCTGGCAGTCGCCGGGTACCGTTTCGTGGATGTTGTGATGCCCGGCTTCGCGACGGACTGTCTGGAGACAATTGAGGAGATGGCTAGTGTCTACCGCGGAAAATTTCTCGAACTCACAGTAGGTCACTTGATGTTTCTCTTTCCAAAGCGAGTGTCTGTTGTGGATAATTCAGCCACACCTCTTCACTCACCCCTGCTGTCTCTTTGTCTCATGCGCCGTCGAATTCTCACTGTATCTCCTCATGGGGGTCAGAAGAGTGACGGTGCAAAACTAGAACTAGGTGGAACCTGTGGAGTAAAAAAGCTCAGATCTTCAGGCTAATTTGCGTTCCCTTCAATCTAGCGTTGGCATTTTCGTTCGTGTCGCGTAACCACGTTTCTCCCTTCCGTTTTGCCGGATTCCTTGTTCCTGGTGTCTTTTCTGGCATCTATTCGCTCAAGAGTCTCAATTGTGTTTGTCCGCATTTCCTTCATTTCCTTGGTTCACTGACGATGCGGTGGGTCAACGGCCTAAAAACGAAACAGTGTGCCAGGCAACTGATGCCCACTGCTTCAAAAGACAGTTACAATGCATGTCAATCTGCTTCTGCAGAGAGGTAGTGTGAAAGAAAATGTGGATGTCTGTTGCGACGTTTCCGCGGCAATCGGGGATCTGCAGCATGCGAGCTTCCACGAGTATCACGAGGTCGCTTTTAACCCTACATGTGGCCTTCGGTGAATTGATTTTTCGTTCACCTGGAATAGAGTTCGAGTATCGCCGAGCATGAATGTTTTCGTCTACCAGATCCATGTTCTGGTGTACCTAGGCGTTTGGGGGGAGAGCTTCGAGTATGCTAAGATCCTTTGACTTCGCTGCTTTGTTCTTGTTCACGGTGTCTTGGCAGTTCAGGCCACTTGCCGTCCGTGAGTTCCACCGTACGTTTATCTGGGTGTCTTTCTTCAGCACGGCGAAGGTGAACTACGGGTGCTTCCCTGCTTGAATGCGAGCGAGGAGGCGACAGCGGCGGTGTTTGCCATTGCGAGGGAGCAAATGACGGACTGGCTAAAACTGATGGTGCCGCTGGAAGGGGAAAAAAACCCTTGAGCAGAATGGGCCGACAGAGTGCAGAAACACTCGTTCAGGATGTGAGTTGGTAGTCTTTCTTTTACAAATACTTTGTAGAAAAAGCTTGTAAATAGGCCTGTCTGAGAGGTGCAAGACGGGGCTCGACCCCCACCAACAACTGATCTGTAGGTGGACACTACTTCCGCTCTTATGTACATTTGACTGTGTTTCTCACGAACTAACGCGACAAAAGTCGAACAGATAGATGACACCGATGGTTTATTAAGGGTTTTCATCGTGCAAATTCGCAGGCATTTGCACACCGCTGCAGAAATAACTGAAGAGTCCGAGCTTACGCAGCTGGGATAAACCAGTGACGAGCACAATTCCTCGCAAAAGGCCTGTGGTCGAACACTGGAACATGGCCGTGACCGGATCGTTTTCACAACGGCTCTCAGCGCGTTTCTCAGTTTTGGGTCAACGTTTTCTTGGGCATCACCGGCAAATCGCATGCTGAGTCGATCGACTCTCATTTTCCTGGTGGCAGCGGCAAATCCAGTCAGTAGACAGGCGTGTTTGCAATAGCCGTGTTTTTTTCGGGCAGTCTGAAGCGTGAAGTTTTTCTTTGGACTTTCGAGTCAGAAGTTCTTGATTTCCACGGACATTTTGTATCTCAGACGGCGCGTTCGTGCTCACGGGCAGTCCTGATGTGAACGGCAGTGTCTGTTGATCTGGGAACTTGTGTTCGTGCCAGGCGTGCTCCGCTGTCAAGAGGTGCTGCATTGTTGTCTCCCTCTAGGGGTTCATTGACTTCATTTAGAATGAGACTGAGAATTCCCTAGCGTTTCCGTTTTGTATCCGTTTCATGGCATGCACTGACGAGACGTGCTCGAGCATCTTGTGGTTTCTCGTTCACTCACTTGCACGATTTGAATTAACTTTCTAAATCCTTTCGGTCTTCACATGCGATGCCGATGGGGTGGTTTTCGTGCAAACCGTTTTGCAAACTTTCGGAGGTTGGCTCCCCGACTACCCAACTCGGTTTTAACGTCGCGACGAACAGCAGATGCCCCTTGTGCAGACACAGTGGCAATGCAAAACCCGAATGTTGCCTAGCCTTCGCATCGCAGGCATGAGTGCTGCACTGGTCACAGCCAGCTCTCAATTTGATCCTTGGCTTTTTGATCTGCTAAGTGGCATTGAAGGAATTATGGAGCCGGTCTGAGAGACTCACAAGTCTGTCCTCTTCACGCGAGCTGACGATCAGCCACGCCAGTTCTCGTTACGACGGTGAAGCAGATGCATTGGGTACTGTATTGTGTGTTTGTTTTAGTTGGTTCCAGAGGGGCCAGTATTTCTTAGAACGTAAATTGAAAGAATGAAATCTATTGGAGGCCCCCTATGGCCAGACAGCTGCACGTCTTGGGCAAGTTGAAGGACAGAGAAATTATTTCTCCCGAAAGCCTAGCTGCATTTGCTACATGACTGACAACGTCATTTGTACCATTTCCACAGACGATACGAATCTGCCTCCGTCCGTGTTTTTTGCTAAATATTACTCGCTATTGACTTGCGAGTAAACGCGGGCTTTTCCTCGACCGCTTTAGGTTGGGGGGAAGGTACGAGTGAAAGTTGGCGAGGCGTCAGATGTTACATAAACGTCATCCTGCTGAATGTACAGGATTCAAAATCCAGGCTACGGTTGTCACGTGTTTTTTCTCTCAAATTTGATGCACCGGTTTTCGAAAGACGACTCAGTTGCCTTTAACCTATTCTCAGAGCAAACATATCCAAGCGAAGGTGGCTTTAACGAACAGTCGCACTGCGTGTCACCAGGAGCCGAGGCCGAATCGTGAAATCCCCAACATTAGTCTCGTCTGCCATTGTATACGCGAGAGGGGACGCGAAACATTCCTGTGGCTTGTGCCGTCGCCTGCCATAGACACTAAAGTGGCCGTCATTTCTCTGCAACTGTGCCTGTGCCTCCATGACGTTCGCCTGCCCCAGAAAAACAACAGGGGCACAAGCGGCAGAATCCAAAGAGTTCTGTGTTCTTGCGGCAAGAGGTTATGCTCCCGCCTGCGGATCGAAACGACGGGGTAGCAGATAGATTGGTCCTTCCTACGTAAATGCCTCAATTGTCTAGCGCCACATCTGTCTCTTTCGAATGAAACGACGGCGCATTCAGTAAGTACGCGTTTCAGACGTCTACAAACTTAGCCTTCGCATCGCTCGGCGGCAGAAAATAAATGGTGAAGAAGAGCTTTCGGATGATGTGTAGGCTAGCGGATGCCTGTTGACTGGAACACCAAATCGTTTCTGTATTTCTGCAAACGGGGGAAGAGAGTTGGGGAACCCCCCGTTGTTCCGGTATCGCACAAGTGGTAGGGCCGCATACCACCGGCAAAAAAGGAGCATTGCTCCGATGTTTTTTTGCGTCTACTTGCTCTTGGATTCCCTCTGAGTAAGTCGTCATTAAGAAGTAAAGGACGCCACGTTTTGAAGAGGAAATGGCCGGTCGGCCTGCACACGCATGGTTTCTGCGAGCGCGGACAATATTTTCAGTGCTCTGGCCCCGAGGAAGCGCGGTGTCTTGAGGAAGACAAGCTCCGCGCGGCGGCCTTGCTCGGAGGCCGTGGTAGAGCCGGAGACGGATTCTTCGGGGTACGGTCCCAAACACTAGATCTTTTTTTGCGGCGTTGATGTGGAGCAGTTTCGCTTTCTATTCCCCTTTATCTTAAAGGGTTTCCGTTTCGTCTTACCTTTTCGGTGTCTGCGCCCGTTCGTACCAGCTAGCCACTGCCACGCCCTCGTCAAAATGAGGAGCTCAGTAGGGCAGTCTCGTCTGCCGCTCAAGTTTTTCCTTGCGCCGTTCTCGGTGAAAAATTCGGTTTTCGCCCTCTTTTTCGTGTTCGCTCTTGTCTGCGTCTCCGGTCTGTCTTGGGAAGATGCTGAGGACGGCGCAGCGTGGGACTCAGTCTCGAACGATTCGGACGACAGCTTCGCGAAAGGGTCTGACTTCGGGGAAGTCAAGTTGGGCAGCGCAGGCCAACGGCAGCTCCTCAGTCAGCTCCAGAACGAGTTGGGCGGTGAATTCGAGGACGCAGACGTGAGTATGCTCCAGAGGGATCACGGAATCCACGGAGAGGAAGCCGGTTTGTTCCGCAAGGCTGTTCCGGGCTTGGACGACCCAGCTGAAGACGATGAAGCCGACGGCGAAAGTGCCTCGGATGAGGCAGAAGCCGACTCTGACGTCTTGGCGGACGACGAAGAAGGGACATCCCTCATCGAAAATGCGAGTGAGGAAGACACAGACAACTCCGAGGCAGACAGTCAACAGGAGGATGACAGTGTGGGAGAGGATTCCTTTCTCCAGCAGGAGGGCGAGGACTCCGAGGAAGAAAGAGCAGTCGAGGACCCGTATGCTGCCGCCGAACCCTCTTATCTTGAAGAGGACAACACTGTTGACGACAGCGCGGCGGAGGATTATGCCCCTGCTTCGTTTGTCCAGATCGGCAGTGGAGAGAGAAAAATCCGGGCGCACATGCATCTTGACAGCCGCCAAGTTGCCCCCGAAAGATTCGCGCATGCGTTCAACCAGGATCATGTCAGACTTCTGGACCAGACCGCCGTCGAGGACGAACTTCTCGATGAGGCCGCCCCGGGCGGAGGCGGTGAGTGCGCAGACTTGTTGCACGAGAACACGAACAGAAACCCAAATGATGTGGGAGTGCGATGACTTTGGGTGGGATTCGCGAACATGCATAGCATGGAAACAGTCTGAATCAGACGCTGCGTTCCAATAGGGCATGCAATACGAAGCAGGTAACTTCTGAAGCGGGACTCCCCGTTAAACAGTATAAAATGGGATTCGTCGGCTCTGTAGGCGAACTTTTCTGGCGAGTTGGATATCGCATTAGTTTTGGAAGAACGACTGTTGGACCTCCATTCTAGGTTGGTACAAAAAAGTTTTCCTACGCTCCGAACGGAGCGGATTCTAACAACTCCTCTCTTCCGCACTTTCCATCTGTGTTTCCAGCGAGCGCCGTAGTCTCCCCCATCGACGAAAACCCTGCAGAGATGGAAAGCACCATCTCCGAGGGCGAAGCAGGTTCTGCGGTGGCGGCTCCTGAACAAGGTATCCAGCCAGAGGCAGAATTTGCTACCGCCAGCGAAGAACCACGTCCCCTGGAACCTGTCGACCCCGAAATGGCAGCTCAGCAGCCGCAACTGCCTCAAGAAGCTATGCCAACTGAGAATGCGGACCTTCTTGGAAACCAGCCCAGAATGCGCAATGCTCTCGAACCCTCTGCCAAGGTCCTCGAACCGGAAACCCTGGAAGGGTCACCTGCTCTCGTCCCGCCGGCAGAGACTGAAGAGGGGACAGCCGCCCAAATTGCGGAGGAAATGAGCAAGCAGGATCAGGGCATGCAGGAAGCCAGGCCTCAAGAAGTTCTCAGTAAGCAATGGGTTCTTCGATATTGAATTCGATAATGCCTCATTTATAGTGCCGACAAGGTTTATAGTCATGTTATTGTCGGTGCTTCCTTGGGGTTCTTTAACAATGATTTGTAAGGCTCTCTAGTTCCCTATTTGAACCAGCATTATTGTGTCAGAGAGCGCCGGAAAATACTGTGAAATAACGTCTGCGGAAAGAAGACAGACGAGACACTACTGAAGTACACTTGGGTTTGTTGTGGGTGTGACTGCAGCACGACACACCTGGCAAGATATGGAGAGAACTGGTACGTGAACACACGACACAGACATGATTTACGGGTGGAAAGAGCGGAGCGCTTCAGTCGTAGAAGCCTCCTGTGCTGTCAGCATTATATTATACATTGTACTTGCTGTGGTACTATCAAGTCTCTTCCAAGTATATTTCATGGTCAACCTAAAATCCACATTTCTTATTGACGCTTACCTGTCAATATACAATCATCCAAAATATATTTGTGGGCCACATTTCGCTGTTGATGTGCGCTGTGGTATGCATCTGTAGAGGACCTACGAAAGAACGACGTCCCGGGTAAGCGTTCGGCGATAGTAGATTCAGGAGGCAGTGCCGACGTAGAAGCAACGATCCAAACTCAGAAGGTATTTTAATCTCTTATCTCGACTGCAACTGGTTGTCTGTTGTCTGTTCTGTTGGAACATGCAGCTGCAGTGGCGAATTCCGGCAGCCAGATCATCACGGCTGCGTCGTCCGTCGCCCTTGCTGGTCTACTGGTCGCAGGACAGCTTTTGTTCAGCGTGGGCATGTACTGAGAATAATATTCTTGCTTCGTGGAATATTGTTGCTACCTGAAAGTTAAACTATTTTCGCTGTGAATGTGGGGGGGGTTCGCCGACTGTGTTCCCGCCCAACATTCGTGGTTAATGAGTTTTGTCCCATCGTGCATTGCGACGCTCAACCACACTTCTATTTTGGGGGGGCATCTTAGGTAATATGCTAAGGTTATTTTCTGCGTCGCTGAACTCTGGTCTTGCAAAAGAAGCTAACTCTTTTCCGGCATAACTTCGTTTTTGGTGTCAAAAGTACGCCATTGCGTGAGACGGCACGAAAGTCTCCCGAGAAAGTCCCGCTACTCGGCGAATTGCTACTCAAGCGATAACGGTGGAACGTCTATCTGAACCACAGACTAGTCGTCTTTTTGTACCCCATATCAAATTGTGGTTACGCGTTAAGACGTTCTGAGGTCGCTCCTTGCAGATTTCTCCTCACGTTTTGTGTCTGGTGGCGAATTTACGCCCCCGGTCCACGACCGCGATGCTAGTTCGGGGAAGTCACACGCCGCCTTAAACGCTGATTCACGCATTCAGTTTTCAGCAGTGACAACTGGTGGCGGTCCTTATTGTTTCACTATGCTGCTGGAGAGGTGCTGACTTTGAAAAAGTGTTGCCATCTGCACAGAATACACTCTCCGGAAGAAAATGCTTCCTACAAAAAAACTTGACACTACCCTAAGCAGTGCAACAAGGTTCTTGTTGAAAGTGGCAATATAACTGTTAGTGACAACAAAGAGCGCTGCTCAAATTCGTTTTTTCACTGTTGGTGCAGATGCCCGGGCGCACGAATATAATGAACACCGTAAATTAAGGCGCTAGTCATCGTGTGCAAGATGATTGGTAGTTGTTGGGTTCTTGCCTCGTTGGAGTTGCAAGCACTATGAGGTTTGGGGCTGAGAAGCAGCTGGAGTTTGTTTACTGCATCCCACTTTTTCCCCTGGTGCGGTTGCTGCTAGTTGCGTGTAAGTAGATATGTTCATTCTGCCTTCCACGGTTTTTCCGTATGGGGTTCGCACACGCCTTCAAAAGCATATACTCAAGCCTGGAAGGTTGATGTTTGTTATCGGTTATGTAGCCGGGTCTGGTTTGGTTATCCATCACAGTTGTTTTGGATTTTACCAGTTAGCCGTATTATTTTAGCTGATGCAATTACAAGACTCAGCAACCTATAGCGTGCAGTCGAGGGCAGACACGAAAATGCGTTGTCAGTGACTTGGTTCGGCTTATTGCCGGTTATTCAGTTTTGACTGACATGCAATGAGTGAAAGAACGACGTTTGTTCTATCGAAGTGCCGTGCGCTCAAAAAACAGTTCCTTGTTGCTAGCCTTAAGTAGTTCTTCGTTATAGAGCACTCTGCCGAAGTAAATAGAGACTTGTTTTCAAATTTGACTAAATGCTGGTGCTTCGAACTATACATGTGTACGTGTAGTTGCACAGGCACTTCGTTTTGCAGTGTTTCCCGTAGTACGTTGGCGCTGAAATTGTCGGACGAGACCTGCGGCCTCATTCTTTCCCTCTTTGTCAAGACGGTCGCCCAAGACGTGATTTTGCACCGCAGTTTAGTGATTTGGTGCTTTGTAGTCTCCATATGTTCCATGTCCGTATTTTGTTTTGATTCGCGTATTCTCATTGTTCCAACGATTTGTCAGCTCACTCTCCTCATGAATCCGTCTGGATGTGTGCGACGAGGGGCGGCAGCAGCTTTTTTCGTGACACTCTTTGCTTGTACGGCTGCTCCCACAAATGGTAAGGATTGCTGTCATCCCATGTTTTCGCAGGGAGATCTGAGACAATTGCAGTGCCCCTAAACTCGCTTAACAGTCGCATATCTTTGTCGAGCCACGAGCTTGGATATCACGATGCTTGGTAGTTAGGAACGGTGTCATTGGGAGCAGACGTGTTTCTATCGCGTGCAGAATTTCCACCCCTGCTGTCATTTTCTGCCCGCACATACGTGTATTTTTAAGACTCTGAGATAGTCGTGTATCGTCAGTGAACTGATAAGGTTACATATATGTATAGAACTGGCACATTTACATGTTAATTACCAGTACACTGCTCGTGTATACGTAGGTGTATGCATATTAGACACATAATAGTCACGCACGCCTGTGTGTGCCTGAACTCATGCGAGAATGAAGGGAGACAGAGGTGCACACAGAGGAAGAGAGGTGAGGAGATACACCTGGAAATGGAAGAGATGGAGACAGAAAGATATAACATCAGGGAAAGATAAAGAGACACAGAGATATGGTAGCCCTGCTTTCACACGAGAGGTCCTCCGGTCTCAGCAGATAGAGACTTGAAATACTGCTCTTCATTCCAACATCCGAGCGTTACATGTCACTTATAGTCACTGGCAGTCTGGTTATACATACACGTCCAATAAACAGTGCTATAGAATCCCAAAAATGGTAAATGCGGCAGATCTCACACGCCAAACACCGTCTTCGCCATTTGAGAACAATAACGGAGTGTTCGCGTGTCAAAGAAAGACCACCCATATCGTCATACGAAATGACTGCTTCTGCCACCAACAGAGGACCTTCGCGGTACGTAAAGCAACAGTCTCGTGTTTTTTTACGTGGGTTCCAACTTTTTCCTTCCTTTTTCTGGACGCTTTTGCACTTTCTTTTCCTGTGTATTTTCGTATTAGCAAACTCTCGGGCAGGTTCAGTGGCTGCCGCGTGGGCAGCCCACAAATACAAAAGCGCAGAGGCTTTCACGGGCCGCATGGACCTGCTCGTGGCAGACAAAGCGGCTGGATTAGTGGAGGATGCGGAGATGATCCGGGCTGTGGAGCAGTTCCTCACAGATGCCCACGACCAGATTTTCCGTGGTGACGCTGCAACGCGGGATGAAAGTTGGAAAGGTACTCGGTACGCTGATGTCGAACTGGAAGATATTCTATTGGAGAGGATATCTCATGTTTCCAACGAAGACTTTGACCGCATCCTTGTTGAGTTCATTGAGGCGATCGGCATAGTCCCGAAGGCTATGTTAATTCGCGCCGGAGTCGAAAAGTACCTGGCCTACCTCTGCCATCAACAACTGCTGACAGAGTGCCCTCTCAAACGAGATTTACCTCGAAGGCAACGAACTGCAGAACATAGTCCAGATTTCGTCCCCCCGTCACCTAAAGCAGCGGACGACCTCTCTGTAAACCGGTCACCAGCTCGCATGGGTAATAACCCTCTGCCAGCGGGCCCCAAGAAACAAGTTCAAAACTCGCGCACCGCTTCTCATGGACGGGCCAGGAGTTCTTCCTTAAACGAAATTGTGTCATTCCCCTCCCCTGCGGCTTTGGATCCCGTTGCTGGCTCGCCGAGAAAGAGTTTGACCATCGGATCATTTCCGCCCCAGCCTGCGGCGGCAGAGACAGCCGTGACTCCAACAAAAACCGAACGACAATACAGCCCGTCGTCTAGCCCTACTGACCCGCCGGCACGTGGACGACGGAGAGCACCTCCTTATCCCACGTACTACCCCGTCCCTCCCGACACAAATGCCCCTCCATATCCTCTCCATCCTCCACCGCTTGCGCCCAACAAGCAGGCACATGACCGACCCCCGAGGCCGCCGGATCCTCGTGCACGTCAAGGGCCACAGCCTTCCGGGGAAGAGCGCACGGACCGTGAGGCTTCCTCGGATTTTTCGGAGAAAACAGAAAACGCACCTCGTGACTCAAATAGCCACCGCAGAGAGGCAGGAGCACAATCTGAAGCACAGCTTCGATACCCCTATCCTCCTGGCACCTGGGATTTTCCTCCGCCCCCTCTGGATTTCGGTCCACCGCCTTTTGGGGCTCCGTATTACGACCCAGCTTTTGCTTCGGCGTATGATTATTTTGCTCCCTTTGATCCCCGTGGTACAACTCCTGGCGCTTACTACAACGAACGGACAAACTCCACCCAGCCGGGACCGCCCCTGACGGAAGGCAGAAATCAACCTGCTCCCTACCGCCCACGGTCTCGGCCGCCGCCAGGCATTGGTCCTCAGAGGTCACGAGGGCAGTTTGCTCCTCCTGGAACCCAAGAGAAGCGGGGAAAGACACCGCAGGAAGATTTCTCAACTTATCGTTCTAGAGCGTCAAGTCCTGTTCCGCCGGCTCCTGGTTCCCCCCAAACGCCATTGCAGTCGCCTGGTGTGAACAACGAGCCACAGTCTTCACCGGCTAAGCCTGCGACCGACCCTTCCCCGACAGTCACACCCGGTAACGTTTCCGGGTTACTCCCTTCAAATCACGTTCCTCATGTCCCAGTGGAAACTTACTATGCTCGCCCCGACACCACCCCTGAGGTAGACCAGCGAGAGGCCGAGAGGCATGCCAGCCCACTGCCTTATGAATATCGAATCGAAAGTGGAGCTGCGGCAGGTGATGGCGTTATCCCGGCGGAGTCTCCGATGGAAAGACCCAGGGCCACACCCGGATTGTCCCTGGCACAGCCAACACGTCCGCCTGTTGGTGTCTTCCCCGCAGCGCGCGATATGACATCGGGTTTCCCTTCACCGGAAACCGAATGGCTGCCGGCTCGAACCCAAAGACGCCGCCCGAGTAGCACAACGACAAGCACTGTACCGATCCCATTTGACGATTTCCACACGACACGACCTGTGCGATTCACGAGGCCGTCCCAGTATCTCCCGCCCGAACGGCGGTCCATAGGGAAAATTAGGGAGGGTGCTAATTCCGTTTCTTCACCTCAGGGGAACGGTCGGTCAGCACAAATACCTGAATCCGATTCAGGTGACTACAGCGGGTCGAATAACGCTCCAGAGATGTCCGCAAACACTGCGAGGTTTGACTCTGCCGACAGGCACATCGGCCCGGTCCCTACAGCTAGCAGGACGAGTTCGGAAAATTTTCCTGTTGCTCTCCGCTCTGATCCAACGCAAACAGCCACGCGACCGCCACCACAATACACGCGTCCTCCAGGTTATACTCCTCCGGATGCTCGACCGCCGGGACCTACCAATCCTTCGCCTCCGCCGTCGTCGCCCGACCCGTGGCCTTACCCTTCTCCTCCAGGTGGGCAGCCTTACCCCCCGCCGTACTATCCCCCAGGCGTGCCTCCGGACTATCCTCCAAAGTGGCAGTATCCTCCGGGCTACCCAGCACTTCCTTACCCCTCACCCAAGTATCCTTCGCCGCCTACGATTCCTTTTCCACCGAGCACTACAACGACGACGCGGAGGCCTGTGAGATATACTCGGCCACCGACGTATGTGCCTCCTGATGAGTCGCCGCGGCCGGGACCGAGTCATCCACCGGAACCGAATCCGCCACGTAGACCCCCAGCGCAGCCGTATCCGCCTCAACCTCGGCCGCCCTACTACCCTCCTCCGTTTCCGCCCTTTGACAGCGAAGCGCCTTCGGCAAGTTTCGAGGGGCAACCTCGCCCGAGATTTTCACAGCCTCCGCAGACTGCTGCCCTGGAGGATCTGCCGCCTCCAACACCGCCGCGGCCAGCAAGCAAAGAGCGTCCGCGTTTCCCAGCCCCGTTTGTCAGCGGTTCAGGGCCATCCAAAGAGACAATTCCCGAAGATACCATCCCCCCCGAGGACACAGTCCTTCTGGAAACGCGTGGAAACCGCCTGACGAGGCCAAGTGGAGAGCAAAGAGGACCACGCGCGGAAGAGCTGCTCGAAGCGAGAAGTGAGAGGTATGCTCGCAGTCGTCTTGAATACGAAGTTGAGATGGCAATGGAGGAAAGGCAGGCGCAGTATGGACAATTGGGGCCGGAGGATCGGCGATATTTTGACAACTCACGATCTACCCGAGGGGATGCTCCTCCAACTCGGGTCGGTCCCGGCCTTCCGGTTGATTTTCAGGAAGAAAGACCCAGGGGAGGCGCAAGAAGACCCGAAGAGTCACCCAGACCCGAGTTAATGACTCCGAGGAACGTGCCTCGTTCCGCTCCTCGCCCTCCTCCAGGCACTTCAAGGGAGAGAGACTGGGGGGGGCCGATTCTTGGGGTTCACCGGCAGACCAAAAGCTTTCCGGATAGAGAGTATGCCGCATACAGCGTTCTGGAGGGGAGAAGCGCTGGTCCGCTTTCCGGAGAAGAAGGTTTCTCAACAGAATGCCTCGAGTGCTCCTCGGAGACGTTCTTCGAAAACGACTTCGATTCTGAGTATGCGTCGAGTGAAGAACTTGACAGCTTCGAAGGAGGAATCTATCTGCCAGCCCCACAGGCGATTCCGCGCAGAAGAAGTCCAGGTAACACACCACGAGGACCAACGCCGCCCCCCGTTCTTCCTCAATTTAGCTCACCACTCCCCGCTCGAGGCCCTCCAGGTGATCCTTTTCCGATGCGTCCGCCAGAAAAAACCGAATTTCCTCGGAGTGCACCGGAACCTCCGGACGAAGTACCGCTTCCAGAGCGGGCGCCGCAAAGAGCCCAACGTCCTCCTCCCTTTGAAATCCGTCGTCCCGTGGGCGTCTTACCATCGTCCTCGGGTTTCGAAACTGGAGAAAGATCCCTTCCCCCAGCGCCTCCGACGCAACCTGTGCCTCTCCGCGCAGAACGGAAGGAAACGTATGAGAGGTCGACGGGGAGGAAAGGGGTCCTCGGCGACACCGAGACAGAGTGGATAGACAGGGGGGAAGAACGAGATGAGTTTGAAGACGCACGAGCCATCTCACTGCCTTCACGTACCGCGGCAATCCGAACACCGCCGCTGCCCCCACTGGAGAATCAAAACGCTCGAAATCGAGACGAACTAGAAGGCGTTCCGGTTCTTGTGAGAGAGCGACAAGCTCGAGCTCCTGCGCCTATACCTGCCTCCTCAGCCCCTTCTCCTCCGCCTCAGACGCGGTACGAAAACAGTCCACAGCGCTTGCCTCCTGACTTGGCATGGACGGGGAAAGAGGAGACCAGAGAGTTTGACGGAAAACGAACAGGACTCCAAGTAGAAAGAGTAAGTGTAATCAATGGCCAAACCGTGAGACCTACTCCTGCTATGCAGCGTCCTCCTCAGCCTCCTGTACCTTCTTTTCAAGGTGTTCCGATGCCACAGTTCGAAAAGTCTGCAACGGAGGCGCCTTTGCTTCGGGCTGTCGAGAATTCTCCAGAGTTGGACTCGCCCCCAAAGATAGCTGTTCGAGGGGACCTCTCCGGTGGAGGGTACCTTCTGGACCCAGTTCGCGCCAGACACGAGATTCAGTTAGACGCTAGCAAAAGCGCGGGTTTTGGTGATAGGGGAAACCCGACTTCGTCCTCCATTTTCACCAAGGACGCAGAAGTCTCTGCACGGCCAGTCGATCGAACTGGTGGCAAGCCTTTACTCGCGCTGCCGCCGAGGGGCAGGCGACCGGAGGAACCCGGACCGTTAGAAAAAGCCAAGGATTCACTTTTCCTTCTTGGGGAGATCGAAGAAAGCGACGTACCCCCTTCATTTCCGGTATCTCGAGACCAAGGCGGGTTTGTACAAGCGGCAAAAACAGTGGGGGGACATGCACCGTTCGCGGTTTCTGAAAAGGGCCAAGAATTTAAAACGGTGCTCACTCCCCTTCGCCTGCCACCCCCACCTCTCGCTGCAGACAGTGCTCCTTACACTCGCACGAAGATGGTAGCGCAAGTCCGATCTCCTGAGAAAGGTGGCATCGAGTTCGAGCAAATGAGCAACACCAAAGGACCGCTCCTCGCTAGCCCCCCACGCGTGCAGGCAGTCGTTGTCAGTGGAGGTCCGAAGAGAAAAAAGAACCAGAGGTGGTAGTTGGACTACTGTTTTAGATCTTCGACGTCAGGGAAATCTGGGATCGTTCTCGGCATAACGTAAGAGCAGAAAGAGAAGACGACTCTCAGTTGGACTACGGGTTTAGCTTTCGGAGGTGCAAAAGGAAAGGTCGACTGCTATCTAAACACAACGATTACCGCAGCAGTGGCTGCGACGAGTCTGTTAGTGGACAGTACGTCAAGAACGACGTATCGGGGTTAGGTTCGCGAGAATCGCCGACACCAAGTCAGATGTCGTGTTGCGGGGAAGTGCCACGACACGGCGGAGAATTCGACGACGGGGATGATGCAAAAGAAAAAGGTGCAAGAGTTAGACGCGACTTCAGAAGGTAGACAGCGTCGCCCGCGGAGAATCAGAAGAATGCACGAAAGTCGATGCCGGAGAACCAGTCGTTCTCAGGTGGCACTGAATGAGAAAAAACAGATTGTGTACTGACACGGCGAAAAGGGTGAAAAGATTTTGGAGCAGAGGAAAACAAACGCAGCGAACGAGGAAAAGAAAGAGAAAGGCTGGTACCGGATTCGAGAGCGGGTTCCGCGATCCAGCTGATATGCAGAAAGACCCGCTCGGAATTTGACGCTTCAGACGAAAGTGCTTCCTTTTCGCACAGCGCCCGACAGACGTGGCTCGTTTGCTTGTTGCTTCTGCGTTTCATGATTGAGTCGCCTTCATTTTCGTTCCCGGCTTTGCTGGCATCTTCGTCGTTGACACTTTTGGGTCTTTCGCGTCTTGTCCAAAGCAGAGTGGAGAGCCTCACGCTCGTCCTTGCTCAGCATCAGAAAGTCCGGGCACTGCTGGAGGACCCAAGTGTGGAGACGCTTGTCACAGAATTTTATTTGGCTTTTCAACGTTTCCGATCTTGCAGACAAATCGATTTCAGCCGTGCGCGAGAAACTGCGCTGGATGTCTATTGAACACAGCGACCTCCAACGAGCATTTGCTCAGGCACTTACACGGTCGGCGGGGGGAACCCAAGGTCGTCTTATATGCATACACACAGAATAAAGTGAACACTCACGCACTCATCCTACGCATTTTCCTATAAGCATGTCGAGAGTTCTGTATGTATGTGGGGTGCTGACATATATATAGATGTCGATGGTGTGGTACAAATCTGTTATTGGATATATAAAATTATATATATATATATATATGTATCAAATATGCGTACAGTTCTTCGCACTCGGGTACGTCTACGACGGGTTAGCTTTGCGGAGACGCTGTATTCTGTTAGACTGCTTAAGACTGAGAAAAACATCTTGAAACTACATGCATGCATGCCTGTTCGGAATTCGACTTATCTATCAATATCCGCTAATTGCTGTGGGAGTTAGTTTGGAAATTTTGAAGCTGGAAGGAAACCCACGACCGCTGAACAATAGCGAAAGAAACCGATGAAGACACTACTGTGTCCCTTTCGCATGCTGCAGCTGAAAGTAGAAACTGTTCCAAAGAGAGGCCGAAGTCGCATGGATCAGCGGGATAGAGAACGCGAGCGCGTCCTGGAGGGACGCGGTGTTTGTTGCTCTGCATATCGTATGCATGAACTCCCAATTGGAGTCTTTGGAACAAACACTGAACATTCGAAGCGGTCTCCGCCGGGTGGCGAGAGAGAAACAGACTGCCTTTAAAAGGAGGAAACGCAGACTTCGGAAGCGGCTGCGCGGGAACGATCCGAAAGCAAATCTGCGGCTAAAACAATCCTGTTGACTAGAATCTCCATTTGGCGTTCGTCGCTCTCACTAGAAGGTGGTCATGTACAGATGAGGAGAAACGGCATTTAGGCGAGGTATCTCCACCAAGTGTTACAGTCCCTGAGAAAGGGCAGAGAACGGCTGCTACACTCAGCTCCCACAAAAAAGGTGAGAACCCCGCAAGAAGACTTGTCTCTCCGAAACCTTGAAAGCTTAAGAAAAACATTCGAATGGTCGCATACACCTCGAACACGGCGAGAGAAAAGAACCTGTGTCTACTGTTACTGCATGAACAATTTTCCTCGGGCACCTCATGCAGGAAACCACAGCCGAGACACCTGCAAAATATGAATCCGATCGACACGACGCCCCACCTGTTTCCCGAGACACACTGCCAGATTTCTGTATTTTTCCCCACAACATCTTTCAACAGTTTTTCAACGAGAACCAAGGTAGCCCTTGAAGGACGCATCTCCCTTCGAGTGCGGAGCGCTAGCGTTCCTTGAACACACACCCGTTGTCTTCATGATTCCTAGTCTCCAGCATAAATGTTGCCTCGTTACACGCACAGTGTGTTCGAAAGGACCGCAAAGTTGCATGCAGATTAGTCCATCTCGCTGTACATAAATACATATATATATGCATATATATATACACGTACTACGTGCATAGGCACATGGAGAGGACGCGTTTCGACCGCAGACCTGACGGGCGTCGTCAAGAGACAAGAACCTGCAGCCTGCTACTGATGGTAGCGAACAAGCACGGGGTAGAGAGACTCAAAAACGTGATTCACCTCACTCAAGCTTTTGCATCCCGTAATCACAACCTTGCCACTTACAAACACCAACAGCACCGCCTTCAGAGACGCCGTCGGGTTGTACCGATACACCAAACCTGCACACACAAAAGGAACAAAGTGCACGCTACCTGTGAGACACAAGTACAGCAATATATATATATATATATATATATTTATACGCAGCTGTCCTGAAGAGTGTAACTCAAAGTGTAAACGTCGAAACAGACGATGTCATCGCTTGTAAAAAGAAACACCGATATCCATATCGACACACACCTGTACGTTATACATACATACATACATTTTTACACAGACATATACATATCTATGTTTATATGTACAACTCTCCTGGAATTCTGTCTCACCTGAAAACAGTTCGGGTTCGTAGCTGGAGAATTCTTTATGTTCAAAGGCGAGGCCTTCTAGACGCACGGGCACTCCGCAGTCTGCACTGGCGACAACGTTTTCGATTTTGAAGTCCCGCAGGCACAGTTTCTTCGTTCGTTTGTTTTTCTCTGCCTCAAGAAGCACCAAGCTCTCGCTGTTTGGGCCGGCTGGACAAACGGTCGACTCTCCGCAGCGCTCGGAGATATCGGAGGTCCCGTTCTCAGAGCATGCAGGAAGTGCCAAAGCAGGCTGGTTTTCCAAGCTCGGCGCCTTCGTGCTGCCTCCACAGTACGCAAATGTCAACATTCTTGCTGTAAGACGCGCCGCGCGCTCCGCCTCAGTGTCGCTTCTCGCCCCCGTGATGATCAACCGGCCTGAGGTGCACATACACCGCAAACCCAGGACGCATCCGACGCGCGCGTTCTTTCGAGAAAGAGAGGAAACGCTGAAGGCAGAAACGGCCTCGGTGTGAGAGACCCCCGAGCAATCTTCTTTCAGGAATCTGACTTTTGACGCTTTGGCTTACTCGTCGAGATATCAAAAAAACATGAAAAATTGCTATATATACATATATACATATGTATATATATATATATATATACCGTTCGAAGGCGTGAGGGGACACTGTTCATGCAAGTCATCCTGAATATATGAGTGAAATCTTGTGCAGCCTGGCATCTGAGAACAGCGCCTGTATTTGTGGTCCCCTCCTCTCTCTCGATATCCACTTAAACCTGTATTACCGCATTATTTCCTGTATTACCGCATTAAGACTGCACACTTCCGTTTTCTCTGCGGGCAGGAACCCACCGAGCGCCTGCAACCTCTGTGCTTCGTCCCCGTGGAGACGCTCGTTTTCCTACAGTCGCGAGAGATGCATCGTTATTGATAGTTGATTGACATGCTTATGACACACATCCTGACACACCACTGGTTCCGGACTTGCCCGTATTCATGTCTGCTTTGACACTGCAGTCGCGAGCATCGTTAGGCAAGTACACACAAACGGCGAGTCCGGCAGGAAGGAGAGTTCGCCAGAGGCACTAGGAAATGGGAGGTCGCGTTCGTTCTTGGGAAGACGACTGGTGCGATCTCGGCAGCAATTCTCGCGTTAAAACTACGCTTTACTAACACAATAGAACAAGGTTCACTCTTCCACAGAAGATGCATGTTTCTTGAGGAGTCGCATTGCGCCCCGTTGACCTTTCTCTCACCGGATCTGAAGACGAGAACAGTGCACTTCGGGTTTCGGAGTCGAACGATGCATGCATTGATTTTTCTCGGATTATACTCGGCGAATCTGCAGCTGATGGCGAGGTGTCGCAAGTCGAGCTTGACTTCCTGTTTCCAGTTCGCGTCTAATGCCGCAGAACTCCAGGTCACCCGCGCCGACGCAACCACATTCTGGACCTCTGGAACTGTCGGCGGACTGAAGAGCGGCGGCATCGACGCACGAATTTCCTCTTTGCTGAGGACAGAAATGCGCTCTTCTCTCTGCTCGATCTGAGTCGCATGGGTCGGAGCGAGTGCCAAGAGACTCTCGGCAGAAAGCGCAGGCAATGCCGCGACTGACGAAGAACCTGAGGGAGGAGCCGCAGCAGCGGAAGCTGACGAAGACGAAGAAGAGGAAGGCGAGCGGGAAGCGCAAGAGAACGAAGAAGAAGACAAGGGAGAGGGAGAGGGGGAACCTGCAGAGGAAGAAGAAGCTGCAGGAGAAGGTAAGTCGCTCGCGGTGCGACTTGGATGTGTGGGCGTGGAGGGGAAGGGAGAGGCAGAGGCTTCGTTTGCATCTCTAGAAGGCGAAGAGGAGGTGACGGTTTCGACGGCGTTTGTGTGAGACGAGTCGAGCAAGTTGCCGACTTCCGGAGCGATCGAAGAAGAGGCCAGCAACGACTCAATCAGCGCCGCATCTGTTTCGAAAGTCAGAGAAGCGAAGTCAGTGGCGGAACCCAAACCAGACTCCAAGAGAAGCAGACCGTCTGCGTCGTCATTCTCGCGCGCCTGAACCGCAGCGGAGTTGTCGAGGTCCTCCTCGCTTTCCGGCCGTCTCCCCTCCCCCGGCAGAACAGAAGAAGCAAAAGAACAAGCTCCTGTGGCAGAGGCAGGCCTGGAAGAAGGGGAGAGTGGAGGTGGGGAGGGACCTGTCGCGTTGCTTTCGACGTCAGCGAAGTCAGCGAAGCTCGAGGCTTCTTCTGGGAAGGCTTCGACCTGACACTTTCGCCGCTTGCAGGAAGTCTCTTCTTGGACTGAGAGTGGCACGACGGGGCGACGCGACTGCCTCGCCTCTGCTGTCTCGTCGTCCTCAGTTGTCATCCTGACGGTAATCAGCCTCAGACGCGCCGTCCCAAAAAGAAGAGCAAGGGTGCTCTGTAGCGGAGAGAGAAGAAACCGGGCCTCGTGCTTCACGGGCGGGAGCTCTGGTGCACCAAGAAAAGAGACGCACGGAGAGAAGAAGGTCGCAGAGACAAAGGGGAACTCGCCTCCGCGACTTGGACCTCTTCTTCACGACTGAACAGGCATGCTCTGTGCCGCCCAGTCACATTCGACACGAAGAGACGAGAACTGCAGGTGGAAGAAGCGTCTGACTCAGATGATTTCTACAGCGAAAAACGTTCAAAGAGACAGAGCGAACCCGGTCCTGGGAGAAGACTCAAAGAGCGTCAGGAGTTCTGCTCCCAAAGAAAAGAACACCACGGCCAGAGACTAGAGACGAGCAGCGACTCAAACTTTCCTGATGCCATGTCCAACTGGTCTTCTCCTCTCTCTCTCCACGACCAGCTCAGTTATCAAAGAGCTTGCGGATCGACTGAAGCAGCACCGAAAAGGCAGGGCTTCTTCGCCGGAAACCTCTCGAGTTTTTTTGCGGCCCCGAAGAGAGGGCAGCGGAAAGCGACAGGAAACTGTGTGCCTCCTCAAAAGACGAAGAGGAGTCAGGGGAGAAGACAGGAAATTTGTGAGTTTTAAGGAACGGAGAAAGGGAAGAGACGTCGCGGAACCGAGCGGAAGAAAGGTCAGCGTCTCCAAGCGGTGAGGAGCGACGGAAAGCGAGAATGCCGTCGTCTCGCCGTCTGTTCGGGGACAGAAAAAGCGAAAGAAACAATGGCGGAAGCAGATCCACACGGAGAAGAGAGGCCAGCGAGAAGGAGAGGAAGAACAGAAGAGAAAAAGAAGGAAGAGGAAGAAAGAAGGAAACGGCGGAAAGCCACGCGAGGAGACCCGCAAAGGCGCGGGCACCACAGTAACTCGACCTTGTCGGTTCGTGGGAGTCGAACCCTCTGGTGTACATACACCCGAGAAAACAAGCAAAAGAGACGCCTTTTTTCGTGTTTGTGAAAAATTAGGGGACAAAGCTGACATGCAGACCTCAACAACGCCTGCTCGTCTACGTCGGCCGACAGCGACAGAGACACCTGGATGTGCCGGCGACATTGCGGGGCAGTTCCAGGGCCTCGCGACAGAAAGCTCTTTACGGCGCCTGTTTGGCAACGTTTTCTTCGTTTTCTTCGTTTTCTTCCGGGTTTCTTTCTGTTTTATTTTCTCTCTGGCCGCGGAAACTCGCATCGCTGCTGTCTTGTGCAGTGACTGCGACGGGTTCGCTTGGGCCGTCGCTGCTTTCGTTGTCGGTAGGAACCGCGAGAAGTCGCGACACACTGAGAACTCGCAGATTCCAGGCGCAAGAAATTCCCGGAACGAACTTCCGCGGTGCCACGCCGTCGCCTTGGGTTTTTTGTCGCCCTCTCGAGGACGCAGAGTAGCCGCTTTCCACCCCTCGTTGTCGGTTCCTTCTCTCCGCACCACCAGGGGGAAATGCGGCTGGAATTCCGGTGTATGTACACCCGAGAAAGGGAAGATTCGCCGGCGTTCCGACAGGGACGGAAAGGCCCGTCGCCCTTGGCTCGCTTCCCCTCCAGCGATTGGGAGAAACCCGGAAGCCGCAGTTCACGATCGATTTAGATTTTATGCATGTACAGAGCGTTGAGGTGGCGGAGACCCCACTGATCCGCTTTTTTGTAGAGAAAGACCTCTTTTCGCTCGGCTGACGTCTCAGTTGATCGTCTCAAAGACCTCACCTGGGTGTACAGACACCGTAGAGAAAGAGGTCTGCGGATCGCGCGATCCTGTGAAGGGCCGGCCCCGCCGCCTGCCACGTTTCCAGGAGAGAGGATTTGTCCTGTGACGATTCTCTGGTGAATGAATTTACGTTTTGCGTCTCTCTCGAGGCGAGGAATCCACGCGTGCCGGGAGGCCCAGCTTGGCAGATCGAAATCCTCACGGGTTTGTGCTTCGATTGCAAATCCTCGTCTTCCTCGTCTGTGTGCGCGGCGCCGCTGCTCTTTCTTCGTAGCCCTGAGCACTGTGAAGAAATTCCCCTTTGTCCCCCCCCCCCGCCCGGAGCCCCAGTTTTCTTGTCAGTCTCTCCAGTTCTCGTCGCTCTAATCTTCTCGTCGTCTGTCCTCTTTGGTCTCCCGTCTCCCTGCTGTGGCGTCTCGCTCTCCTCTGTTCCTGTCGCTCCGCGACCCTTCCGTTCGCGCTCCTCTCTGTCTTTCCCTCCCTCTTGCGCGTCTCTTCCTGCCTTTGCGCCTCCTCTCTCTCTGCGTTTCCTGCTCCCTTCATTCTCTGAAAGTCGAGATGTCTCGCCTGGTGCGTCCGTCTCCGACGGCCGCTCGTGCTCGTCGCGCGGCCGCGTCGCTGGCTGCGTCTTCGCACCTGTGCCCTTTCTTGTCTCGACACACGAACCAGTCTCTGACCTCGCTCTTTCCGTTTCGCGCCTTTTGCCCGGTAGCCTCGAAATTCGACTCCTCCACGCTGCCTGCAGTCATGCGCGCCACCACTCTCAACCACCAGCATTTTCCGCCGTCTCCTGCGCCCTCTGCAGCCGCAGGCCTCGAGAGCCGCGGCGACGCCTTGGGCTCCACGGACGCTCTGACCGCGGCCGCGCCGGTGGCTTCTCTGCTGGAGTCGAAGGCGGACTTGGAGGGTCTCGAGGGCGAGGCGGCGGGCGCTTCGGCGCTGTCTCCGTTCTTCTACGAGCAGCGTTTCACGGCGGCCATAAACGAACTGCATGCAGAGGGCCGCTACCGCGTCTTTGCGCAGCTGCAGCGGAAGCGCGGGGCGTTCCCGACCGCGGCGATCTTCTTCGACCGACAAAGCGGCTGGGAGGGCGACGCAGAGTCTGCGGGATCTGGAGCCCAAGGTGCTCGCGAGGCCGCCGCGGCGTCGCCGAACGCAGAGGGAGGCACAGAGATACGGAGAGAGGCGGCAGGCGCACCAGGCGCGCAAGAAGAAGCGGACAGGTGGATGTGTCAATCGGTCAACGAAGAAGCATCTGAAACTGTCGCTTCCGAGGCCGTCGCCAATGTCGCGAAACAGCTCTCGCAGACTGAAGTACAGCTGTGGTGCTCGAACGACTACCTAGGCATGGGTCAGAACCCAGTCGTCATTCAAGTGAGGCCGGAAGGGGAAGCAGAAAGAAATCGAAAATAAACGTTGGTGCCTAGCAGACAGGAGACAGGGAGAGGAAGCAGAGAGATGTCGGAAATAAAGCTGGGTGCGTAGCGGACAGGAGAATTGAAGAGGAAAAGAAAGAAGAGAGACAGGAAGAGAGAGGAAATGGGACGACAGAGAGACAGGAGGCGGAGGGCGCAAGGGAGAGAGAGAGTGAAGAAAGAGTAGGACGAGAAAGAAAGCGGAGGAGGGAGACAGAAAGAGGAAAGAAAGGAAGGGGGGAGGAGGAGAAGGCCTGAGAAGGGGGGATATGGACTCGCTACATGTTTTCAGTCGCTCCTTTTATAAAACATGAGCTGGGAAACTCCAGCTGATTCGCGCTCCTTTGTGACGCCAGTCTGCAAGGATCGGTTTTCAGTTTTTCGATCTCTGAATGCATCAGGCAGCCCACGAGGCGTTGGACGCCGCAGGCGCGGGAGCTGGAGGCACACGCAACATCAGCGGAAATTGCACCTTCCACTTGGAGCTCGAACGCGAGCTGGCTGCTCTCCACGGCAAGGAAGCGGCCCTCCTCTTTACCTCCGGTACGAGCCGCAGCAGAAGAGGAGAGGGAACGAACGACGGAAAGAGCGAACGGAGAAACGAGAGAGTGGAGGAATGAAAGCAGAAAAGGGAGAAGAGGAGAACGACACAGAGGAAGCAAAGAAGGGAAGCAACAGAGCAGGGAGGGGAAGAGCGGATGCGTAAAGAAGAATGACGGAAGAAGGGCAGCACAGCGAGAGAAGTGATTGAGAGTAACGGCAGAGCAGACTGGATATTCGCGGATATTTCACGTTCAGGCGCAAGAGAGGCGCTCAAGCGGAGTGTGAAAGAACACAAAAAACTCAAGAAATTGGGATGCGGCGAAGAAGACGGAGGTGACAAGATGAGAAGAAGAGAAGGGGGAAGAAGAACACGGGTGCAGGAAACCAGGAAGGGGGAACAGAGGAAAGAAGGAAACTTCGCTAGATTTAGACGCGCCACATGAATACACAGTCTGATTGTTGTCCTTCTGCGCGTATGACATTTCCGCCGATTCTTCTCAAACTTTGATCTCCTTCCCCTTTTCTCAATCAGCCATTTTCCTTCGTGTGCTTGCCTGTCTTTTCTCTCTTCTTCTCTCTCTTCTTCTCTCGCTTCTTCCTGCGCTCTCCTCTTGCTCTTTTCCGGTGCGTTTTAGGGTACGTGGCGAACGAGGCGACGCTGTCGACTTTGGGGAAGTTGCTTCCGAACTTGCACATTTTCTCTGACGAGAAAAACCACGCGTCCATCATTGCAGGCATTCGAGGCGCGCGCTGCGCGAAGCGTATTTTCCGGCACAACGACCTGATTCACTTGGAGAGCTTGCTCGCTGCGGCCCCGGCGGATGTCCCGAAGCTGATTGTCTTCGAGAGTATCTACAGCATGGACGGCAGTGTGGCGCCTGTGAAGGAGATCTGTGACTTGGCAGAAAAATTCAACTCTCTCACGTACATCGATGAAGTCCACTCCGTCGGCATGTACGGCCGAACGGGCGGCGGCGTTACTGAACAGTCCGGACAGCAACTGCGCGTCGACCTCATCAATGGTGTGTAGGAAAGTCAAGTCCTCGTCTTTTTTTCATGGTCGGGTCCTCGTATGGCGTTTGCTCTCCGTTTCGTCTCACAGTTGCGCTCGTGCTCTTCTCGCTGTGTTGTTTTCTTCTGCTTCGTGCCTTCCCTTCTTCTCTTCTACTCTCGCTTCCTTCTCGTTCTCCTTTCATCGTCTCTCCTTCTCACTGAGTGCACTCTTCCTTCCTTTTTCCGCTGCGGATCTCTTTGTCTCATTTCTCTTCCTCTACGGTGTGTTTTGTTGTTTCTTCTTTTCTCTCCGACTTCCAGGGACGCTGGCGAAGGCTGTCGGCGTCTTCGGCGGCTACGTGGCGGGTATGGCAACTCTGATCGACTGCATTCGTTCGTATGCAGGTGAGGAAAGGCTCTCAGGTCAGAGGGAGCTTCTCTCCTGAAGTGAGACGAAAAAAAAGGACATGCCTTGTTCAAATGCCCGAATTCGGACGCTCCGCGTGATTCTCAAGCAAAAACGTAACATGGACTGCGGTGGAAAGTGCATTTCCAAAAGGAAACGAGATATCTGGCGTCGAGAACTGAGACTTACACAGCCAACTACAGTCTGGAGTGCGTGGATGGCGTCTTTCATGTCTGTTCCTTCCTCATTCTGGCTTCCTCTGTTCGGAGCAGTCATCTTTTTTCTCTCCATGTGCTTCTCCTTTTTACGTCGACTCTAAGTAGTCTCTCGTTCTTTCTTGTCTGGAATCTTTGCCTCTCTGTCTGTGCACTGTCTCCTTCGTCTCTGCTGTGTGGTGCTAACGTTTGGCGTTGTGTGTTTCCTGCTTGTCGTCTCACCGTTTCCTCGAGTTTTCCACGGTCTTCATGCCGCGGTATTCACCCTTTTTGTCAGTAGTTTCTGCCTTCTGTTCCGCAATTCCTTTCTGTTAAAGTCTCTCGTTTTTTCCTTTTTTTCTAGCCGGTTTCATCTTCACGTCCTCAGTGCCGCCGGCCGTGGCGGCGGCGGCAACCGCTTCGATCAGATACCTTCGTCGTTCGTCGTAAGGCTCCTCAGACTGATTCGTCTTTTCGTTATCTCCAACTTCGCTCTCTTCTTCTCCTTCGTTATTGCTTTTTCTAGCTTTCGCTTGCCTTCTCTTTTTTCTCCTTTTCTTGTCCCTCTGCTCCTTCTCTCTGGACACACGGTGCTGGCTGCGGTTGAAGACTTAGTCTCCCCCACTTTGTTCATGCCTCCGCGGAGACAAGAAGTTTCTTCTCTGTGTGCTCCGTTGCTCTCTTTCTCTTCTCTATCTTCCGTCTCTGTCGCACATTTTACTCCTTCTGTCTTGCCCATCGTGTGTCTCTCGCGTCCTGCACTCCTTCATCTGTTCCTGGCCTCTCCCTGTCTCGGATTTTCCTCGCTGTCTTCTTCCCCGTAGCCTCTGTCCGCTCCTTGTAGTTCACTCTCCAGTCGTCTCCCTTTCTCACCTTTTTCTTCTTTTCCAGCACCGAGCGGTACCTTCAGCAGTTGCGCGCGACGCAGCTGAAGACGCTTCTGCTGTCTCGGGACTTCCCCGTTCTCCTGAATCCGAGCCACATTGTCCCCCTTCTTGTCGGTTGCCCGATTGCATGCAAACGCGCTTCCGACCTCCTGCTCCACGAGCACAAGGTACGGCGGAAGAACAGTGCTGGAAAAAGCCACAGAGAAAGATCTTGAACAGGCTGCTTTAAAAAGTCAAAACAAAGTGCTTGCCAGCAACTTGAAAGAAGAAAGGCTTTTCACCAAGTTCCACTCTGTTCGTTTCCAAAGAAGAGTCCAAGCAGGTGTCCAGTCCAGAAGCACCCCTGTGGGGTTTCGATGCATGCGCGCGCTGTTCCAGGACAAGTGGAGGAGGGTCTTTTCCTTCCCGGTCCGTTTCCTAAATCGGTAAATTGAAAATCTAAAGCAAATTCCATCTTTCAACAGTAGTCTAATCAGGCAGCAAACCAAAGCTGAGTCGCTTCATGTGTTTGCAAATCCCCCCGAGAAGTCGGGATGAAACTCACACAAATGCACCGGATCTGTGTGAAAGGAAAGTGGGTCAAAAGGAAGACTGTTCGGCCTTCCTTACAGCGAGCGCAGGACAGTCCTCCCTCTTTTCGTTTCCTCGAATTCCAACCACGTCTTCATTCTCTCTTCTGCGTTTTCGTCTGTTCCTCTGTGTCCGCTCTTCTCAGCTGTACATACAGCCCATCAACTACCCCACAGTGCCTCGAGGTTCGGAGCGCTTGCGCGTCACTCCGGGGCCTCTCCACTCCTACGACGACGTCCTCAATCTTGTAGATGCTCTTGACCAGGTATGTTGCTGGGCATGAAGTCCTTTTTCTAACTAGGCAGTGAAAACGCGTTTATACGGAACTCTGGTCTCTCGTGCGCCTGAAAAGCGATGTGAACTACCCTTTTGTTGTCTAAAAGGAGACACCTTAATTTCGAAAGGAAAAGGGATTTGTTTACTCTTTTTTAAAAGGTTAACTATGTAATACGTGTTGAATGCTATAAGGAGAAAACTTCTAAATGTCTATCCAATATTTGTAAGCATTATATTTTCCATTTTTGAATTGGAGATATGACGCTCCCAAGGCAGATCGTAGTGTTTCCAGTTTCCCCCGGATATAGAGCTGCACCGTCGTCGTGTCTTCAGCTTCTCCCGCATGAGGGCGTGGAGGTCGCTCTCCGCCTTCTCCCTCAAAAGATAACTCATCACATAATCACCGGGACTTCTTCGTATCTGCGATAGAGGAGTGGACAGAGAAGGTGGAGAAACTTCTGGAATTTTCAGAAGTGGTGCGAATCGAATGCCTTGCGTCTCAGTCTGTCTTGTTTGAAGAGTTGAAGAGACGCGCGTTGCGAGCGTTCACCGCCCTGTAGGGTTTGGTTTGTCCGTAGATTTTTCTTGGTTCCGCAACAGTTTACTGTGATGCTGAGTCGATTTCTCCACCTGCTCTCCACTGTGGGATCCAACGTTTTCAACGCTTCCGCAGGTCTGGAGTGTGTTGGGATTGATGCGCGCGACCGCGTTCAAGGAGCAGCGGGGCCTCTTGGTGGGGCCGCATGCAGTGGAGAAGAGATTCCCCTCCGAGACGCCTCTGTGGGGATCTGGAGAAGCGAGCGTGGAGGCCGGACTGCGCGAGTGTGAAGAGAAGAGTGGGGAGTCTGCGAAAGAGTTGCTGCGTATGCTTCTTGAAGCCCAGTTTTTCTTCTCAGAGCGACAACCGGACAAGCAACAGGTGCATGCAGTCGACAAGCTGCGCGACTCTGCCTCCAGTGGCGCCTCTTGCGCGTCTTCTCTCTTTCTCTCTCGGGAGAGAGACGGATGGAACGAAAGAAAAGAGGGTGCTTCTCCTCAGGCCGCGGAAGTGGCGGACGCTGAAAGACTCTGGACAGAGGGAAGGGAGGGTGAAGCGGTAGGAGTCGCGTCTCGGGGTCGCGTCGAAGTTCGCGCCTAGGATGCGGGCGTTTAAAAATGCTGGGACCTCAACAGATTTCAAACTGAATATGGCGAAACCATCAAAAGCCGCCGAGGAGGGAAGAATGTGCGTGGTGATCGACTCGTCAAAACTTGGTTGTCTGAACCTTGTAATGGTCCGTATTCAGTATTCGAGGTACTCTGATTATTTGTTCATTTGAGTTAGATGCCCATGTTTTCACCATCTCCGTACATCGTGCTGGGGAAGACGCGGAAGCTGCTGCGGCCTTCATCAGCCGTCTGGGTGTCTTCTTCCCGAAACGCGGTGGACTAGATGCCGCCCTTTCTCCCGCGAACCTTCGCGATTTCTCCCAAGTCCCCGAAGCGGCCATGGCAAAGGTTTCTCCGGAAAACGCGTTGCGAGTTCCCTCGCCTTCTGTGTCGGATTTCTCTGTAGACAAAGAGTTCGTCTCCTCACGAAGCGGCAACTTGCACAACTGTGTTCACGTTCCCCAGGTTCTTTGTCTCTTCCCGGACTTCCGCCTGATAAACGAACATCTGCGAATTACCTTTATACGAATATCATCACAGTTTTCGCTTCCGTAGTCCCCCCTGTCGGATTGCCGTCAGAGCGGAATTCGTGGTTTCCCTCGAAGGCTTCACCCTGCAGAGGCAGTAAAACGCAGTTCCCTCTCGGTCGAAAGAGGGAAGAACTTCTACCTGCTACACGGAAAAGGATTCTAACAGTACGCCTTTGACTCTGGGTTTTCTGCCGCTTTCGCAAAAAAGCCATCGGAAGAGAAATCCTGTTTTCCCGCAGGTATCTCTAGGGCCACCATCACCTTTGTGCACTTTCGGAGCGAAACACAAACTCTCCACAAGTCCGCATTACCCGACGAAAATGGTGTCAATCCAGAGACTCTTTTATAGGCAAACATACATTTATCCATATCTATCTATATACATATATATACATATATTTACATATATATACATATATATATATATATATACATATATATATATATACATATATATATATATACATATATATGTATGTATGACAAAGGAGATAAAAGTGGGAAAAGCGAGAGTGATGTGTGAAGGCATTCGATGATGAGGTGCATCTGGAGTTCTTTATAAAAATTAGGAAAGCGTGCCTATGCGAAATTTCGACTTTTTTTGAGATTGGTCCCTTCGGCGTCCCAGTGCCCTTCGCAAACAGGACGGCGGATTCCTTGCGTCTTCTTTCCCTGGAGTGTCTTCCCAACTTCTCTTTGAGGCCAGTCGTGTTCTCTTCTTCGCTTCCTTCTCGTCTGTTTGATGGACTTACGCATTTTATCTGGCTTTCTACGAGCTTAAAGACTGAAAGCGCGTCTCTCTCGCTCTCTCCCCGCGTGTCAGCACCCTCCCCCCTTTTCTCCGCGTTTCTCGCGTTCCTGAGGGAAGATTCAGTCTAACATTTGCTAAGAGACTTGTAAGTTCTCTTCCTCCTGCACAGGAGCCGCGAAAAGCTCTGCTGTTTTCCTCCCAAAGTCCCTTTTCCTTCTTGCTCCCTCACCCCTCGCCGCCTCTCTGCGCCGCTCGACAGCCTCCAGTAGTGTCTTGACAGCTCGAGAGCGTGCTTGCCAGACCGGCTGTCTCACCTGTTCCCTCGTCTTTTCTCTTCCTTTTTCGTCGCTTTTCTCCTCGCCTTCATTCGATGGTCCAGCCTCGTCGCTGCGTTTCCATCTGCTTTTCCAAGCGAAAAAACGCTTGTTTCTTCGAGTGAAAAAGTAGGCTTCTGCAGATGTGAGAAAAAAGACTGGGGTCCGCTGCGAGCACAATTACCCATTCTTCTCAGTTGCACGGGGACGCCCCTGCTTTGAGTTCGTTCGGGAAGATCTCAGCGTCTGGGAGACGACTCCGTTTCTCTCTTGGATGAATTATGGGATCTGTGGATCTGAGACACGCGCTTCTCCCCGATTTCTCCGGGGCAATGTAAAGCCTTTCCCCTCGTTTCCTGACTTCGCTCTTGTCTTGACCTGCGACAGCTCGCGCGAACGCTCGAGCTACAGCGATCTTCAGGACTAGCGTTGGCTGCCCTTCCGGTTTTTCTCGTACGCGAATAAATTAAAGTTAAATATACGTATAAAAATAAAGATATACATATATGTGTAGGTGTATGTGGATGGAGTTTCGTTTCCTCTCTGAGCTAGCCGGGCGAGAAGAGCTGGGATTTCTCCTTTCCTCTGAAAAAAAGGAACGCGAAGGCTCCTCTCGCGTCTCCATGCAGCTCTTTCCTTCTCCCATTTTTCACCCGTCTCTCCTCTTCATCACCTTCCTATTCCACCTGCTGTCTGTCCTTATCCTTCCTGTCCATCTCCCTCCAGTCCATCTCCTTTCGTCGACTTCTCTTTTGAACATCCGTTTTTCGCTCTGCCAATGAAATGGAGACCTTCGCCCCCGAGAGTCTGGCGCCTCGCCCTGTGCATCTGTTCACGTCTGCGCCTTCCCAGAGGGCCTCCCCGCCCTCTGGTCGCATGCACTCACCTGCTCTGCAGGCTGCGTTTCCCCCGTCTCTGGGCGCTCCTGACAAGCGCTCAAAGTCTCCCTTCAGTCGAGAGTACGTTTCACCCCAAAAGACGTGGAGGAGCCTTGGCACTATCTCCCCAGACTTCATCGGTGCGTCTCGCCTGAACTCGGAAGAACTCGGAGTCCAGACGGCCTCCTCCCTCCATCTGGCGAGAAAAGTCGATCTCCCAAGTGGCTTCGAGAATCTGGAAAAAGACGCCGCGCGCCTCACTTTCTTTCTCGCAGCGAACGACCAAGCTGGTCGTCGAAAGGCCTCGCTCGAGGCGGTCTACCTGGCGCAGGAGCAGCACAGCGAACTGCAGAAGAAAGAGGTCCGCATCCAGCCTCGAATCGTAATCCCCAGTTCCGCTCCGAGCAGCGCCTCTCTGGGGTGTACATACACCCCACGCGTCCCGGGGCTAGGTCGCCATGGGGAGCCGGCGATAAACTGCGCCGCAGACGCGCAATCGCATGCGCAGGTGTCTCATCTTCCAGACGGTGAGTGGAGCTGTCTGCAGGAAGCCTCCGCGGACCACTGCGTGTGACGCCCAAGGACGTCTTCCAGAAAAGGAGACAAAATCTCCAGAAAGCTCCCGCTTTCGTCTCTGCGGCGGAGCAGGGCGGGCATTTTGTGGCGTCGAGACCCCTGAGACAAAGTGGACTTTTCGAGATGCAGAACAGATGAAAAACGCAACTGTGTGTCTCCAACGGACGAGAGAGAGGCAGATTCACAAGTGAATACGCGCGGATCGATAGAGACTGATTCGTAAATCATCAGATGCATCGGCATAGATGAACACAGGCTGTTGGGCTCCAGCCGCGCAAACGAGTCCGTTCAAGGAACACTTTGGAAAGAGGGTCGTCATCCAAGTGCTCGTTCAAATCAAAGTGTAACCAAGGATACAACTCCTTATAAATACACTTATATCTATACCAATATACATGTCTGATTTATATATACATATATGGAGCTGTGTCCGCAGGCGCGTCTCGATGATCTTCGCAATCGCTACATCCACAACAGTTGCCTCCACATGCCGCATGTCAAGTTGTGCGCACTGGGGGCGTATGGTTTGATGCGTTGCCTGATTTGCCTTTTTTTCTTCGGGGATTCTCGCGGTCTCTCTCTGTTTGCGCAGATGTTCCGAGGACAGGTCTGCGCTCTTGTCTTTCGCAAGCGCGTCTGCCGAGACAGGAGGCCGCGCCCATCAGCCTTCAGGAAGAGCTGTGTCTGGCTTCGCGCGGCCTCCGGAAGCCTTTGCTCGCGGGTGAATGCAGAGAAGAGTCGAAGGCGTTTGCAGAAGCTCTCGCTGACGCTGAGAAGCCGGAGAAAGCCCTGGTCAGCGTGGGCGAACATGCGGGAGTCGCCGCCTCTCTCTCTGGAACCGCATCCGCTGGGGAGACGACTGGGAGGTATTTTCCGCTTGTCTGCATGCTTCTCATGTCGAGCTTGTGCAACTTCGACCACGGAGTGATTCCAGCCGTTCTGGGGGAACTTCAGGAACACTTCCCGCAGATGGCGTTCCTCGAACAGAGCCTGCTCGGATCGCTCGTGTACTTCGGACTCGTCGTCGGAACTATGTTTGCAGGTGGGAAACAGAGAGAAGAGCGCGGCAAGCAGAGCAACTGAGGAAGAAGGAAACAGAAAGGAAAGAACGAGAGAGACATGGACGCCAGACAGAGAGAGAAAGAGAGAGAGAGAAAGGGAGCGAGAACCATGAAAATGTGCAGTCGGGAGAAGGAAGGAGAACGGAGAGATACAGAGAGAGCAGGAGGAAGGACGGAGACGAAGAGCTGAATAGGGAACTGGAAGGCGAGGGAAAGGGGGAGAAGAACAGAACAAACCAGAGAAGCGAAGGAAACTGCAGAGACAGAAAAGAACGAGGAGGGTACAATAACGGTTGTACACCTACAGAGGGAAGAGCGCTTCTTCGGGAAGCCACGACCCAAGCGCCTTCAAGCATGCATGCATGCTTCTCTTCATGAAAAGGAGAAACGCTTCTGCATAGTTCCACGAACAGGGTGTCACAAGCTTCACACGAGTTCACCGGAACACCGGAAAATCTCTTCGTGCCACAGGCGTCTCTTTTCTTCGCCTTTTTTTTCCTCCTTTTCTCAGGTGTCTCGTACCAGCATCTGGGAGCCAAGTGGTTGTTAGTCGCCTCTCTCGGATGTCTTAGCGCAGGACTTTACGTTTTCTCTTCCTCTTCGAGTCTCGCCGTCATGTACTTCACGCGCTTCTGCATTGGCCTTTGTCAGGTAGGCTAAATCGGTGAAGATAACTTCGTTTTAAACTGAGACGAAAGAGCAACGCTCTGTTTCTCTCTTAGTCGCAATCGCTCCTCAGCAAGTGCACTCCTTCACTCTGCTTTCTGCTAAAAAGTTGGGGACATTAACTCCAAGAGACAGGCAAAAGGAGAAATACATATCAGTGAATAACTACATATAAACATATAAAGTTCACTTCTATCTACTTATATAGATGTATACTTGTACACATTATACATGTGTGTGTATATATCTGTGTACATATATATATATATATATATATATATGCATATCTGCTTATTTATATATATCTGTATATGCAAATATAGACGAACATACATATGTATGCAAAGGAGTGGATGAAAATATATATGTATTTGTGCACATTGCTTTAGGTGTGATGTGTACATTATATATATATATATATATATATATTCTACATATATACACTCTTATTTGCATAGGCCTACAAGACTTTGTGTCAGTAAATGTGTGTACTTTCATACATCTATATATGGTCATAGGCATCTATTTATTTTTTTCGTTTATGCGTATATATACATATATATATAAGTCTTCATATATACATACATATGTGGTTTTTTTGTTCATATACATACATATATATATATGCATAAATATGTATTTATTTGCGTACATTCTTCTATATGTTTCAAAGTATATGCGGATTTGTCTATGTGTAGATACATATATATATATATATATATATATTTATTTATTTATTTCCATGTGTCTCTATATAAATATGTGTTTGCATATGCGTAAATGTGGGCACTCTATGGACCGTCTCTTTGCGCCTGTTTGAGCTGTCACGTCGTTTGGCGGCGCGAAAGAAGTCTCCGTTTTCAAAGCCGTGGAAATGCACCTCTGAGGAGAGAAACTTGTTTGTCGCGCAGGCCTTGCCTGTGGTCTACATTCCCGTTTGGGTTGACGCGTTCGCCCCTGAGGGGCAGGTCACTCGGTGGATGGCGTTTACTCAGCTCGGCGGCATCGGCGGTGAGTTTCGCTCTTTTTTTTGACGGAATGGCACGAAGCCGTATGCGTTTGCGTAGCTATCCGCCGATGCGCAACTGCAAGCGGAAGGGAAGTTGCCGGGAGAACGTTTGCGAAGGAGGTACCTGTTGAGGCGGACCTACCGCGGCCTGCGCGAACGAAACAGTAGAGAGGGAGGCTTCTCTCGTTGCGGAGACTCTACGCTCAGAGAGACTGACAGATGTCCACACTTGTCTGTAAATGTCAGAACAGATCGACCACGGCGACACAGATGTTCACGTTGGTATAACTCGGTGCAGAGACAGTCCGGGAGAAGTTGTAGAAACTTGCTCAAGGAACTTTGTCGACGTGGACGGACGCAGACAGAAGGACGCTCGTGGAGCGACTCTTGTGTGGGTTGCCTCCGTGACTTTCTCGCTTGCAACTCAGTCTGTCATCTCCTCCTGGCGACTTTCTCTCGCTTCTTCCTTGTGTTTTTCTCTGCAAATCGCTCGAAGAAAGACATCGGGAACCGCATCTCTGTGCGGCGTCGGGACGCTCGTTTTCGTCGCTCTGCCTTTCGTTTGCCTCCGTTTCTCATCGACGAGTTGTTTCATTGTCTCCTTTTTCTTTTCTTTCCAGGAACTGTGCTGGGGTACTTCTTGGGAGGAGTGCTGTCGAGGCTTCAGGACGCGAAGGTCTTCGGTCTGGCCGCCACATCCTGGCGAACGCCGTTCGTCATTCAGGTGAGAGAGAGAGAGAGGCGAGTTTTTTCGAATCTTTCCAAGGTGACAGAAAGGGAACTCTCTCGAGAGAAGGGTGGACTCTTTGTGAAGTGAAGGAAGAACTGTTTCGAGGGGGGAGATCGGTCGCAGCGGAAACACAAAAAGGATCGCCTCGTTCGTTGGATGCGCTAGGGAGGGATCTTTCTGAGATGCGAGACGAACGAGGCTGCAACTCTGTGTAGATCCGTCTTCAAAATCGGAGATACGAAGCTTGCTGAGGGAGACGACTTCTGTTGAGGATGCAAGAGAACCGTTCTCAGAGGTAACGGGAGAGTCGTCTTCAAGGGGAAGATGCTTCTTTCTTTAGATGAGAGATGCATCATTCCTGAGCTGGGAGACGCTCTGAAGATCACTAAATAGGGAAGTCGAGTTCACCTACTGCTTCTTCTCTTTACCCAGACCGTTTCTTGCGCCTTCTCCTCGTCTGTGCATGCAGTCCATCGCCCTCCTGCCGTTGATTTGCGCCCTCACATGCGCCTCTCCCAAGATGGTGAATCTCCCGGCAGCGAGCTTCGCGATTCCAGATCCTGAACGCGACGGGTGAGGATTCGAGAGTGGTAGAACGCTGGCGATCTCGAAACCAGCTATTCGCTGTCAGCCTCTTTCGCTTTTTCTTGCAGCGCTCAGTTCCGGTGCGAGCTGGACCAGCAAACAGGAGCTGTGTTGGCTGTGTGTCCGGCACAGAACGAACGGTTTCTCTGGAATCCGTTCCTGACTCGGTGCCTCGTTTTATGTCACGTTTTCTCTCGTTTCACTCTCGCTCCTCGCTTTCGATGTCTCGAATTCCTCTCAGGGGATTGGCGCTGAGGGGCGACGAAACTCAGGGACAGCCGTCGGCGCTCGGATCTGTGTGGCGAGTCTTGCGGACGTCTCTGAAGGGAGTCAAGAGCTTGCTGATGAATCGGCTTTACGTCATCACTACGCTGGGCATGAGCACACTGTACTTCGTCGTCACGGGCATCCAGTTCTGGGTCACCGAGTACATGGTCGTGGTTCTCAAGTTCGGCAAAATCAACGTCGTCGTTCTCTCCACCCTCTGCTTCCTCACCGCGCCCACCTCCGGGTACGCAGCGCGTCTGAGAAGGACAACATCTGAGGTAGAGAGAGGAGATTTTGTGGGCAGGAGAGCAACAACGGAGAAGCAGAAACAGAGAAAGAAGCAGGGAGGCCGAGAGAAGAAGAGAATTGGAGGGAGCGAGGAGAGACGAGAGGCGGAAAGACAAAAGACAACGGACGGGAGCGCTCTCTTTGGACGCCCCAGTTACGTTTTCGAGTAGAAAACGAATAAATGTCTGCCTTCGACGCGCGAGAAGCTGCGAGAACGGAGATCACGGGAAGGTCCAAGCCACACATGTAGGGCAAAAGACCTGGCACACGTCTACTCCACACTGCATAAAAAGTTCCGTTTTCCGCATGCGAGAAAAGACGGTCTCTTTCTTCTGTTTTTCAGGATCTGGTGTGGGGGGTACATCTGCGACCAATGCGGCGGCTACCGAGGGGGGCAGCAAAGGATGGCGGTGCGGGTCGCGACGGTCTTTGCTGGTAAGGACGGAGTCACGAAGCAGCTGAATTCTGTCTTGATGCATGAGCCAAAACGCACAACAGGTCTCACGCGCAAACAGACTCCGTCAACTTTGCAAAGAGTCTCAGGGGACAAGCAGCGCCGAAAGACGCACACCGACAGAGAAACAGATTCAGATCGACAAAAAGATGCGTATAGAGACAAGTAGAGATACATACATACATAGACAGTCAGATATGCATATATGTATGTATATATATATATATATATATCTTGGTGGAGATAGATATAGACGGAGATATAGATAGGTAGAGAGAGAGAAGTTGAAGTGCTATTTCAGCCATATTCATACAGAGACTGAGTCGTCTACGGTGAGATCGGTGGATAGACGCAGAGATCACGAAACGCATAGAGACGTAGATTTAGGTAGAGAGAGAGACATTTGTTTCGACAGGTATCTTGAGATTCAGGTGTGAAGAACGTAGATTTGGCCATATCGACATCGCGAGGTGAAATTGCATCGAGGAAGATTTACAGCACTCTCACGACGCCGAGGCTTTTCTCCATTCCTGTGAATGTTCAGGTCTGGCCGCCCTGCAAGCTGTAGCTTGCGTGTACGTCTCAGACATTTACCGGTTCGCTGGTCTCTTGTGGGGATCTCTCTTCTGCGGTGCCGCCCTCGTCCCGGTAGCCATTGGCATGATTCTCTCCTCTGTTCCAGTGCACCATCGCAGCCTCTCTTCTGCCGTCTCGCAGTTCGCGTAAGCTGCACAACGTTTCTCAAAGGACACTACATCCTCCCCAACGCAAGCAAATGCGCCTCGAGTTGTGTGCATGCATATACATATACTTAAATATATATATGTATATATACTTAAATATATATATGTATATATACTTAAATATATATACATATATATACTTAAATGTGCATGTGTGTACTTAAATATATGTATATATGATCGTGCATCTGATTCGCAAGAGAGGGAAGCGAGGGCAGGTCAGAATATATATATATATAAATATATACATCTATGTATGTATATGTATGTAGGTGTGTGTGTATGGGTGGAGATAGAGAGAGGGGAGGGAACGAGGCATATTCAAGGCATGTGTTTGGCTGAAAACGCAGGAAAAAGAAGACGAGAAACAAAAACCTGCATGCGCACATATACATGCATAGGTGCATATATGCATATGCATACGCACATGCGTATAAACAGATACAGATACTGCGCATTAAAGGATTTGTCTTGTGTATGGGAGTAGAGTCTCTAGGGTTTGGTTTTTTTTCTCGATTTTCCAAAGCTGGAGGAGAGAGCAGCGCGTTTGTCTGAAGGTGCAGTCGGTGTTTCGGGGAGGAAGACTTGTTTTTAGATGAAAAACGTAGAGAAAACTCTTCACCTTTCCTTCGCTGAGAGACTGAAAGGAAAAAGATATCTGTAGAGGGAAGAGAGGGACTTGGTGTGAATGTTTTCTTTTTTCTCAAGAAATGATTTTCCGTTTTTCTTCAGCTACCATATCTTCGGATGGTTTGCCGCGCCTCTCGCCAGCGGTGCAGTGATGGATTTCGTCGACACTTGGCAAGCGCAGCAGACCGCTTTCCCTGTCTCCAAGGAACTTCCTCTGGAGTGAGCTTATACACATATGCTTGTTAGAGTTGTAGATTAATCATTCCATTCCCGAAAAGTACTTTCTCTTCCCTCTCTCCCCATGTACACGCATTTGTACACCTGTATGTACATGTTTGCATAGACACGTGTATATGTATACACATGTATATATACATATACATATATATATATATACATATATATATATATATACATATACATATATATATATATATTTATGTATGCCTTTAGCGATCTGGAGATGAGATGAAGTGGAAAGGTGGAGTTGCAGACTGAATTCTCGTGAAAGTTCCTTGAGTCTTTTTCCAGCTCTAGACGTCACATATTTGTTCCGGCGAACGCACATCATAGACCAGCACTTGACGGTTCGTCCACCCAGTGTGCAAAAGACATGTCCGAGATGTTTCTCGGACCTGAATGCGTCACCGCACACCGACTTCGAACGTGAAGATGTAAACGGCTCGTGGGTTTCTGTGTCCTCCTGTGTCTCTTTACACGCTGTGGGGAATCTCTGCTTTTGAGCATTGTTTTTTTGTGGTGGCGGGTCCTTGCGAAGATCTCTCTGCAGAAGCAGCGCGTGTCTTTCTGTTGTGGATTTTCTTCTCGACGTCGGATTTGTGTATCCGTCTTTTTTTCCATGGTCGTTTCTCCACTGCAGACGGTGGTCGACGTGCATCAGCGTCTCGGAAACACTTGAGGATTCTTTTTTTTTCTTTTTTCAGAGTCGGCTTTTCGATGATTTTGTGCGTGAGCGTTCTCGGATTCGCGTTCTTCGCCGTCGCAAATCTCCTCGTAAGTTCCAGCCTTTTGCCTTTTCTTTTTCTTCTTCGTCGGTGTGCTCGTCCTCTCTCCACTCTGGTTTCTGAGGGCCTGTGGCGTTTTCGTGTCTTGTGCCGTATTCCTTTCTCGGTCTCTCCCGGTTCGTTTGTCTCTGCTTCTCCCATTCTTCTGCGACCTCATGTTCTCTCCACCCTGCTTGCGTCTACCGCCTCCACTTTGTTTTCTCTCTCTCGCTACGTCTTCCCAGACTCTTCCCTCTGAGGAAATCGCGAAAGAAGAACTCGAGCTGCAGCTTGCGCGCAGCCGCCTTCCGACCTTCTCTTTCTGAACGCTCAGGCTGCCGAGCCTCAGAAGGAATCAGGTCCCGCGAGAACAACCGAAGAGCAGGCGCAAGGAGAAAGTTAAACACTGCTGGACTGAAACGGTTCTGCACAGACACGCGCAAATGAAGCACACTCGTGCAGGTCACATTCACATTCACGCATGCGATTACGTACATACATAAATACATACATATATATATATATATATATATATATATGTATATATTTATGTATCATATATACATATATGGATATATATATATATATATGGATATATATGTATATGTTTGTATATATATGTATATGTGTAAACATATATATAAGTATTTATGTGTGTGAGTTCGACCCGATATGTTGATGTTTGCATCTGCATGCGTGTCTGTTAGCACTCCCGGGTGTCGATGGGGAGAGTGGGAGTGTCGGTGGAACACAGGTGGAAGGCTTTGGTTTTCCCGGGGTCTCAGGGATCTGGATTTTTCGCGGATGTTTCGTCGTTCTGCGGGAGGAGAGCGGCTTTCCAGTTTTTGGATGGAGGCGGACACAGTTCCCCTTCGAAGGAGAACTGTAGACGTTTCCTGGAGCACAGGAGTCCTCGACGAAGCGACTCAAACTGTCGATTTACCATGTTTCCAGGGCCGCAGCACAAACGATCCAGGTGTTGTGTGCGATGGAGAGAGAGGCAGGGGGAACTCAGCATTCCTTTGTTGTCCCTGACGGAGAGGACTCTGTGGAGAGTGGTGCTCTGTGGACAGAAGGAAAGTTCAGAGCAGTGCGAGCCTGTCTACTCCGTGGTCTGCAAGTTTCACCGTATACGAATATGCATTGTCTCTGTGCAAGTGGGCTGAACACCGGCACGTGGAGTCCTAAACGTTTGCTTCCAGTTATTTGAAGTACAGACAACTCTTGTGTTCAATGATTTCCGCCATTACGGTCCTTAGGAAACTGGATCACCTCCAGGTAGACAAGAGAGAAACAGGCAACTTCTCTGCGTTTCTGCTGTACACCACCACAGTCCCAGGGTACTTCGAGAAAAAGGGCAGTTGCGAGCATCGGGATCCAGCACCCGGCGATACAGACTCCACATCGGTCTGTCGCTCGCGTCATATCTGGTTGATGGTGTGCAGTTGAAAGAGACCTTTGCTGGGTTGTGTCTGAACGACTAAACCGTTTGCATTCGCTAGAGTTCCGACAATGTTTCCTGTCGGTGGACACCGCCTGCGTCCTGTGTCTTTCAGATATTTGCTTTCGATGAAACGTCTGTATAAAGGGGTCAACCTTTTTGGGTTAGTCGTGGTCTAAGATAAGCCGTTTCATAGTTTATGCGAAGCAAATTCGTACTCTTGACCACAGCTGATACACGGGAGAAAGCAGTGGCCGTTGTAGTCTACGTCTCAGAAGCGTTCGAAGGATGGACTGAGGACAGACGGTGCACTGTTTTTCAGCTGAGTTGAGAACGTTCCAAGACGTTCCGCGTACCCGCGTTGACACCCACACACCCTCACGGAGATTCCAGTCTGCATTTCCAAATGTTCAGTTTTGTGTACAGCTCAGTCATACCATTTTTCGAGCCACCTACCACCATACGTTCATACACACATGAACAAATATATATCAATACATATATATATATATATATATATATATTAAGATCTCTAAAGTTATATGTATCTCTCTACATATATCTACATATATGTGTATCTACATTTTTGTTAATCTATTTGAAAATATAAATAAATATATGTAGGTAGAGGTGCAAGGGACGACAAGATGGAAAGGGAGGAGCTGTGCTAGGGGGATGCAGTAGCTCTCTCTATCGACGTTCAACCGTACGGAATCTGGATGAGAAAATGTGCGCAAGTGTGTAACTTAGCGGCGTTTTCTGCATTTATCTGCGAACTGCGATTTTTTCTGGAGACGCGAACGGTGGAAGACACCCGACACAGTTGCTTGCGGCAAAGTTCCTGAATGCCAGACGGGAAGAAACTGGTGGTTTTTGGGCTCTGGCTGCAAGGCAGCTTGTGGAGTTCCGAGTTCTCGCTCTCCACAGACTGTGCGCGTTTTCCTTCACCGATGGTAAGCAGAGGTCGACGAAGAGGGGAAGAGAAACTCTGCGTAAGGAAGTCTCGAGCCTCAGACGCGGGAATAAAGAACTTGGAGGCTTCACAGCGCCTCTCTCGAATTCCAGGCACACACAGTCTGTCTTCTCACGGTCTCACTACTTTCAGCGAAAACTCTCTTTTTCCTTGGAGATCCCTTTGATCGATTACTCTTCTGAGATTCTGGCGTCGACTGCCAGAAAGTCCACTCCTTTCTGAGCAGGACACAGACAGGGACTAGCAGTGGAAGCTGCAGGGTTCAAGCGAGCATGCTTCCAGAATGTGTGCGAGGAGAGAGGAGTGAATCGTTTTTCGACGAAAGAAACAACAACTGAGAGACGCCAGAGGAAAAGCGCGAAGGAACGGCACGCTTGCGTCTGTCCTGTCCCTCTTTGGCGGTGTCTTTGGAGTTTGCAAAGGTTCCCTAGCTTCTCCGGAAAAGTCGAGAAGACGCAGGAACAAAGCCGTTCCTCTCACTCTCTCGTTTCGCTTGTTCAGACGCTGAAGCTCGACCTTTCTGTCTGTGTAAAAGAGAATGAGAAGTCTCAAAAATGCTTCAGGTCGCCCGACAGAGACTGCGATCAAGACAACGGAAGAAAATACGCGCTTCTTTTCAGTCGTGCTCTCCCGCATGAGCGAGTCTCAAAACCTTCACCGCAAAAATCTTTTCTATCTCAGCTGTCGATGCGTATCTAAATCTATGTACAGAGGCACGCGACACTGAAACCGCCCATAGCGGCCTCTCTGCGCAAAGTCGTGGGCAGTGGAGGGGGGCGCGAAGAATGAAGAAAAAGAAGCAAGATTCTCCCCGAAGAAAACTGCAAACACCAAGCTGTAGCCTGCAAACGCACTCCTTCCCCAATTTCCTTCCTCAAGGGCAAGACACAGCGAGTCGCCGGCAACTCCGAGAGAAGCGACAGCAGGAAGTCGGAGGGTCGGAGGAAGAGCAGCAAAGTCATGCAAGAGCGGAAACTTCGCAAACAAGCAGAAAGCTGATTTCGCAGGGAGAGAATGTGCAGTGTCTTTAAAACCGTCAACCTAAACCATAGAGAGACCGAAGGGCATGCGCGCAGCTGGCGCGCCCGCGCGCGGTGAAAGTGACTCGGATTTTCGCAAGTCCGGAAAGATCGGCGACGTTTCAGCAACTTGCACCTTTTTTGCGCAGATCGAATGCGAGAAAACTACGGACAGCCTTCGAGAGCAACGCAGCATTCGTCAAAACGGACGGGAAGCGAGAAAAGGAGCTTCGCACACCGCCGCACTGCGTCGAAGCAACAAGACCATGAGAAGAGACCGCGTCAATTCTCCCTCCTCTGTCGGTGTCTTCCGCGCTTGTCTCGGCGGTTCTTCCGCTTGCTGTCTTCCCCTGTCTTTCCTTTTTCCCCTCCACTTCGCCTTTTCTCGTAAACCTTAGCTGCGTCGAAACTGAAACCAAGACCACTGTTCCGCTGCGAGGTGTACAAAATACGCCTCGCGCCAGTGTCTGCCGCTCCCGTTTGCGCGTTCTCTACGGCGGTTTCTCTGCGTTTTTCTCGGCAGAAAGCTGTTTCTTCGCGGAGAGACTCTTCAACAGGCGCAGTCGAAACTTCAGCTGAGGGACAGCAAGCCACTCTCCGCGGGAAGATCTCCACTTTCCCCCTGCCTATTTTGATCTGTTCCCTCCGCGCTGCGCCTCAGTGTGCAGCGCCCGAGCTGTCGGGCGTTGGGTGTGTCTGTATTGTTTTTTTCGGAGAGAGATCTCTTTTCAACGCGAAATTTCTTCCTCTCTGCGCCTGAGAAAACGAAAGCCTCCGTCTTCTTCTGCATGTCGTTCAGAGTTTTTTTCTAGAAAGGCGATGCACACCCTGGATCGGTCTCCTCCGCAGAAATCCCTTGGACTTCCAGAGTTGTTTCTTCCTGCTTCTCTCTCACAGGACGCTTTCCTCTCGCGTCCTCCAACACAATTACTCACTTTTCTTCTGAAGCAACAGCGTTTACTCTCTGTATACTCGCAGGTCTCCTCCTCCCCTCTCCTTCTCTCGAGCCTTCTCTTCGTACATCAGTCTCTCTCTCTCCGCCCTCCTCATTTGACAGCCACTCTTCTTCCTCTTCTTTCTCTTTTTCCTCTTTTTTTTCCTCTTTTTTCTGGGCTTCGCTTTGTTCTCTCTCTCTTCCCTCTCTTCTCTCTCCCTTTTGCTTCCCGGCATCGCCTTCTATCTGGCGAGTTGCTGTCGCGAGATGCGTCAGCTATGCGAGGACATTCAGAGTCTCGAGGGCCTCATTTCTCCCCGTCTTCTCCCACAAGTGTCGAGCAGCCTCCGGGGCTCGCCCGCCTCCTCCGAGGGAGAACAGATTCTGCATGCTCCACTTCTTCTCGCTCAGGAAGCTGCTCCTCGAAGCACCGCGTGAGGGACGACGTCGAGGCTGCAGAGACGCGTCTCCAGCTTTGATCGCCAGAGCCGAGTTCTGCCGTGTATTTCTTGGCCGCGTTGAGAGCACCCGCTGCTGAGGACTCCAGCGTCCACTCGAAAAGCAGCATGCGCATGCAAACGTTTCACAGATAGTGCTGTTCACTGTGTCCTGCGTTTCATCGGGAGGCCTGGAACGAAGGCTGCTGTCTCGCAGAGTCCTTTTGGGCGAGAAGTGATCTGCACCGGAGAGAACTATGAGTCACCCGCGCAGGTCCAGGGAAGCGAATCTTTCTTTGCATGCGAGTGCAGACGAGGCGTCCTTACGCGCTTCGTATCGCTCGATTGGCTCCTCGTACAAAGATGCCCAGAAGCTCGGAGAAAAGTCGAGAAACTCAGTAGGCGGAACATCCGCGGTCAGGGCTCGGAGACGCCTGTCTCTCAGCTCGGAGCCAGGCGGCCGCGCAGGCGAAAACGCAGGCAGTATCGAGAGACTGAGTGTCTCCTACTCTTCCCACCAGACAAACACAAAACTGGAAAACTCTGCTTCTCTCCCTGAAAAGAAATCTGACGAACTCTCTAAAGTTCCACACCGTTCCGCCGCTACTTCTGCCTCTTCCTCTTCGTCGTCTTCTTCATCTTCCTCTTCTTCGTCTTCCTCTTCTTCATCTTCCTCTGCTTCATCTTCCTCTGCTTCATCTTCCTCTGCTTCGTCTTCCTCTGCTTCATCTTCCTCTTCTTCGTCTTCTTCTCCAGATCCTTTAGACTGGTGGAGAGAATATCCGCCGCCGCGGGCAGTGCCTCCTTCGCCGCCCCTGCGAGCGCCACCGGATCTGCTTTTTGAGGAGAAGCGTCCTCGGAAGTCTCCAGTGAACTTGGACGATGTCCCAGTAGGACTGCATGCAGACGGAAACTTCGAGACGCTTCTCGAGCGAGCCTTAGCGCAGGAGGAGGCGCGGCTGCGCGCCTGTCCTCAGAGTCGAGAGCAAGAGCCACAGGACAAAGAACAGAAACGCACTCCGGGAGAGAAGAGAGTCCGCTGCGGTTTCCTCACGTCGGCAGGCCGCGGGTCTCTGCGGAAAGGCGAGGCGTCTGGTCTCCGAGCGGCAGCGGCCAGCCGAGAGGACCGTGCAGACACCGGAGACAGTGTGGGGTGGAGGCAGAGTCCCCGCGAGTCAGGAGTCTCCTCGGAGACGGCTGCGGACGTGGAGGGAGAGGGTGAGGCCGGGCGTTTTCGCGGGCGCGATTGGGAGAGGAGCTTCGACATCTGTCCGTCTTCAGAAAGAGGAAGAGGAGAAGGAGAAGACTCTTTGCTTTTCTCGAGGTCGCTCTCGCACTCTGTGAAAACGACTCGAACCAAATCGGAGATTCGCGAAGTGTCTCCGGCTGCGTCGCTTGTTTCTTCCGACTCGGAGAAAATGCGAGGGAAGCAGAGAGGCGGCGGCGTGAGTCCTCGGCCTTTCTTGAGGAGGCGCGGGGGGTTGCAGGCTGCGTTCGCCGCGCGATTCAGAGCGTCCGCTTCGCGGGAGAACTCCTCTGGAGCCGCGACTCTCGACCGTCAAGCCGAGTCCTCTCCCGACGGAACGCGCGAGGCCAACGCCGACGCTTCCTGCTTCAGACGAGGAGACGCCGGCCGAGACCGACAAAGGCCGCCAGTGCGAGACGAAGGCAGAGAAGCAACGGAAGAGATGGCGGACAGAGAGGACGATGAGAAGATGGAGAAGACTGGAGGGAGAAGAGAAGGACGCCTGACGAGAGGAGCGCGAGTCGCCGGTTTCGACTGCACTTTGCGAGGACCTCAGAGAGACTGGGAGGAAGAGGGAGAGGACGCGTTCGAGAGAGAAGACGACGCCGTGTCTCTTGTCTGGACAGCCAGTCCAGAGGAGGCAAGCGACGCGGGGGTCCACGAAAGGAAGGGAGACACAAAAACGGGATGGGGTCTGCCGCTGCGCGAAGCGCCGGGCGAACGCGCGGAAAGCCGTTATACGTACACCGGAGACAATGCCTTTGAGCGGAACCGGCCTGGACAACTTGCGTCGAGACGCGGCGCCGACGCCTCGCACGACTTGATCTACAGCTTCGGAGAAGGTGAGACGAAAGAGGCAGACGCGCTAGATCGAGGATCCCAGCGTGAGTCGAGAGTTCGAGGCGTCGCTTTCGCGTTTTTCGAATCCACCCTTAGAGGGTTCTCAGGTGCAACTGGAATCAGCAACTCTTGTTGGCCAGGAGAAAGCCAGTCTGAGAGCCGGGAAAGATGCGTTTCTGTATTGAAGCCTGCGCATGGGAGAGCGAGAGAGCGAGAAGAAGGAGAGCGAGTCTCTTTTCTCGTTCGAGTCCTGTGCACATCTCTGGGAGTTTCTTCAAGAAAATGGCGGAGGTTTGCAGAGTGGAAAAGGAGGAGAAGGGGAGAGTGTCGCGTGAACGAGGAAGAGGGAGAAAGAACGGGAGACGCAAAGACTATTTTGGGTCACGCTTCGAGCCTGTTTTACTGTGTCTCTCAGAGAGCGAAGAAACGGGAAGCGAGAGATGCCGAGGCGCCCGAGATCTGCCGTTGTTCGCCTCGCTGAACGAGAAGCCGCATAGAGAGTGGAGAGAGCGCAACGGCGAGCCGGCCGAGGAAGACAAGAGAGCGAAGTCGAGAGAAGACGCGCCGGAGCAGGAGGAGCGCGAGAGCAGTCGCAGTTTCTGTGCAACTCCAGAGTCTGAACGCGGCCTCCAGAGACGCTGCGGTGACGCCGGGCGAGAGACAGGGGCGTGGAGACGCGTCGAGGCGTCACGAAGACCGAGCGAGCGAGAAAGCAGAGCTCCGCTCTCTCAGAGAGCTGGAAGAGACCTGGCGGCGGGAGCCTCGGCGAACCAGCGCGATGCGTTGGAAGACGCAAGCGAGTTCGAAAGCGAACTTGAGAGAGACGGAAAGGCGCGCGAAGCGAAGCCCGCAGACCGGGTGTACGTACACCTGGCGAGCACGCGCACTGGGAGCAGCGCGAGTGTCACGACAGCCGATGGGCCGGAGCAGACTTCGAGTTCGACTCATGTCGGCGTTCTCTCCAAGTCGTTTTCCACTGCGTCTGAACTCGACGACGACGCGTTCGCCGCAGGCCTCGCTGACGTCCCTCGGGGAGTGCCTGCGGAGCGACGCGAAGGAGACGCGCGAGGGGAGGACTCGGCGCCGATCTCCGACCTCGTTCGCAGCCGGTTCTACGGCGCCGAAGCGCGCGTCCCCACCTCTCGTCTGCCATGTTTTCCGCAGCGGCCGTCTTCCGTCTCGCCAGCCTCTGAGTCGGGCAGGAGCAGGGCGCAGAGAGACGAAGACGCGCTTCTCTGCGCGGAGACGCCTGCAGCGGGATACGCAGAACACAGAGAACAGCTGGAACTCGGAGGGAGTTCTGTGGGTGGCTTTCACAGTGGAGAGACGCTCCGGAGAGAAGAGAAGGACGCCTGTTCACCAGCAGTCCTCGAAAGCAGACTCGAGCTGCTGAAACTTCAACTTCAGCGACTGCGTGATGGGGAAGCGCGGCTGAGACGCATTTCTACAGAGCTGCAGAAGCAGCGAAACGACCTGGCCTACGAACGAGGTAGAGAGAAGTCGAGATCGACCGCTGCGAGTGGGGTTTGGATTTTTGGAGGAGGGGGAATCCGGGGTCTGACGGGCGTCTCTGTTCCGCGAAGGCAAACAACCCAACACAGCACGGAACGCATGTCGCTGGTCCTCGGATCCGAGTTCTTCTCGCTCTTGACTCTTGTCGCTTCTGTTTGAGACGCCGACTTGTTCTGCGGTGTATGTTGTATGGACTGCGGGCTGACGTGGAAGTTCAGATCTTGATGTTCCTTGCACACAGAGAGTTCAGCTCGTTTTCAGCGTGTTTCTTGTGGTTCTCATGACGAAGGGGAGGACGCGTGGAACCGTAAGCCGCTTCCGTCAAGGGGATTTCGCGACGCCCAACCACCGTCAACTGCATGCTCGTGTTTTCTTCTCTCGGTTCAACCGGGTTTGAACGTTTCTTTCTTTCGTTGGCGCGCTCGCAGCCGTTCCGCCGCGTTCCCGAGGAAATGCGTCGCCGGGCGTCTCTGTGTGGCTGTTCAGAGGCGCTGCACCGCAGCGTGGAAGAGGAGCGGCGGCTCGCGATGAGAGAAGTCGAGGCAGGCCGGCAAGCTGTGCTGCGCGAGAAACGACGCGTAGCGACCGAGAGAGCGAAACTGCGAGAGTCTGTTCAGCAGCAGCAGGAGCAGCAGGAGAGGCATCGCGCGCTGCAGAGCCGTCTCGAGGAAGTGCAGGTGAGTAGAGCTGCGAGAAAGAGGCAACAGCGCCTCCAGATTTGCTGCGACTCGCCGAGGCAGAAAGTCGGCGTGGAAACTTTTCGGACGCGCGCACAACATGTGACTCCAGTCGAAGTGAGATACAGACGATTCAGCTGTCCATTGCTGCCGCACTTGTCGCGGCCATAAAAATAGTCGCGATGCATCTGGACTTGTTCCTGTGAGAGAGCGGACGCCCAGATGACCCTCGCTCGAACATTGACACCGCGCCAAGGTCTTTTCAGCTTCAGCGACCGAAAACTCCTTCTGGGTAAAGACTGCAGCAGAGTCTTGGAAAAAGAGACCAGCAGGCGAGGAAGGCAGGAGGCCAGAACGCGAGAGAGGCGAGCAGGAAGAGGGAGGCAAACCTGCATTGCAGAGAAAGACAAAGATGAGAAAAGAGAAGCACCTGGATATCTGGAGTGAACAACGACCTGAAGAGGAACGCGGCGGCGAGGGCAGACAGGCAAGTAAGGGAACGTGATGGAGTGAACAGTTTTCTTTTCTGCTTTTTCGCCTCCTCTGTCGCTTTGCAGGAAGAGTTTCGAACGGCGAAGGAGAGATGGCGCGCGACAGTCCAGCGACTGAGACGCGAGAAGGAAATTGTACAAGAAGAGAACTGCGCGTTGAAGGAGGAACTGTCTCTGGCGGAGCAGCAGTTTCGTTCAGCCTCGAAGGGAAAGAAAGGCGCCTTCCTCTCGGCGCGAGCGGGCGGCCTCGAGCCGCACTCAGGTGTACGTACACCCCGCGCCGCGCGTGAAGGCTCGAAGCGGGAAGCGTTTCTTTGCGGCGCCCTCTTGGACGATCGAAGCTTCTCTCCTGAAGAAAGGAAGCCGAAACTCTCGCTCGTCAGCTCTTCGTCTCGGCCCTCGGATCTCCCGGAACTCGAGAACAGTCACCGGAGACTGAGGTCTGGCAGCCGCTCTTCAGGAGATGAACGGAGAGGAGCGCGAGGAGAAACAGAGAAGAATGAAGAGCGAGAAGGCGGCACAGAACGAAGGGAAAGAGAAGAAAGAGAAGGTGATGCGGGTGGACGACCGGTGAGAGATTCGAGAGAACTTGCTCTCAGCGTCGGTCCTGAATCCGACGCTCCGATGCATGCGACGAATCGCCTCTCTCTCTCCGATTGGGAAGAAGCTGTCGAGACAACTCTCCAAGTCTCGTCTTCCGCTCTCAGAAACGAATCCGAGAAACCGAAAGACCCTTCCGCTCCGCGCATAGCCGTCCCCCCGTCTTCGTTTTCTTCTTCTGCCTCTTCGTCCTCTTCTTCTGTTCTGGTGACACAACTTCGAGCGTACGAAGAGCAGCTGAGGCATCAGCAGGAACAGCTGGAAGCTCAGCAGTGGGAGTTGGAGAGACAGAGGCGCTTGATTGCGGCGAGACGCAGAGAGGAAGAAAGTGCGAGTGCTCGCACCAGTCTTCCTCCGCGAAGCGAGGGAGAAGATGGTCACGCGCAGTCTCCGTCCGAAACGCATGCAGCCACAAGTTTCTCGACGCATGCAAATAGTGCTTGTGCAACGCATGCAGTTCCAGGCGCCTCCTTTGGCGCCGACGCCCAGGTGTCTCCGCACCTGCGAGGGCCGGGGCTTCTCCCGCCGCCAACGGATCGAACGTGTCAGGTGTACAGACATTCGGCGACATGCCGACCTTCGCCGGCGGCGGCTTCTCCGTTTCCGAGCGGCTTGTCGCGAGTCGCGGAGAATCGTGGACTTCCTTTTTTGATTTCGGGGCAGGATGTAGAGGCGGGCGTCTCGGGGGAAGCTGTCAGAAAGTCTGAGGAACCGGCGTTTGCTCAGAGAGCGACCGTGGGGGAGCATGCATGGGAACGAAAGTCTTCCCTGACGCCTTCTCCGCCCTCGTACGTGGTTTCGCCTGCCCTCTGCTCAGCTGCGGCGTTGCCGAGCGCGCCAAGTCCGCAGTTTTTCGCTGGGTCGAATCGCGCGGCTCGCGCCTCTCTGACGTTTCCCGCTGCCAGTGAAGCTCGCAAGTCTTCGGAGGCGACGACGTCGTTGGAGGCCGGCGAGGATGGAAGAGAGAAGACGGCAGACACCGGGGAGAGCGCGTCTTCTTTGGAGGAGAGAAATGGCACTCGGAGGAGGGTGGAAGAGAAGCCACCAGGAAGTGCAGAGGCCGCACAGTTCAGTCCACGTAGGCGACAGATGCGAGACAAAGGAGAGCAACAGAAGGAAGAGGAAAGGAAGGAAGAGGAAGAGAAGGAAGAGGAAAGGAAGACAAGAAAAGAAAGACAAAGTGAAGGAAAAGACAGAGAAAAGGGACAGAGAACGGAGCGTGTCCGCCTCTTTGCCAAGGCCCTGTTTTCTTTCCTGTGTTTCCCCTTCCACTGCCACGGTACTCGATTCGGTATTGGAGAAAGAATTTCTGTAATGGCTGAAGCACCCCCAGAAACGCATCTGTCCCCGCGGAAGTACACATCCGAGACAGTGGTTTTCTTTTTTCGCAGGTCACTTCCGGCGTAGCATGCAGGATCTTCTTCAGTTCGACTTCGACGGTCCTTTTCAGCGCGGCCGCGAGGCGCTCTTTCAACTTTTGAAAAATCCCGGAGACATTGCTCACGAAAAAGAAAAGGCAGGACGAAGAGAAATCATCTACCACACAGGTCAAACTCAAGAAACATTTCTGAAAATTAAAAAATCGTCGAGACTTCCACATCTCTATCAGTAGATCAACAGAGAAAGATACGTACATATATATATATATATATGTGTATGTAGGTATGCATAAATAGATATAAATAGAGATACATAGATTCAAAGAGATTTAAATGGTGATAATTTCTGTACATCTCGCAGTAGAACTGCTGCGCCGGGTGTTGTCTCTTTGGGAAGGGAGGAGACGATCAGAGTCAATATCGTACTTGCGCAGCGTGTACACCAATGTTAATTTTTCGAATGTACGCTGGATTCTCCGAAATTGTGCAGCGACCATGTCTAATTCTCAAATACATATTGAAGACAATGGCATCTGTATCTGTAAATCTATATAGGTACAGGCTCGCAAAGCATGTGCACACAACTGTTCCCGATGGCGTTCCCCAGCAGCAGACCAGAAAACACAGTTCTCTGCAAATCATTCGTGTAAATGCATGTACATATATGTGGTTTTCGCTATTTTCTACCTCACATAGAATGCGTCCAATGTAGGACAGTTGAAATGTGTCATGCTAGTTGTCGATGTTCACTTTGGTATTTCTTGGAAAGCAACGCAAATTGAGTTTTCTGGATTTCTCGGCTAAGATGTGCAGTTGGAGTTACAGATTTTCATGATTACACATGTATCCCCTTCTTTACTCCATCTACATCTCCATTCAATTTCAAACATATATATATATATATATATATATATATGAATATACGTATACACTTGTGCCTATTTAAATGTCCAAGCTGTTCAGCTGTGTACGAACTTCTCGGATTTGTCTGTTTACGATGTGCATGAGTTGGGAGAGACAGTCACGCCTGGCAATTAAGATAATACAAGGCACTGAATGTGTAGTCATGTCTCGTGAAATGTAGTAAATGTATTTTTTCTTCAGGTCTGCGACGACTGCTTTACGAAAGTGGCTTGCAGAAGGTTCAGGCGAACAACGGATGGAACTTTGTTCTCTTCGTCAACGGAGATCTTCGTATTTCGACGCGAGACGAAACACATGTGCGTTTCCTCGTTCTCCGCGTCTGTTTGCGGCCTCTCTTCTGTTTTCTCTCCTGTAATCAGGCTGCTTTCTTGCTCTTTGTCGTTTCGTCTCCTTCTCCTCTGCACCCCCCTTCGTTCTGTAGTGTTCTCTCTTCTTCTCTGCCTCCCGGCGTCTTCCGTTCCTTCCACAGGGTGTGTAGACAGTCCGCATTCAGGCGTTTGCGTCACCCGCATGCGCGGAGTTTCCCCGTTCTCACAGCTACCGCAGCAGAGTGTCTTTTTTTCAGATCTACCATTTCGCCGAGCAGAACATCCTCCAGTATACGCTGCCAGATGGCAAGAAATACAACAGGTGAATAACCACGTTGCTTTTCGTCTCTCCTCTCTCCAGCTCACTGAAAACCAACTCCACATGTATACACTGTCACATTTGCACGCATACACATATATACATATATATAAATATATATGTATATATATATATGTATATATGTATATGCGTGTGGTTACTGTATGGGCTTTTTCGTGTGTTTCTGCTTCCTTGCATAATGTCAAGTGTCGTTTGGTGCGTCTTTATGCACAGCTTCACACATGTCCCTATCTTTATCGTCTACCCGTTTATCTCTAGTGTGTATATATATGTATATATATGTATATCTGGATCTGTATGGATTGACACGAGGGGAGGGAGTGACAGAGAGTTTGTGTCTGTCTTGCCTCCTGTGTCTGCGCTTCTTGTGTTTTGAAGTTTTTTCGTTTTCTTTTTTTTCCTCTGTTTTTCTCCAGATTTGCTGACGGTCAGCGCGAGGTTCAGTTCTCCGACGGTCATGTGCAGATTCTTTTCAGCAACGGCATTAAAAAGGAGATTTTTACGAACAAAGCCGAAGAGATAACCTTCCCTGATGGTAGGCCTGTTTAATCTTTTCTTATTTGGAATGCGTGTGACTGTCCTCTCCACGTCCTCTTCCTCTGGACTTCGAAAAACAGACATGTCGCAGAGACAAGTCCCCGGTGTGGGTGTCTTTGCTGCAACGTCGAGGAAATTGTTTTTACGCGTTTTCGCTGCTTTTTTCTCTTCCAGGCACCCGCCAAGTCAAATTGCCTACGCAGGCCGGAACCGCATGCACAGCTTCTGCCTCGTGATTTTCCTTCCCTCTTGTCGAGACGACAAAAGAGAATAAAAGCAAGAAAATGCTTGAGGAAGCAGACGCCGTCCTCTCAGGAAGGCCGGCGGGCGCGAGCAGAAGGCGAACCTGCAAGAGAGACAGCAGAGCAGCGCGAAAGAGACGAAGGCGGAGTGTAAATTGACAGAAAAAAAGACGAAAAAGAGGGATTCCAGAGAGGGCGCTTGTCTTTGTCTTGTCAACAAACAACTCCTTTTTCTATTTTAAAAAAAAAGCAGAAAGGAGCTCCAGCGGCGTGCACGTATTCCGGGGTACCGGTGGACAGCAGCTCAGCACATAAAAGTTGCAAATGCGTATTGCGTTCTGCCGTCCATCTCACTGCACTTGAGGAGGTTATGGGGGTTCTCCCTTCCCTCTTTTTCTCATGAATCCTGCGAGACCTGCGACACATATTCTTGTGATTTTCTTCTCCAGAAATTCACTCTTGTCAAAGAGTTACCTTTGCAAAGTCCATGCTCGTCGCGAGGCCATGTCAACTATGCATTGTTTTATCTGTGCATGTATGCATATATATGTATATAGGTATATTATAGATGTGTACATCTATATAAATGTATATTTTTGCCCACAGGCATACTGGAAGTTTTTGGCGCGTGCGTGCTGGGATAGTGAAGATAATCGGATATTTACGCAGATTCCGAACTGCGCAGCTTGGATTCTTGCCGTTTTAAAAGTCTCTGTGTCCGGTGTCTCGTTGCTTCGGTTTCTTCTTTAGTTCTTTGTTCCCCGTCCACTTTCCCAAACGTTTAAAAAATGAGATTTCTCAAGTATTTCTCCGCTGTTTTTGACAGTGCAGATGCGGGAGAAACTGAATTGCATGCAGGCATGCACATAAATGCTTACGAATCTTCTGCGCCGAAGCGCGCTCCGAGAAATACACAAATCCCTGCACTCTCGCAAACCTCAACACACAATCCAGTCCCAGTATGTACTGGCACAGAAACATATTCATATATATATATAGAGAGAGAGAGAGATAGATAGATAGACAGATACAGATATATGTTATATGCTCATTCACAGACACGTACAGGTCTTCGAAGGAGCTTCCAGGACGAGTTGTGCCGCATGTGTCGAGCGGCTTGTCTTCGTTCTGCTGTTCTTTTCTCTTTCTTTCGTGGTTGTGAACCGCATGCAGAGCGGGGATGTCTGCGAGAGTCAGCGTTTAGTCTGCTACTCCCAGCAGCCGAAATCGACCGAAAAGAGAAGTATTCAGATTTACTCTGTTTAACTCAGTGAGTTATCCAGGACTTCCCACGACAGCTTCCTTGGTACGACTTCACTCCTGTCACCACCCTTTTTTCGAAAGTTTTTGACTTTTTTTTTATGTGGCGGGAGGCGTGTGTGCAAGGGTCGAGTTTTTAATCACCGCCGTGACGGCGCTTGGCAAGAACTTAGAGAAGCAGTGGATGCGGTTGGCCGCCCTTTCGGAGGTGGAGAAGGAAGAGCCTCACCGGGTTCTGAATTTGCTAGTACGTCGATGGGGGAACTGGAAGAAATGGTATCGTTCATTGAGAATGTGTGTCGCCTCTTGTACACACTGACATGCGTCCTATGTCTCCATGTATCTCCGTTTCAATCTTCTCAGTCCACAGATAGAGGTTCTACCTCTCTCTCGGTTACTCGGTGTTCAGTCATTTTCTTGACGTCGTGCCTTCGAGTTGCGCACAAATTCAGGGGGTTTGCATGTGTCACATTTTTGTGGCGCTTCGCCGTCATAAATCCGCGTTTCCTCCAACAGCGGTGACATCGTGCAAAAGCGCAGTTGTTTGGAAAGCGGAACATCTCAGGTGACGCAGGGCGCTTGTCTTAACATCGTCTGGCTTTGCCTTTTGAACTTTCGATTCATTTCATGCATTTGCTGGAAAACGCGAACGGGACGAGAGAGGTGTATAGTGGGTAGCGAAGCGAGCAACGATCGATGTGTTTCTACCGTGACAAAAGTAGCTCTGCGGGTGGCGTGAGCTGATCTGTGTAAAGGAGTGCTCGAGACTGTGTCAGGTCCGCAGACCCAGACGAACAGAGGACTGACGCGAAAACAGTGAGCGGTCCACAGAGAGAAGCGGAGACAAGAAGGCTGCGTGAGAGGTGTCCGAGGAAAAGCGAAAGTTCTTTACAAGAAGCTGCGGCCAAACCTAGAAGTCTGCAAGTTTTATTTGACGTGAAAGAAACCCGAGTGCCCGGAGAATACAGAGACTAGACGAAAAGTTGGAAGGCACAGAGACGCGTGCGCTACAGTCTCTGTGCAACCGCCCGCGACCCTGAACGAAGTCGCTCTCTGCAGAGACATCAATTGTAGTACAGCTCCAAGCCCATCCCGTCGTGGATCTCGTAGTCCTCGAGAGTAATGTGGTCCTTGTAAATGGTGTACCACTTTTGAATGCGAATTTTATCCGCTCTTGTCCCTGAAAAGGCACAAACGAACTTGCAGAGTGGCGCATAAACAGAACATGGCCTCCGGAGACTTTTCCTACGATATGCCTCCTGTCGAGAACGACCCGGTCGGCGACATGCAGTACATTTGAACAAAGAACATCAAGAATCCCCCAATAAACGTGAAAAAACGAGAAAACTCGAATAAAAATATGAGGAAACGCCTCTTCCCTTTCGCAACCACTAGCACGTAGCTGGGAAAGAGCTGCGGGTGCCCCCTAGTTTGTTTGTGACAGTCGGGGAAAGAGTTTTCCTCTACGACGAAAATCTGTTTTATCCACAAGGAAAAAGGCTGCCGTCTACAAGCCAGACACTCGCTTCTTCGCAGCAAAGTTAAGGTTTATGCCTGAACAGACTACGCAGCAGCTGCGTACCTGTCCTCCAAATGACAACAGGCACCACTTTAGAGTTTGAAGGGAGTTATTTTTCTTCAAAAGCATCTCGTGTATTTGCCAGCGTCCAACATCTAGTGGGCGCAAACACCCAGTTACTCAACAGGTGCGAGGCTTCGTTTCACGTTTTAGTAAAGCAGGGAACTTACCGCACTGGGCCGCGACAAGTTTCTTCAGATCCCCGACGGTGTCGTCCGGGTTGCATTTGACCCGGATCTTCCTCCCGAGACGGTCGTTGAGAATGACTTCAATCATCTTGGCGAGGAATTCGGGACCAGACAAATCGAAAGAAAAGCAAAATGGACAAGAAAATCCCGTCTTGAGAACGACACGCCAAGAGAGGCTGGGTTCCAGCGTCGTCAGGCCAGCACGACAGCCGAAGAAAAGAGGAAACAAGCCCCCCGAAGAGCAAGATGACAAAGCCCCAAAGAAATCGAAAACTTAGCGACCAGCAGGAGAATCGCAAGCGACACGAGAAGCGACAAGCTGAGTAGGAGACACCGTTCTGTCCAAAAACTCGAAAGTTCCGCCGCCAGAAAAACCAGGGAATGCATGCGCTGTCGGGCGCAACCGAAGCCCTCTTGACGGTTTTCGCGATTTGGATCCAAGTCTGTTTTGAGTTCCTCTTGGCAACTAAAGACAAAAGAGGCTTGCATAAAACTCTGCAGTGCGGAAACCTTACGACAGAAGATGAAGAAAAACTCAAGCGCTGCAGGAAGCAGGGGGAAACCCACCAAGGTCGAAAATAGACGACGAGACAGAACGAGACGAGGTTCCACAGCACTCTTGGACGAGGCCCAAATTCTATCAGATAAAACAAGAAGCAAGATTCGGTTATTGCAATGAAGAGGAACGTGTCTTTCTGAGGTTGTAGAGCCTTCCTCAGCGACACAAACCAGCAAAAAATGTTCAGGACTAGAGAGAGTTTCGGAAAGCACCCTTCAGAAGCCCCTTCATGATGAATAGAATGACAAAGAATCATCTGCCGCTAGAAAGTGTAGTCGGCGAATGAAGTGAAGCTTTCCCAGGTTCTGAGTAGGGTATCTGGTATATCTGGTCCAGCGTATACAAGAAGAAAGGAAGACTCTGGCTGTGGCCAGTGTCTCAGAGATTCAGAGGCCATTCTGGCGACTGAAAGACACAGCAATAAATCCGTGACGATATATGTCGCCACAGGTTAGCGAGAACCAAGAGAAAACGCTCGTCAAACAATGCTGGTCGTGTGATCAGCTACCGGTGACTTTGAAGCCTGCCTACGTTGTCGGTGTGTAGATGCATGTTGTTCCGTGTCAAGTTGATTCATTCTCAGTTTCTGGGACAGAGGCAACAAAGGCGCATCCAAAACGCTTAAATTGCTCAGTACGATTCCCGCCAGCCACCGAGGGATACAGACTGCGCATACGTTGCCTTTTAACCTCACACGCTCGTGGCAGTTGTTGAACGTTTACCCTAGTTAATTGAATTATTCTTCTTACAAGCGTCTTTTGGTTTGATGGAACTATCGCACCCAGGTAACACAATACCAGCGCCATCTCTCTGCAGCACGGCATACCTCGGATTCCTCTGTTTCAGATTCCGGCTGACTCAAACACGTGGGCTCGTTTTGAGAGGAGACTATCACGTAAACCGAATGTCAACTGACCTCTCTCCACCAAAGAAAATGATTTTCTGTTCGCTAACGAGATCATGATCAGAACTTACCATTTCGGGGGTCAATTAGTTGTTTCATCGAAGGGAGATTGCCACACGGACAAGCGAGGCAGATGCAGATCGAGTGTGCCAGTTCTTGTACGGAACTTGTTGATTTAACTCCGCTAAGGAGACAAGCGTTGTCGCCTCTCACGTCACACAGATAGCGCGTTTATTTGCCATCGAAACTGCCGGTGCACATTGAACTGAAATGCAGAGTGGTAATCTACATCGTACGCGTTGCTATCGTGCTTCTTTTTCCCTACAGCCCGCCACGCCTCTGTTGACATGCTCACGGCCCACGTAGGCACCGGAAGCCGACGGTAACACAGTAAGACCGTAGTTCTGTGAACAGTGCCACAGCGAAGAAGACACTCCTAATTTCAAGTTGGAGGTCGCGTTAGTTCGTGGGAACTCGATTTGAAACGCGAGATGCTCGATCACGCTGAGACCGTGAGTGTGCGTTGAGGAGTGTGCTGCCTTCCTCTCCAAAGAATTGCCACACCAGAAATCCACGAGTGATGCAGCGGGATTTTTTTTTGCTCGGTGTGGAAAGAGAAGTGGTCTAATCTCATTCAGAAACTTGGTTGACGAAACACGACCCCCAAAACGTGTGTTGAAACGCGATCCCGATAACGAAGGTGCCCTGAAGGAGCACGCTCGTTCACATTCACGCCAGCGAGACGAGTCTTTCTGTCGCTGTGGCCTTCGCGTCGTCACTGGTGCAACGAACAATTTCTTGGTGGCAGGAGCGCGAACGCTGCCTGCCGCTACCAGAAATTCTGCAGTTGGCACCCCCGATTGGGAGCCCATAGCTCATCACAGCAGCAGAGTGCAGTGCCCTGCTCCGAACTACGACAGGGTGATGCGTGAGCCACCCCGAGCGCCTGCCAGGTAAGTTTAATTTTTGCGTTCCCTTTGCAGCCCCACCCCAATCCGCAGTTCATGGCATTTAGGTCTCAGCGCTACGATTAAAACCCTCAGTAGGACTGTCGACTTGGTGGCCCGCTACGAGTTGGTGTGCAACGAGAGTGCGCGAGTGCACCACACATCGGCTACGGAGTGAGTGCACCAAAAGCCGCGTCCCTTCAGGTTTTTGGCTCTCCACTGCAAGTGCAGGGGGAATGCACTTTTAGAGCGAATGCTCGAGCAAAAAACCTGTGAACCACAATACTAGACACTTCCTTTGTAGTTCGTTGTGCCCCTCAGAACGCCGTCTCGCGTACGAATTCAAGCTGTAAACAGGTAGTTCAAAGCGAAAAACGGTGATCTGAAAAAAAATGGCGAGATTCAGTCCCGCTGATCACACTACAATCCTCAACCTCTAAGGCACCTTTCTCTGAAAGAAGACGTGTAGAACGAGCATCGCAGGGCAATTTGCGGACGATGCAATCGCAGTACCGTTTTTCTGGGATACGCTTCTGGATGGCTGGTATCCGTTCCCTACAGTGGGGTAGATACCCTGCCGGTGTTTGCAACCGCTTGCCAATGCAAAGAACTGCTTCTTTTGTGGCACATAGGACTTCACGTGTGAGATGTACATGCTCCCGACTTCACTGTAAGCATTCGTTGTTTCCGGAATATGAAGTCCACTCTCTCAGGGCGCTTCATTTACTCATTTCATCGACATGCCTGCCAATATGGTTTGAGGGAAAAAGCAGTCTTGCGCCCCGCTCACTTTCCGGTCCTTCAAATTCCATAAAATGTGGCTGGAGAGTGCCGCAGCAACTGCACGTCTGGCTCGAATAACGGCACCATCGTGCTTCTTCTCCAAAAACGAACAAGCAGTGGCTGTGCTGCCGCTTCAAACAAACGAAAAGACATCTAGATGATACCGCTGTATAATGGACTTGAGTCCGCTGCCTGTTCTCCACAAAAGTTGGGCAACCGATTCGGGCGACTGGACTTGCACAGGGTGTTTGAGATACCACATGTGTTGCGGTACCCGCATCATTCCTGTCACTTATACCGAGTTTGTTGGGAACCTGAGTTTCAACAGCTACTTGGAAGCGCGGATGCTTACACTGTGTTGAACAGCAATCAAACGGTCAAACAAAAAAAAACGCGTTTACCCGTAGAAGCGCTTGCGTGTCGAGACCAGCCCAAGGGCCCGCGATAAACCTCGGCACTTATGCCTTTCTGTTTTCACAGGCATTCTCCGGGCAACCAAAATAGATTGACAAGCGAATGGCTTTCTCAGAAACACGCACATTATTTCTGTTTTGCGATATGAAGGGACCATCTGCTGAGTAGCGAGACTGCACTCTCCTCACTCACACAACACTGTGACGGTCTGTCTCTCTCAATCTGCATCGTTCTACCTAACACTCTCCCACAGCTTTGTGTTCCCCCGCATGCACATCAAAAGAGATCTGCACAGATATCTTTCGTACGTGGTCCCGCCAGGACTCTCTCGAAATTATGCGGTGTGTCGTCCGAACCCGATCAATAAACGAATGCCGCACCCGGCAATCCCGAATCCCCTACAACCCCCCAAACTGCTTTAGTAGCGGATTGTTCTGCACCTTCTTTATTAGGTTGTCAAACTTGCTCCCGTACTGATTGACCTTCGACTGCAGATTGTTGACCGAGTTGGCCAGCCTGTCGGCAGTTTTCTCAAAGTCATCGTGTACCACTTTAAGCGCTTTCTCCATCTGTTCATGGAGGTGCTCACAGGGTGGACAGGGCATGTTTTCTTTTGCTGCTGCTGCTCGCGCCGCCTGGAGTTCGAGAATCTTCGCTGCAGGAATCCACTCGGCGACAAAAAACAGGACCGTTATAAAAGCCTTCAAAAGCAAAGAAAACGTCCGAACCTCTTTCGCACCCATCCGAAACAGCTGCAACGACACCTCATCGCTTGCCGCGAGGAAAAAACCATCAAAAACGACCACTGTTTCCTCTCGTGGAGTGCACAGGACTTCTCTAAGACACAACGCTAAGTTCTGAGAATCCTCCAGCTGTACCGAACCACTGGAAGCCTCTGGAAACACCAACAGCGTGACGAATCTCTTAATTTCGTCTCTCTTCAGAACCAATGCGACAACAAAATCGGGCATGAAAACGGCTCCTTTCGCGGCGGAAACTTACCCCGTCCCTCAGATACTTTGTCCGATAATGTTCCTCCGGCCACTGAAGAACAGGCCGCTAGGAAGTGACGCAGACTTGCAACGAGCACAACATTTCGGACGCCGAGTATACAAGCCTCTCGAAGAGAGTCAACAAAATCTCGACATGGAACTCCGCACAAAATTTGAGTCGTTGGCAACCAACCAAGCAGCAGCACAGACGGACACGTGTAATCCTTGTACGGTTTGTACCTCCTTGACACCTCAGTTGGTGTTAAGGCGTCCTTTGGGTATAGCTTGTACCGTTACATTCAGGAGCCTACCCTATATTCGATTATCTTACGAGTTCACCTTGGTGTACCTCAGATCGAATAAACAGAGCCAATATCACACCTCGTTACCGTGTCAGTTTTGTTGAGTCTGATCCAGACAAGCCTTTTTGTTCTGACCATACCTTCCAAGTGTTGAATGCGGACGGTTTTCTCGCCTCCCAGAGCTGCCATCTGTACATTTTGGACGTACATGGCCGCCATGAGGCCGATCTGGAGAACGACAATGGATACGAGGAGCCAAGAAGCAAAGCTATTGCTGCCTCGTTCTCCTGAACAAACACAAAACACACCGAGATCACGGACATCCACACATTGCATCAGACACGGAAAAACTCACCTTGCAAGACAGAAAATATTTATCCTCGTGGTACGTCTAAATGCCAACGACATTCTATCGTGCTCCCAAGTCGTCGTCCGAACTGAGCAACAGGGGGTTCAGTCTGCAAGAGCGCAACGAAGACTGCCTAGAACCAACATGTGCCGAGGAGTCCATGAATGCTTTTGAAGCTTCCCTCGGAATTTTCTCCTTGGTGCGCCAAACTGATACTGTGTCCGTAACCTTACACGAACATTTCACCGTCCACTTTCAACAAACTGCGGCTTACTTTTTCTGTCGGCCGTTGCGGCCGGCTGTTTGCTGGCGTTCGTGTCTACCATCGGGGAAGCCAAGGGATAAGTTGACAGGGAATAAAGGAGGAATCACTACTCGCCAGTGAACGCACTTTCCCAGAAAACGACACCTTCTTCACTATGATCCACAAACCAGCTAAAGCAGGACCCATTTGGAGGCTTGCGAGCATCCGTGAGCGGAACTGCCAGGTAGCTGAGCGGAAGGTCACATGCAGTGCAAGCGAAAAAAGGTAGGGCTGTCTCTGTCTAGCCGAGACAGGCAAACAACAAAGATGCTTGTATTTCTTTTCCCATACTTTGTCTCCAACTCGCGTTCTATTTGAAGCACACCTCTTTTCTGCAGGACTACGGGAAAGCACGTTCGCAATACGTGCACGGTGCAGACACGATTTTCGGGGAAGGCTGGCGCTTCGGCGAGGAGCACACGATAAGTAGAGGCTTCAAGCGACGGGAAGGTATCCGGAGAATGGAACGAGCATCACTCTTTTGCTTACTTTTTCTTATTTTTCTTAGAAGGAAGTGACCTCCCTCATGCGTTCGGGATTTCTCAGGCAGCGAATTGTCGGCAGGCTCCTTCCAGAAGTCTTCGAGTATCTAAGAAACTGAAGGGGACAAGACTTTTCATTGTAGACTTCAAAGCAAACACGTAGTGTCCCGGCCTTTGCTGCTCTCACATGGTGTCCAGTGACATCTGAAACCAAATGAAATATCTGTATTCAACAGACTTTGTCTCTTTCCGCAACCTGGAGACTGCTGTCACGGTCCAGCGCTGTTGACGACACAGTTGTCGCGGAGCCAGACGGCGGTACGGAAAGTTGTCAGTGTCTGACTTCTGATGAAATATAAACGGAAGCAGCTAGAAAAGAAGAAGCAAGCAGCTTACATGTATGGTGTTCGTTGTGTCGGTGGACAGAAACCCTCAGGATTTACTTTTTATAGTGTAGTAACCGCATTGGTACTGTAGGGAACATGAATGCTTCTGAAGGGAAATTGAGCAAAAACGCCGCGATTTTCATTTCAGTCCGTTTGAGGCATTCTTTCTGACAGAAGCGGCTTACAGTAGGGTAGCCTGTTACGCCACGGACGGGCTCTTTGTCAGTGTCCTGCGGGATGCTTTATGCCAAAACGACGATGTTCACCATCCAGCGGCAAGTGACTCACTTCAGGTCGCCTTCACTTTGTTGTTTCAATGCGTGTTTAAAGGCCAATTGCACACCACTGAAGGGACGATGCTGGCGCCATCGCGAACTCTAGAACACTACTCTACCGGCCTCGTTTTGCTTCCAGAGCATTCTCTGCGACTTGCCGCAGTTTACCGCAGCTTTCTACCTTGAGAAGTTGCACGGACTACCACAACTATTCCAAGGCAAAAAGCAGCAACCAACAGGCTCTACCTCGTTTGGAGGGCTGCTGTCCTCTGGATCGCCGTGGGCATGTGGCACCTCATGCTTGAGTTTCTGTCCGTGAATCGCAAACGTTGGAGACATCCCTTGTTTCAGAGCCGTGGTGGAGACGTCCGAGAAACGAGAACTGGCGAACGAAGTACCAGCGCTCTCCAAGGAGATCCCAAAACCAACCCGGAAACAGTTATCTCACGAAGAAGTGCGATTTGTGAGTTTTCAAGACCGGAGAGCTCCAGTCTTGATTGAAAGCAGAAATCGCCTGAAGACGTGTGTGATGGTGGCGTCCTTCTCGTTCAAAGGTTTGCGTGGACTTTCACGAGGAAAGGAGGTGTGGAGTTCAATATGAAACAGAACTGTGCTCCTATCCTCGCTATGGCGTTTCCGTGTCGTCCGTGATCGCAGAGTCTTTTCCCTATAGCTGAAACTCAAACGGGTCACCGACGAGTTCTGAGATTATCTCTGCATTTCGTTTTTCGTGGCTCAGTTTGAATCATCAGCCCGGTGGTGCAGATATGTGCCGCGGACTGGCGGAGCAAAGCTCTGTATAGTTTGCTAGCTGCTCCCTCTGAGAGTGCCGGAGAAAACCAGCGGCGAAGCAGCACCTGGAAAGAAAACGGAAAAAGCCGGTCAACTCGAAGGGACAACCTTTTCCGTGTCACAGTCTGGGAGCTCACACAGGCAGAGAAAGGCGAGTGTCTGGGCTCGAAACAGAGCAAATAATTGAAGGAAGCAACGAGTGAACAACAGCGGAGCTCGTGCACCCGACGCGTTAGCCGCGACGGTCTCCTGGGGCAGGAAGAAGCAAGAAAATCACTGACGATGGAACTTCTTTTATTAGCGTGACAACAAACGATCAATATGCACTACGTTTCCGCCTTCACTAGATTCGTTTCACTGCTTGCTTCATGGAAATCAACAGGGCTTCCACGCTGTCCATAGTGCAGCCCAGCCTTTGTGTTTCCGCAGTCTAAAGGAGCTGTACAGGGGACTTTTGAACGCCCCACAAGTGAGCTGGCGTTTGGACACCAGACGGAGCCTCGTGCTCGGCAGCGTTTCCGGATTTTCCATCTTACAGAGATGTTCGCCACTGTATAGAGGAGAAACTTTCTTCAGCCTCTCCGGAGTTACGTACTTTATTGCCGTCGCTCCCGTGGTCTTTACTTTATTGATAGTTAACACTGAAACGAATATCCAGTGAAAGCGTAAACGCAGCGCCGCTACCCCGTGGAAAAATGCCTCGTACTTCGGTGAGGTTTCTATGAAGTCTGCGAAACGTGAGGAAACTGCAGGGTGCTGCGATCTCCGGCTCTGCAGCCCCTATTTAGTCCCAGCTCTGCCTGCCTCGACATTCTTGTGGGAAATGTTGTTTTTCTTACTGTTTTTCCCGTTCCTTCTCCCGAGAAAACTTCTTGCAATCGAGAGAGTCACGAGAGCCTGCCTGCCTGGGCTTCCCCCCGGAACGCGGGAGCAGAACCTGACGCTGTTCTTCTCCCATAATCTGCGGAATTTTCAGTCGGTTGCGTCGCACGCTCGGCATTATACCCCTCGTTCGTCTTCCTGCGTCGACGACTCCAGCAAGTGATGAAAACACGCTTCAAAATGGTGTGTGGAATGCGTGACAGTGTCTCTTCGTCTGCTGTTCAACTGTTCTACTATACACCCTTCGTCGCCACATGCAGTCTGTGTTTTTGCGCGAAGGCAGACTGCGTTTTCCGTCTTCTGAGTCTTCTTTTTCTCGTCTTATCCACTTTTTTCTCGTTTTCGTCCTCTTTTCCCGTTCTCTTTTCTCCGTTGTCGTGTCTTCTTTCTGTCCACCTGCCCCCGCCTTCCCCGTAGGTCGTTTCTCCGACCCTCTCCGCGTTTTCGCTTCTTTTCTGCGCTTTCTCCCGCCTGCCCGGTCCCCGCTTTCCTGACGTTTTTCTTACGTTTTCGCTTGTCTCCCGCTCTTCCTGTTATCTCGGGGCAGAGGGAAGCCGTTTCTGCGGACACCCTTGCGACTCGGCCTGGAGTCGCTCCGGGAGAAACGAAACGGCAGCGCTGGCACACGGCGCGAAGGGCAAGAGTCGACGCGAATCGCGAGAGACCAAGAGACTAGAGCACGCGCCTCGTCTTCACAGAAAGGAACGATGGGAGACGACGGCTTCGGCCCGGCAGAAGCGACGCAAGAGGACAAGAAAGACAAGGAAAAGTTGCTGCCGATCGAGTTTCTCGCGCTCACGAAAGATGCAGCTGAACTTTACCGCTACGAACACGGCCGGCCGCTGGAGGACATCCGAAAGCCAGTGGCGACGTTCGAAGGCGTGGAACAGGCGCTCTGGACAGCCGACGGGAAAAATGTGAGGAGAAACGTTTTTTTCTACGTGTCCAGACACCTCAAAAATACGTATACTGACAGGAAAGGACGAGAGAAAAGAGACGGCCCTTTGCGTCTTGTGTGCATAAAAAAATGGGAGAACGTCCAACAGATGCATGCGCGAACATACGACTACCAAGAGGTGACATCTTCAGAATCGTCAAGTCTCTTGGGGAGTGAATGCGACCTCTCCCTCTCGCTCTCTCTCTCGATGTCCATTTGCGATGGAGGCGCACAAGACAGAACATGCTGTCTTGACAACGGTCAAGGTTTTGCTTCTTCTTTTTCTCCCCGACCTCTGATCCTGCACCGCTTCTGCACCTGACCAGGCTTCTCAGAATAGATTTCTTTTTCCCAGCGTTCCTCCTCTCGCGCTTCTTCGCTTAACCTTGCATCCTGTTCCTCTATCTGTATCATTTGGAGAGATTTTCATAGGGATCTACAGCTATATATGTATCTGTACATGTATGCATGTACATGCATAAATACATGTGTATCTATAACTATGCCATATCTATATCTATATTTATGTATATGCATATCTGTAAGCACCACGCACAGCTTTGATATTTCCTTTTTTATGTGAACTGAGCTCCCGTCGGTGTTGAGTCTTTCGTCGATGTACAGCTCCTTCCGCATGGAGGCCTGCAGAGGTGTACAACTACATGCAGCGTAACCACATATATATGCATGTTCATATGTCTATATCTATATATTAATATCTGTGTCTATCAGTATATATTTATATGCTTGTATGTATCGATAATGTTCATCGTGTTGATCGCCTGCGTGCAGAGGGCCGGAGAGGGTCCTTCCCAGGGAGGTGTACGTTGAACGAGTGTATTCAGAAATGTTCTTTTCCTTTTTCAAAGACTCCTTTTCCTCCTCAAGGTTTCAAAAACATACTTGGTATTTTTTTTGTTTGCTTTTTCTCCGTTCGTCCCTCGGATTTTACGCGTCTTTGCTGCGTTTCGCCGATTTTCTTCAGCTCGTGCTCGTCAGGAAGGACGCGCCCAACCGCGTAGATATTGTGTCTCTCGACGACAACAAGAACATCTTCTCCGTCACCGGGGGTTAGTCCTTTTTTCCCCGTGAGATCCGACTGTTTCTCCCCTGGACTCTCTAAATTCGTAGACATCTTTCCACTGAATACGTTTGTAGAAAAAAAAATATATACATGTATATATAAATATGTATATATATATATATATATATATATATATATTTCTTTGTCTGTCGAACGGGCGACAGGACGGCGACAGAACGAGCTCGTTCGTGTTGTATGCATCGCGGTGCATGCATCTGTTTACAGGCTTCCTCCACTTGTCTGTCGCTCTATGTACATGTGCGCCTTGCCGGGGAGCTTAGCGCATGCCGAAGACGCGAACGGCCCATGGCGGACGCGCATGTTTGTCCTTCTCTGGCTGTGAAAGTTTCGACGGTTGCGTTGGACTAAAACACAGAGGCACTAAAACACAGAGGCAGATACACCGGAGCAGCAAGTATCAGACACGCATATCTTCTCTGTTCCGTGGTGTCTCTGTGTCTACTTCGCTTGTGGTGGTTTCTCGTTTTTCTTGTTTCTGTGCGCAGCGAGCGCCGTGGTCAAGTGTGGGTTTTCACCTCGAGAGACTTTTCTGTTTATTTGCTTTCGCCATGAGGCCGCCAACCACGAAAACTTTTGCATGTATCGCATGGCCGACGGCGAGAAAGTCTTGAGTTTCACTCTCAAACAGATCAACGCAAACACCTGGCCGCCGCTCAGGTGGACTTCTCAGGAGTCCTTCTGCTGCCGCATGGTGAGTGCTGTCTCCCTCACTTGACCGGCTGTGCTCGAAAAAAGGCATCCGCGGCCTTTTCTCCTGAAGATGTTTTTTCCTAAACCTCAAATTGACGGCTTCCGTTCATTAAAAGGCACTGCTCGTCCAAGGCTCGACTTCGTCCATGTCTCTGCGAGGGAACTCTTTCCTCTCTCAGGAGTTCGATTCAGTTGCCCAAGTTCCAGAGTCTCTCCGTCGTTCTCTGCGAGGAGGGACGAGGGAACTTTTGTCACTGCGCCCAGGCCAAAAGAATCAAATGCACAAATCTTTTTCCTTCGTACCCTTCATGCGATGTTTGAACGTGGAAAGAAGACGGAAGAAACATTCATGTCTTGTGCAGCGTCTTGTGCAGCGTCGCTGGAGATCCACTCGGGAGGGGACACCGAGATCCCCGCAGAGGGAACGCGGCTGCCGAGATCTCTCTAAAACCTCTGTGTACACAGAGCAAGTTGCTTCTCTTCACATCTCTCGCTGTCGATGTAAATTCACAGATGCATGCTCTTGTCGTTGTGTCTGTCTGTCTCTCTAGATCCCAGCACGCGTGTCTCTGTCGTTCGATCTCTGTCCCTTCTGTCTCTGTCCCTTCTGTCTCTGTCCCTTCTGTCTCTGTCTCTGTCTCTAGGTACGTCACTCTGTGCATGTTTTCCTCTCGACTTCTCTTTTCGGTTTGTACATTTCTGTCTCCGTCTGTCTCGCTGTCTCCGTCTGTCTCCGTCTGTCGCTGCGTCGTTGACGTTTTTCACTTGTCCCCCGGTTGAGGCACCGCAGATTTGTTTTCCCCCGGCCTTTCTGTGCGCGTTTCAGGTGACGAATGAAGTGCACATTTTCAGGGACAACGCGTTCAACTTGAACCACCCGCATGACCGAATTCGCTGCGAAAACGTTGTCTCTTTCTCTCCCTGCAACGAGAAGAAGAAGGCGACGTCTGCGGCTCGCGATGAGGCGTGCAGAGGGGGGAAGGAGGACAAGTCCGCTGCAGGCCTCCTGACGTGTGCCGTCTTCGTCGCTGGCAGGAAGGGAGCGCCGTCGGCCGTGAAGCTTTTCGACCTGGAGAACGGGAGTTCTTGTCTCTGCACCAAAAGCTTCTTTCAGGGCAACGAAGTGACTTTCAAGTGGAGCAACGACGGACGCGCCGTCCTCGCGCTCGTGCACACCGACGCCAGCGAGAAGAGCTACTACGGCTCGGACGCGCTCTACTTCCTCAAGGTACGCTCAGGAACCAAGCGCCGTTCCGCGACACTGTGAGGGGAGACCACCGTTCGACATGGCGCGGCCGTGGAGAGACCTGCGCGGAAAAGCCAAGTTCTGAGGCAACCCACATGCGAGGAAGAAGAGAGCAAAGTCGCGCGAGGTAGTGAGAAGAGGGCGCAGCAGACAGCGAGAAAAAATGTGGAGATGTCACGGAGTGTCGCATGTCTCAACGCGAAAGAGAAGAACGCTGGGGACGAACGGGCAGGTGAGAACACGAGAGAGGTGAAGAGACCGAGAGACAAAGACAGAGAGGGGACTCGAACGAAAGCGAAAGAACGAGAGCGAAAGAACGAGAGCGAAAGAACGAGAAAGAAAGAACGAAAGAGAAAGAACGAGAAAGAAAGAACGAGAGAGAAAGAACGAAAGCGAAAGAACGAAAGAGAAAGAACGAAAGCGAAAGAACGAAAGAGAAAGAACGAAAGCGAAAGAACGAGAGCGAAAGAACGAGAGCGAAAGAACGAGAGCGAAAGAACGAAAGCGAAAGAACGAGAGCGAAAGAACGAGAGCGAAAGAACGAAAGCGAAAGAACGAGAGAGAAAGAACGAAAGCGAAATAACGAGAGAGAAAGAACGAGAAAGAAAGAACGAGAAAGAAAGAACGAGAAAGAAAGAACGAGAAAGAAAAAACGAGAAAGAGCGGATGGAGAGTGAAAACGTGGTAGCGCCGGCCGCGTCCATCTTGAGGGTTGTTCTCAGCGGATTCTCCTTCTCTCTGTTGAAAGCTGCGGAGCCTGTCTTTCTCGGCTTTTCGGTGTGCGGCCTCCAGCTGGTCGCTGTCGCACTCTCCCGTTTCTTCTCCACGACTGCAGTTTTTCCTTCGCTCCACGCGTTCGCAGGCGGACGGAAGCTACGACTGTCAGCTGATGCCTGCGGAGGAAGGACCGATCCACGACGTGCAGTGGAGCCCCTCGACTCTCGAGTTCGCCCTCTGCAAAGGTCCGATGCCGCCTGAGGTAGGCAAGGCAGAAGAGAAAAGGAACGCGAGGAACGCGGAAACAGTGGAGAAGCACACAGGAAACATCAAGATAGGAGAGAAGGAGACAAAAGGGGAGAGAGAGGGAAGCGAAGAGGCAAGGTGAGAAGAAGGAGACAAAGAGAAGAAGATGGAGAAGAGAAGAAAAGTTGAAAAGAAGGAAAAGGAACTGCAGAGGAGAGGCGCGCCACGGGGACGGGCCTTTGCGCCGCGGTTCCTTTCCACGATTTTTCTCGCGTAGTGGCCGCAGGGAGGAACCGAGAGCAACAGTGTGTTTTTCATTGGAGATGTGCATGCGTGCGAAGGCGCCTTGACTTTTCGCGCGAGAGAGACGGCCTCCTATACGTGCATGGTCGTCGTTTGCGTCCATTCTTTTGCCAATACTGCCGAGCGTTCGAAGGTGACTTCCGTGGTTTCTCTGCGCCTCTGTGACTTGCTTGTGCGGCAGATTTTGCTGTACGACGGCAGCAAGAAGCCTTCGGCGCCGAAGCTCTCCTTCGGCCGTCGCATGCAGAACACACTCCGTTGGGATCCGTTCGCTCGGATGCTCCTCACCGCGGGGTTCGGCAACCTCGCCGGAGACGTCGACGTCTGGCACAAGCAGCAAAAGAAAGTCATCGCGAAAGCACAGGTGGGCCAGCGAAGAGACGCGACCGAGCGCGCGACGAGAAGACGCGAGAGGAGAGCGCGTCGAGCTTCCAGAGTTCGCAGCTGTCGAATCGTGTAAAGGGCCGGACCAAGGAGACACAGACTGGCGAACAGACAGGAGAACCTGGCCATGTACTGCGTCAGAAGCGGCGGAACAAACGACTTCTTCAGGCATGCAATTCTGTTTTCAGGCTCCTTTCACCGTGACTTGCGACTTCACGGCTGACGGCCTCCACTTCGTGGCTGCTACGACATCGCCCCGTCTCCGCGTCGACAATCATGTTACGGTAACCTTTTTACCTCTTCTGTCCATTCGGAGACGCTTGTCTCTCTTCCCTTTGTGTCTCTGTGCTGTGTCTCTGTCGTTTCTGTCGCTTCTCTATGACCTCTCAGCTACATGGTCTGGCGGCTTCTACCTCCGTTCCGTTCTTCCTCGTCTTCTTTCCTGTCGCGCCTGACGTTATCGTTCTCGCTTGGTGTTCTCTCTGCTTTTACTTTCTTCCGTCCTTTCGCCGCTGTCTGCGGTGCGCGCGTCCCCCCCTGCCGTTGTTTCCGTCTCCCCTCGTTCTCTCGGTATGCGTCTGGCGCTGTTGGCGTATGTTCTTCCAGATTCACAGCATTTCTGGGCATGCTGTGTGTCGGCTGGACTTCCCGGTGCTCTACCGCGTCTTGGTGAGGCCGCTGCCTCCGTCGGTCGCTGCGACGCTCAATCAAAAGCAGTCTCACCTTCTGCAAGCGTTTCTCGCGGACTCCACCCTCTTCCTCTCGCAGCATTTCTCCTCGCTCGCCATCGACGGCGCCTCTCGCTCCGGCTTCGCCGACTCTCAGAGTCAGGCAGGACCGGCGAAAAGCGTCTCCGCTCCACCAGTCTCCCGCGGCGTCTACCGACCCCCAGGGTCTACCGGCGCTCTCGCCGCCAGGCTCCGCGCCGAACGCCAAGCCACCGTAGGGCGCAGGAGAGACACCTCTGAGGGCAAGGAGACAGGGGACGGGGGCGCGGGACACAGAGACAGATCTGTGGGGTGGGGTTTGGGGAGCGGAGGGGGGGGACTGGGAAGCGCGTGGAAAAGGCAGAGGAAAAGGAGACAGCTTTTGAGACACAGCAGGCGAGAGAGATGCGTGACGCCGGAGACTCGCGCACAGAGGGAAAGACGAAGAGACCAAGGGAGACTACTCGAGAAAGGACTTTCACAGAGACGAGAGAAAGAGGAAAGAAGAGCGGTGGACCGTCGGTCAGCTGCAGAAAGCTCTGTTTTGTGCATCTTGACACAGCTGCGGCTCCGCGCCGTCGAGTGCTCTTTTTAGACTTCTTCTGGGTTTCAGCGCGTTCTCGATGCCTCGACAGTTTCGTTCCTAGCATGGTTCTTTGATACTTTCTGGATTTTTCCTCAGGTCAACGGAAGCAACGCAGCGTCTGCGGTGTCGCGCGCGTCTCTCGCGAGCTCGAAGTCGATTCCTGGCCTCTCCCCTCAAGCCTTTCCTCCGGGCTACTCGCCCCCAGGTGCCGCGGCGAAGGCTGCCAGTGGAAAGAAAAGAAAATGAAACACACGGCGGGAGAAGAAGAGAAAGCAGAGAGGAAGACGAGAAGAAGGGAGGAGGAGGAGGAGAGCGGAAGTGGAACGAATGGGAGACAAAGACGAGGAGAAAATGAGAAGGTCCGACGGAGAGAGGTCGAGCAACGAAAGAAATTGTTTTTTGTGCGTGTCTGGAAGGCACGAGAAAGAAGACTGTCCCTTCCTCTTTTGTGGGGTGGACGCGAAACCGATTGTCAGAAAATTTCTCGCGGCTTCGTCCGTCTTTCTGTGGAGTAAAAAAGGTTTCGGTGCACCGACTCTGTCAATGTCCGTTGTTCTGCAGAGTGTGAGGAGTGAATTGGCTCTGCTGAAACTTGTTGCCTCGAGCATGCATACTGTCGCCTTCAGAGAGACTCTACGCTTACACTGCAGCAACGCAGTTAACGACTGGAGGATCCAAGCACACGCGAATCCCAGTAGGACACTGACAACTACCAGTTTCAGTTGTCTTACGCAGGCCATTGGCTAGTGGCGCAGAGCAGGGATGAAGCGGGAGCGAGACGAAAAGAAAGACCCGCTTTACCGCAGTGCGATGTTCAGCGTTTCACTAAGAATTCTTTCGGTTTGATCGATTCGGAAATAGAGTCGCCACTACGTCGCTCGCGTCAGTTTCGCCTGTTCCACGGGGACCCCACACACTCACAGCTTTTGCTGGACGCGACGTCCATTCGCCGCGCCAGGAAGCTGCGAGCTACCAGAGCCATTCTCTCTCTGTCTCCTCTCGAGTTTCCTGGAACAGTCGTCAGGAAAAAGTTCGCTGGAGAGAAGTAACAGGTTCAGGGAGAGACGGCCTGCGTGTTTGGGGGGCAGAGAAAGACTTTCAAATCGAGGAAAAACCGTTCATTCCCAGACGTTCTCGCGTGCCAGACAAAAGAAGTGAGACTGTGAACCGCAGTCCACTTCGAACGCCTGAGAAACGCAAGAAGGCCAGCTTCACTTCGGGGGCCTCGCCGATGCTCGACGAGCACCTACACGGCCGTCGTCGCCCTGTCGCGAAGGCTTCACGTCACCCCAGGGAGGGGCAGCGGCATCGGTTGTCCCTGTCTGAATTTTTAGAATGAAATCGAGATTTCCAGCTCTCTACAGACAGACTCCGTTTTTTTTTCTGGGCAACCATCCGACGTCGACTCTTGATTCGATCTGGAAGGTCTTGACGGAATCGTTCACCGAACGCAATATGCTTGTGGCCGAGCGAACTAAGGATGTTCACGTTCTTCAGCGTAGAAGAGAAGCCAGCGTCTGAGAGGAATTCCGAGGACTGGATACAGGCTTTTACAAAAAATAGAGGCAACGCGCTCCTGTTTCGGAGGAACCTTATTTCGTGTGTTTAGAAAAAATAACTGTAAACCTTCAGCAACGCTCAGACCGGAGGCGCACCCAGTTTCGGTTTCTCTTTTTTTGACTTGGATCTCGCCAAGTTTTGCAGCGAACTTGTTTTCCCTCTTGATGGACAGGTGGCGACAAGGTCTCCCTAAAGTCCTACAGTGTCTCTCTGCTGCTTTGCGTTGCGTTCCGTTGTGGAGGGACCCTCAGAGCCGCTGGAGCGACTCTCCAGGGGATTTCTGTAGCTCGGAAGGCAGTCCGTCACTTGACAAGTCGGAGAGTCAACGCCACAGGTAACAGAGAGTCCCGGCACCAAGAAGCGAAAGTTCGAGCTTCAGCGTCTTCCACGGTCTCTCAGACGAGGAGAGACGAGAATTATCGCTGTCACTGCGAGAGGCGAAGTCAACGGCAGCGCGCGAGAAGAAATCGCTTGCAGCTCGGATTCGCCGCGCAAGCTTCTGGGGTGGTTGTCCAGAAACGGAATCGGTCAACGGAGCATCTACGGCACAAGGCTATACAGAGAGCAGTCGCACGCAGGGAACGAACTGTTTTCACATAGAACGCAGCTCGCGTTGAGCATCTGACGCGAACGTTGCTTTCTCTCTGGCGTCGCGTTGCGTTCTTCGAGACAGGAAAGAGAGACTTGTCTGGCCGAGGCAGTGAAAGTCAGGCCAGCCCAGAGCAGCTACGCGGCCGGTCGCGTCGACGAGGAGAACGTTGCCTGCATGCGCGTCGAGGTGCAAAGAAGAGAACGACCTGAAAAACGAGAAACGACTCGAGAGAAGAACGCCTACACGCTGCGGAACGCTCCAAGCCTCCGCCACATGCGCCAGTTCCCACAACTCAACAAGATCTGCAGAAAAGGAGAAAAAAGGGAAGAAGAAAGAGACAAACGTGAAAGAGGAAGAGGAACGAAAACCGGGTAAAGGAAGAAGCAAGGACAGGAAGAAAGCGGAGACAGGGAAGGAAACGAACCTGTCTTCCTCTCTTTCGCAGCGCTTCGGTGTGGAAAGGCGATGACGACACCAACGCGCTGTTGCCAGTCTAAAATAGAAAAAACGAATTTGGCGAACGAATTCTGTGCTCACTTCCTTCTCTCGTCTTTTTCCTCTCCTCTCTTTTTCCTTCTTCCTCTCGCGCTCTCTTCCCTTCGCTCTCCCTACTTTTTCTCTGTTCGCTGTCTCCCTCTTCCTCTCTGTTCGCTGTCTCTTGCTCCCTCTCTGTTCGCTGTCTCCCTCTTCCTCTCTGTTCGCTGTCTCTTGCTCCCTCTCTGTTCGCTGTCTCCCTCTTCCTCTCTGTTCGCTGTCTCCCTCTTCCTCTCTGTTCGCTGTCTCTTGCTCCCTCTCACCTCGCCTCGGGGCGTACAAGACCAAGCCGCCATGTGGATCTCCCGGGCGCGCGCCTTCTCTCGACAGAGGAGGAGAAGAGCAGGAATTCGAGTCGTGAGGCAGGGGACAGAAGCAGCGAAGCCAGGCGACTTGGGCCTCGCGGTAGCCTTTCCACATGAAGAGAATCTCCAGCGAGGATGTGCTAATCAGAGAGATCTATTGAAGGAGAAAACAAGAGAAAAGAAACAGCGGGGAAGAAACGAGAGAATAGGGAGGAAAGAGCGGAACGCACGGTCGCCAGAGAGACCTGAAACGGTAGACAGAAAGACGCGAGAGAAAGTCAGGAAGAAAACGATGCAAGGAGAGACAGAGAGGTAAGACAGACGACGCGAGGGGAACCGGTAAAGGCAGAGAAAAACGAACATGGAGAACTGCAGACAGAGGCGCTACTCGAAACAACGAGAAGAAATCGAACGAAGAGAGACACCCCGAAGAGCCCCGGCCGACAGAGAAAAGAATTGCTGCATCGAAAGACAGAGGCCGAGGAAACAACACAACAGGAACAAGCTTACTTTGCCGCAGCTGTCTGTGAGAGCTGCAAGAGAGTTGTTCCACGGACAGACGGCAAGAGACAGTCCGACGCGTTTGCTGTCATCAACGATCTTCGCCGGGAGGGCAGGCGCTTCCTCCGCTGTCTCTTCTTCACCTGCGAGGGAAGCCGCAGAGCGAAAAACAGAGAACCGGTGCATGCGCTTCTCGGGGAAAAGGAGACACGCATCGCAGGCAACGAGGACACCGACAAGACAGTGGCGACGGCAAACTCCACAGAGAAAACGAAGAGATGAAAGAGAAAGAGAGCAGAGAGAACGAAGACATGAAGACAGAAGAGAGGTGAGAGAGAAGGAAGATCGAGAAACCACAAGGAAAAAAAGAAGCGACACGATGAGACAATGTACATATGAGACTACTTTTTTTGTGCGCCTTCTTCGTTATCTTTTCCTTCACTTTCCTTGCTTCTCTCACTCTCGCTCGTCCTTCTGTCAGTTTGCGGAGAGTTGAGTGGACTGGATCCCCCTGCCTCCCGGAGTCGATTTGTCGTCTCTCTGCTCGCCTCTCGCGCGTGACGCCTTGGCTGAGAAGCGAGCGGAGAATTCCCCTGGCGCGAGTAGCCCAACAGAGAGGAAAGACTGTGGGAGACCAGCGAGGCCGCTGAGCTGAGGACTCGCACATACGACAGACTTCTTGCGTCGCGCTTCCCTCCCCCGCTCTCGAACAGAAAGCCGAGTGGCGCTGCACGAGCAGAACGCCGAGAATCCGCGAGATGCAGAGACACCACGCACTCGCGTCCCGCCGCTAAAATCCCGACACTCGAAGAAAGAAAAGCAGCGGAAGAAGCTGAAGAGACAGAAGAGGAAGAGGCTGAAGAGACAGAAGAGGAAGAAGCTGAAGAGACAGAAGAGGAAGAAGCTGAAGAGACAGTGGAGGAAGGCAGGGCGTTTGCTGGGTCGTGAGAAGCGGCGTCTTTGCGAGGTCGGGGGTGTCGACGGTAGACACTTGCATCGATTGGAGAGGACATGAAGGTAGAAGAAACAGCGAAGGAAGAAGAAGCAAAAGAAGACTGCGGGACAGAAGAAGGTTCCAGCGCTTCGGAATCTGGTGGCGAAAGACAGGGAGAGGGGGAAGGGGGAGACCAAAGAAACTCGGGAGCGTACACACAAGCGTCTTTGGCGTCGAGGTGCACAGCCAGCGCAGCAGCTCCCGTGACAGCTGAACGAGGAAGAAGCGCAATGGCTCGCGTCGACCCTCTTCCGTCCAGTCTGACAGCAACGCAGAAGCAGCGACGGACGGTGTGAGCGCACAGTCCTCGTTTCAGCAGCAAGTTTCTTTCTTTGTTTGCTTCGTTTCTTTTCTGGCAACGTTCTCTTTCCTGGGGCTCCTGTTCCTTCTTCGTGTTGAATCGCCTTACCTCATCAAGATGTGGTTCACAGTGCTGTTCACACTCGAACCAGCTGCACGGTCCCTCCTTTCCACGTCCTTTCTCCGCTCTCTCGTCCTCTCTCCTTCTCTGTCTTGCTGCCTCCCGTCTGCATGCGGCGACGGAGGAAAAACGCGAGGCGCTGAAAGAGACGAGAGCCGCAGATCGCCCGCGGTGAAGAGCGCCACACTTGCGCCTTCGCAGGACGCAAAAAGGGCAGCTGCGACGCGCGGTCGCGGCTGAGGGCGTTCTGAAGAGGAGCTCGGACTTGCTCTCGCCTCTCGCCCGACTCCCCCAATGTGTGGAGACACGCTCCAAGGCTCGACAGACACAAACGAAAAAGAAGAAGAGGAAGAAGAGGAAGAAGAGGAAGTCGAGAAGGAAAGATCTGTTGACGTTGGACAGGAGGAAAGGGAGACGGAGGGTTCGAGGAGAACCAAGGAGACGACAGGACGAGAAAGCCACCGAAAAGAGAGGTACATTTCACCCGCCGCGGAGTAAGCACAGATGCGGCCGCTGCAGAGGAAACACGGTGAAAACTTTCAAATGGAAAAACACAAAGGGAAACGCGCGCACACACACCAGCATGTGAATGCGAGTCTAAATGCAGAAGCATATACATAATGTAGGCACACGGATAAAGATATACGCAAATCTCTCTCTACCTCTATACATATATACCATGTAAACATGGACATATGTGCGTATGTATGGATGAGGGTCTAAGCCTCTATCGACGTTCATCTGCAAGTATTCTGTTTGGAGAGTCGGCGGTCGGTCTCTGTGTGTTTCCGACAGCTGCTTGACGAGGCGAGCGAGGCGGCGGAGTCCAGCGCCTTTACCTGGTGTATGTACATCTGGAGAACTTCGAGCCAAAAACCGATATCGTTTCGCCCTCACCTGCTGAAACCGACGAGAAGGTGAGGCGAAGCGTTCTGGAGAACGGGTACCCAAAGCTGAAGAAAAAACAAAGGAAACTGTTTCCATGTCTCTCCCCGGCCGTTTTCTCTCCTCGTCTGTTTTCTCGCCTCGTCTGTTTTCTGTCTCTGTTCTCGATGTCTCTCTGTGTACCCTGTCGTCTCCCCAAGGCTACGCCTTTGTCGTTCTGCCCACTTACCAACGCAGAGACGCGTTCCTCTCTCTGTTTCTCCTCGAGTCGCAGACTCCACCGCTGTTCCTGCATGTGGTGCGTGCAACAAGATCCCTCCTGGGAGCAAGCGGCCGTCGCGTCTGCGACCCGTTCTCCTCTTCCTTCTTTTCTTCTGCCCGTTCTTCCTTCTTCGCTGCAGACTCCTCTCTCGTCTCTGGCTTCTGTCTCTTCTCCTCGTTCTCCTTCTCTCTGTCTCTCCGCTTCCGGTCCTGCCTCAGCCTCGGGGCTTCCTGCTTCTCGGGTGTATGTACACCTGCGTTCGGCCCGTCCACTGCACCACGAGTCTGGAAGAGAAGGCGAAAAGGCCTGAGAGTCGGCAGGGCGTCTCTCTGACAGACGCTGGTCTGCCACAGTTTCTGTTGCTTCGGCGATGCCTTTTGCCGAGTCTTCTTCCTCTCGTTCCTCTTCTTCCTGCTCTTCTGCCTCTTCCAGCGCACTGTCCAGAAGAGTCACGGCCTCCAAAGCGTTGCGCCGTTTGCAGCAACAGCCTTTTGCCTCGGATCGCTGCTTCGCCCATACACAGCAAACAATGCAGTCACTCCCGGGTCTGTATGCCGCAAAGAAGAAGACTCGTTCCTCTTCCGGATATCCACAAGAACGCCAAGCGACACGGCCACCGCCTCTCTCTCTTTCTCCCTCTCTTCCTCTCTCGGGGTCTCCTTCGAAGGCCGGTGGCAGCGGAGCCGACTCTCCTCCAGGCGCTTCTCTCAGCGCCGAGGTTCGGGACCTGCCGACGCGGCTGTCGTTGGTCTGCTCTGCATCTTGGCAGAAGAAGAGCGCGGAGAGCGACTTGTGCGCCTGCTCCTTTCTCTCTGCTCTGCGACCGCTGCAGCAGGGACATATGACCGGCAAGCCACCGGAAGAAGAGAGAGGCGAGGCAGGCGAACAAGGAGACGACGAAGAGAGAGGAAGCGAAGAGAGACGATGGGTGGGATTTGAATGTTGGTGTCGCACGCAGCTCGGCACATCGAGCGCTGTCCACGGAGCAGGCGAAGCGTCACTTTGGATAGCCGCCGCAGAATCCGCGACAGACGAGGACAAGAAGATCCCTCGCTCTCCGCCTGGCAACGGGGCTCGACCTTGCGAAAAAAACGCAGTGATGGGCGCGCCTGAATCTTCACAGAGAGAAGAAGAAGAAGAAGAAGAAGAAGAAGAAGAAGAAGAAGAAGAAGAAGAAGAATGGAAGCAGTTCAGAGTAAGCGGCGAGGAGACGAGAGGGCAGAGACCGTGTGCTTGAAGGAGGTCGGCAGCTGCGGCCGCCAGAGAGCCCAGGGGCTCCTGCGATAACGAAAGTCTTCCTTGCATTACCAGGAAGAAGAAAGGAAGAGAAGTAACGGAGGAGGGAGTCGAACAGGAAGAGGAAAATGCGGACGAAAGCAGAGAGGGAAACGCGCGAAAAACGTTTCTGAAGGAAGGATGGCTCCTTTCTCTCCTTTTCTCCTCTCTATCGTGCTCTTTCTTTCTCTCTCGCGGCGTCTTTTCTCTCGCTTGAAACAGAGAACGCTCTTCTTGTCAGGAGAGAGAAGGCTGTGCAGTGTGCAGCCTTTGCAAGTTTTAGTTGAAAGTGCGTCGAAGGCGACGGGCGAAGAAGGAGAAATTTGGAAAGGCTTGGCGTTGCAGACACGAGGAAGAGGAACAAAGAACTTCGCCAGAGATCTCGAGCAGGAAAACCGAGGTCTCTGCATGTGCATGCATGCACACCGTGCTCGCAATTCGACTATGAATCGGTTAAAAAAAACAGACTTGCGAAGACACGTCTCTTTCTCTGTGGTGTTTTTTGTCTCTCTCCTTTTTTCACTTGTTCTCCTCTTTCCTTTCTGTAGCCGCTCCTCGTTTTCTCCCGCGTTCTCCTTCTCTCTTGTTCGGCACTCAGAGGAGAATGGAGGGCATTCCCCGGGCGGCAAGGCCAGCACAGGGAAAACCAAGAAAACAGCTTTGGACCTGCGTTTTCCGCTGTTTCTCTCTCGAGAGCGAAAAACAACGTGTGACAGCGTTTCTACTTGCTTGTGCAGACGGTGCAGCAGACTCTCCAGTGAATGCAGGACGTAGTCGCGAGATTCATTGGATCGAGTATCACCTGCGACGTTAATTTTAGTATCCGCAAACCTGCAGAACACGACCCCATCTCTCTGTCAATATCTTAAAGTTGACGCTGAACTCGCAAACGCTTCCGCAAAGGTCGACAAAGAGCGAGAAAACTGAGAGCTTGAAAGACTCCACCGAAAGATCAGAAGGAACAGTTTACGCTCCAACACCTCGAACAGATGTCAGTACACTTCTCCAAGTCGCAAAAGCCGGCATAGATGCTCATTTGTTTTTTGTGAGAACAGGCAGGCCAGAATCACTCCAGTTGCGAAAGATCGACAACCTCAACTCTTTCTCCGCATCCAGAAATCCATTTCGCGCCGCGCTTTTTCCACGCGTCTCCCGACTACACAGAGTCGCCGCACTCGCTGCTTTCGCCTAAGAGTCTGCCCCCACAGAGACCCCGTACGGGCAAAGAAGCGGAACTGCTCCGAAAGAGACTCGCGGCCGCAACGGCTGGTCGATCCAGTGTACGAAAAAAGAAAACACTGCGCCTCCAGGAGAGAGGCTCTGCCTGCTGCTGAGCGGCATCGCGTTGCGAAAACAAGTATGCAAATAAAAAGACGAAGGAAGCTTCGCTGGAAACTGAAACAGCCAGTGTAAAGTCTACATGTAATGCAGCTTGATCGTCAAAATGCAGTGGCTCTGTGTCTCTTAGTTCAAAAATCTGTTTTAAACGGCTGTTGATGGAACCCGGCTCGGCGCTTCGCCAGCACCAGCGAAAGCAGTATCGCTACACCAAAAGAAGAGACTTCCGACGACTGTGTCTTCAAACGGAAAAAAGAGACGTTCTGCGCGCTGAGCCTCGATGTGAAAGAAAAAGTCAGTGTACACTATTTCCCCTCTGAGTCGAGGAGAAACCAAGACGCGGAATTTACACCGAGAGACACTCGGAGTTCCTCCGGTGTCTGTACATCGGACCATATGTATGTACACCTAAATTTCTCGTGCCAGTTGGAGCGCCAGCCAACTTCGCGATTCTGCTTTTTTTCGTTTATCTACACGCTCGTTTTTGTGGCGCCGGGTTCGTTTGTACAGCTCTTTGCAGTCTGCATTCGGCGACGGGTGTGCTCTTCCGTGGATCGCCTTCTCCCCCGTCGCGTATAGCCGTTCTGCCTCCTGGGTGTCGCCGTTTTCCCCGTTTGGGGGGTTTCGTTGCGAACGCCGGGAGAACTGAAACGGCCGCCTTGTGTGCCGTTTCTCGCTTACGCTTCGTGCAGGGAAGCTCTTTCTGTCTGCTGCCCTGTTCCCTCCCTGTCTCTCTCTCTCCTGCTTATCTCCTGTCCCCTGATTCTCTTTCTCTGGGCCTTCCGCGATCCTCTTTCACCCCTCCATGTTCCCCTCCCGCCTTCTCGCCCTGTGCGCCTTCGCTGCTACTCGTCGAGCGGCTTCGGCGCCTTTCTGAGGTACTTTTCTGCGGCTTGGTCGGTGATGCTGTTAGCGTCCTCCATCGTGCGCAGGCCGACTCTGGACGAGAGCGGCGCGAAGAACCACTTTGGCTTGAAGCGCATGCGGTCTCCTCGTACTTCTTCTTCCTCGTCCTGCCCCTCTCCGCGGTTCTCGACGGTCCACCCGTCGTTCGTCTCCGGACGGACGGGCTCGTCGCAGCTCTTCCAGTTCACGAAAAGGAGCTTCTTCTGCTCGTCTCCGCGGCTCCGCGGCGCCTCCACCACCAGGCACCGCGCATGGTGCGACGCCGCCAGGTGTCTGTACACCGACAGCGTGTCGTGACCCGTGAGGGAGACAGTGTCGGGGTGCGAGAAGGAGAAGATTCGTCCCGTCGCGTTTGCAGAGGCAGCCTGGCCCGGCAGCGACGCATCCCACTGCCAGAACTGGTTTTCGTTTTGCCTTTGCAGGACGCGGTTCCAGTCGCAGGTCCACACAACCGGCGCCCGCGCATCGGCTTGCTGGACAAACGCGTCGATGCACTTCTTCTCTCGGTTTTCAATCAACCGATTCCCCGCGGCCACGGTCCATTGCTGAGAGCACAAACCCCGGAAACCGCGAGGAAACCTGCTGGAGACGAGCCAGAGAAGCCGCCAGACCGCACCGACACTCGCGACGCAAAGCAAAAAAGAGATAACGAGAGGAAGAAAAAACATCAGCCATGAATGAGAGGAAGAAAAAACATCAGCCATGAATGAGAGGAAGAAAAAACATCAGCCATGAATGAGAGGAAGAAAAAACATCAGCCATGAATGAGAGGCCTAGCCTCCAGCCGGCACCGTCCGCCTCGCTTTGTGGACAAGGAATCAACAGGAGAACACGAACATGCAATGCGGAATTCACGGAACATGATATAAACCGGAATGAAGTGCCTTTTGATAAAGCTCCTCAGCGTGGATATTCAAAGCAGCGACTCTGCTTGGTTAACTGTTAAAAGGTCTCCGCGAAGAGCCTTTAGGCAGGAACTTCAGAGCATGAAACGAGGAAATCCAAAAGAGAATAAATTTCAAAGTGCGAAAATCCTGAAAATCGCCAAATAAAAGGGAACGGAGGCATTAAAAAAATCGAAAAATCGTAAAAAATAAATCAAAAAGAGACGAAGAGCTCAAACAGCAGTTAATTCAGAAATCACGGGAATGTTATACAAGATGAAAAATGAAAACAAATCGAAAAGGTGGAAATATTCAGAAAAAAGGAGGAAGTGGAGGAAATTGAAGAATCAAGCAGGAAGGGAAGCATAAAGAAAAGGAGAAAACCGCTCCAGGAAACTGAAGGACCTCCAGGACGAAAGCAAAGCGACGAACACCTGTGAAGTTGCAGCGGAACTGCGAAAAAAACGAAGGCTCTTTCTGTCACAGGAAGAAATCGAGAAAACCTCTGGGCTCTCACAGCGACGGCAATGCCTCCAAGCCGCTTTGACGCTTCGCCTTCACACGTTCAATCCATGTTCATCCGCGAAGACCCTGTCTCCAAAAAAATGCGTTTCTTCCCTCTCAGACGCAATTTCGCGCCGAAACAGCAAACGAGAAAGCCTCACCTGGAGACGGGCGTGGAGATCGCAAGGCTCCAACACGAGACGGTGGTCGGGAAAACCGGGGGTGTACGCAGAGGAGAGACACAGGCCTGAAAAAAACAGAACCGTCGATCCGACGTCTCTACCACACCAGGTGCATGCACCAGCAATGAAAAAAGCAAATGCATGTAGTTGTGTATCTGGACGTGCATGCAGACAACAATGCATTTACGTATCGATACGTCTACAGATTTTTGCTGGTATCCTGAGTTGATACGTCTGGTTCTACACACGTAGACGAGTCACGGGAAAATAAATACAGGAGAGAGTCCAGCATGTCGATACAGGTATATGCACATATATATACATATATATGTATATATATATATATATATAAATATCTAAATAGATGTATGTATGTTTATGTATATAATGTATATATCTATAAAGATGTATATGTATACATATAGATATATGTATATATCTATATATGTAAATATTTGTATATATGTCTATCTATGGACGTTTGTTTTTTTCGGTTACCTGTTTGTTCGTGTTCAATGTGGAAGAAGTTGTGGTCGAGAAGTCCCTTGCGGTCGAAGGCAGTTTTGAATTTCTCCACGTACCACTGGAATGGCATGCAAGTCAACTGTTCGTACCGCAGTTTCTTTCGCTGCGTAATGTCGCCTTCCTGGTGTCCACGCACTTCCCGGTGGTACTTGTAGAATAAAAAGTAGTACTCGTCCAGCCAGACTTTCGCTCCGCGTTTCTGATTCTTCTGGACCTGAAATACACGCGAACTGGCATCTTTGGGCCGCGGTGGAACAGAATGTTTTCTCTTCTTCTCTTGCCTCTGTCCTCGCTCTCCTCTCTCTTGCACTTCCTCTTCTCTTCTCCTCGTCCCAGACTTCGTTCTCACCCTGTTCCCTCGTCCTCGGACCGCTTCTTTTCTCTCTGTTCGCTCTCTGGCACGCATGCTTCGGTCCTTGCTTCCCTACTGCCTCTCTCTTGACCTCCACCGTGTTGCCCTGCCTCTGTTCTCTCTCTTCTTCTCTCTCCTCGATTTCGTTTATGTTTGTTTTCTCTGTTGTTCTCTCTCTGTATCCTTCCTTCCTTCTTCCCCCTTTCTCCCACAGATTTCTCTCTTCTTCGTCTCCCTTCGTTTTTGCTGTCTCCGGCGTTTCTTCTTCTACCTGTATGACAAGTCGATTTCCTGGATTCGGTTTCGGAGGCCTCGAGAAAATGTGTCCGATTTTTGACTCCTGCACGGCCACGATTTCGCCTCCGCAGAGCCAGGAGCGAATCGACTGCTCCAGATTTTCTCCACCCCACTCGAGCATGCCTTCGTCGTACAGCCCTGCGATAAAGTGTGCATGGAGACAGCGACGCGTTTACCAGTTTCTGCTGCCTCTTCGAGGAGGAAAAAGAAGGTGGAAACCGCGAAATGCACGTGTACTCTTCTCCAGAGAACGCCAAGGAACTCGGAGTTCGAAAGGCACTATGCCCAAAAGCCCCAACTCCAGGTGTACATACACCCGAAAGTGCATGCGTCTGCAGGCGTAGCGCCTCGAACGCCGACACAGACGCCGAGCTACAGACAGATCCGTTGAGTACACACGAACTCGGAAACACTGAGAGATCCGAGGTCCTTCCGACCTTCCTTGCCCACAGACTCCTTTACCGACGTGGAATAACCTGGATGTCCAACTTGTCTGAAACCTCGCACTTTCAGCTGTTTCATAAGCTGTCCATCGGGGCGGGGCGTCCAGCAGTCATAAACAACTTGGCATTCTGTATCTGTTTCGCTGGAGTTTTACTTTCCATCCCTTTTTCCAGGTGTAGAAGACTGGGAATCCGAGCATGAGACGCAGAAGCAAGATCAGGTCCTTGGCTCGACGCCTTCCAGAAGCCTCACCGGACTCAATCCACCACTTCTTAGTCATCGCGAGAATGCCGCCTGCAAGCACGGGGACTTCGTCTTCGAGGTCTTCAAACCAGCCGAATTCGAAAGTCCACTCAAACATCATCTTCGTTCCGTGGGTGCCGACGTCTTCCCAGGAGTCCAGGTAAATATCCTGAAGGCAAACAGCAAGATCTCGCTGCCCAGCTCTCTTCTTAAACGGCTACAGATGGCGCCGAGGCAAACGCAGAGAGAGCGGATGGAGAACGCCGAGATGCTGAATAAAGAGGAGGGAGAAGAAAGGGAGGGAACACGTGACGAATTCTACAGGAGAAAAAAAAGAGAGCAAGGTGAGCACACAACTGCATGCGGGTTCGAGAACATGGCGCATCTGAATTTCAGCGAATCTTGAATCCCAAGGTCCTGTCGACACCAGCTTCCACAGCAAGCGTTTCTCCCCGTCGCTCGGAGTTTTTCTCTTCTTCACGATGACGTTCCGAGGCGAGCTCGCGTCGAAGGATCACCTTCGCTTGATGCTTTCTCTGTCCGGAGGACTCGGTCTCGTTGGTCTCTGAAGATCTCTAATCCACCGCCCGTAGTTGCAAGATACCGATACCAAATCACTTCCCTCCATCTGGAAACTGTGGCTGTTGCCTCTGTCCCCTTCCCTCCCGCCCCCCGTGTGCTCGGAGGCTGCGTTTCCCCATTGCGCGTCTCCTTTCTCTCTCGTGAGACTCTTTACGCACTCAAATCCTTCTCGCTCTTTGTACACCCACACAGGAAAGCGTTCTGTCTCCTTTAGACGAACTTCACAAGCCTCGTTTTCTCGGTCGCCTTCGCCGCTCTCTTCCCCCTTTTCTCTTCTGGGCGGCTGCACCTTCCCGAGCACGTTGACTCTCGGTTTCGAGGTGGAAGAACGGAATTCGCCACAGTCCGCGAAGTTTGCAGCAGTCGCCAAATTCGCTGAATCCTTGACAAGAGTTCCTTTTCGAAACCCAGCCTCCACTCACAGGTCTTACCCACGTCGCTCCTAGACCTGGACGGTTGGGCTGACTACGCGACATGCATGCTCTTCCTCTCGAAAGCGCTTCTCTTGCACTGAAATGCATTTCCTTATACGTACTCAGGGCATGCAATACCAATCAGATAACAACTGAAGCTAGACGCCCAGACACTGGAGAAGTCGTTGGCACACTGAGGTGCACTCCTGCTACTGAACGGTCTCTCTTCCACTTTCCGTTCTTGTTCTGTGACGAGATAGCTGGCCTTGACTTTCTTCTTTTTTTCCGAGGCGGTTCGATCCTCTTCCACCGCAGACCTACGTAAATCTTGGGGCAAGCAATTCTCCGGTAATTGGTTTTCAAATGCGCGAGGAGAGGCTCCGCCCAGCCGACCTTCGGTCTGCAGTGTCCGTCGAGAAAGAAAAAGTTGTCGCTTGTCGCAATCGCTGCTCCCGCCACCCGTCCGCGAATTAAGCCTTGAGGCGAGTCTGGAAAACCAGAGAGAAGGAAGCAACACAACAGCCTCTACTTTCCATGGGAAAACTGCTCTTGAAACCGCCTGCGTACGCAAATGCATGCAGATTTTTCTCGTCGTCTGCGGAGGCGTATGACTCTGTGGTCCCCGTGGCCGGGCCTACGTACTCCTGATGTACAGATATGTGCAGGTACAAGGAGAGTGCGTCGATTTGTGATTGCATTGGTATTTCTGTAGAAGAAAGGCAGCTGCTCGTTACAACTACGGATGCGGCGTACATCCACGGCGGCGCATAGAAGACTGGAGAGTCTCTTGTTTTCCCTCTCTTCATTTACGGTGCGAAATCTCTTGAGTGCCTCTCCTCTGCGTCACCAGACTGGAGCGTCCCTGTGCAGACCGTGTCTCCCTCGCCTCGTCTTTCTCGCTTTTTTCACTTCTTTTACGTCTCTTTTTACCGAAGCGGATGATGCGCGTCTTGTCGAGGATGTGTTGAGGAAGCGTCTTCTCCAGAATTGCTTTTATCGGCTTGTCGCTGTGGTCGTCGACGACAATCACCTCGCGGATGCGCTCGATTGGAGTTACTTCGAACAAGAAAGTCAACGTCTTGGGAAGATACGCCTGAACAACAGAACGTCAAGACGTAGCGGCTTCAACTTGAACGGAAATCTGAGTACGAAGGCGCGAAAAAGCAAACGGAAGTGAAACGTCAAACTCGAAGCAGAAACGCGCTTTTGAATCAGTGGAAAACGCGGAACAATCCCGAGGAGACAACGGGATCCAACTGGCGCAAAGTGTCGAGCGCATTTTCTTCCTGAACTGCACTTGAAAAAGTCAGAAAAGACGCGGGTCTCTCCGACGCCCAAGGCTCTGCGAGCAAAGACGCGCTCTGTACAGACACCAGATAAAGAGAGGCTCAGAGCGGACCGAAGGTGGGATGTGGTGAAACGTGGTGAACAGCAGACTCTGCAGCTATTTTTGAATTTACAGACGAACAATTCTTGTCTTTACTGTATAAAGAATGTGTAAAGAGAGAGAGACAAAAAGATGGCGCGAGTGGTGAAGAAAAAAGACGGAAAAGAGGGAGAAAGCAGGGGGGAAAGTAAAAACGAGAACGCAGAGGAAAAAGGAGAAAAGTCGGAAAACGTTCACACGGAGCGCCCTCAAAAACAACACAGGTGTGGCACTCGTTCTTTAGAAAAAGAGGAACCCTTGGCGGCGGTCTTCCATCTCGAGGTGGAGTGTGAACGGAGACAAATCGAGAAGCGACATTTGACGGCCGTCCTCCCCCCATGTTTCACGAAGAAGACGGCACGCACCTCTTCATTGCGAACAGGAATGATAACTGAGAAATCGTCTCCAGTCACGTAACGCGGCTCTCCTGTCAACACCGGAAGTACCACGATCTTCAACAGATGGTCGACGACTCTGCTGTACGGTGCCTTCACTGTGCCTGGAAGAGAAGAGAGAGAAAGGGGAAAGAGCGTACACGGCGAGTGAGCGAGACAAGAGAAGCGAGAAGAGGAGACGGTGGAGGCAGGCAAAAGGAGAGTGACGACCAGACGCCTCGCGGGCATAGAAGTTGACGCTTCACAAAGAATGACACGACTCTCCTTCGTTTCTTTTTGCGGTCTACGAATGATAGGTCCGACGGGATGACCCTGCTGAGCTCCCGTGGGCAAAGTTCTGCTTGTAAACCTCTTTCTCGATCTTCTCTTTTCTGTCTTGTCCGCGTCGTCTTGTTTCTCCGCACTGATTTCGTCCTCAGTGTCTTCTTCCTTCTCCCGTCCTTCTCTTCATCTGTCTTTGCTGTTCCTTTTCCTCTGCATGTTTCGTCCTGTCCTTCAATCTGCACTCTTTCTTTGCCGTCTCTCGGCAACCGTGTACGTTCTCGGTCTCCCTTCTCCATCTTGTCTCTGGTCTTCGGTCTCTTGTCCGCCCTCTCCTTCTTCTTCTGCTCCCTCTCCCTCTTCTCCGCCTTCGGTAGAGTCTCACCGTGGACGCCGACGACGATTGCGCTGTTGTCGACGGTGGCTTTTTCGTGGTGCGTCGGGAGGGGCAGGCCTTTGAGGAGGCTGTGGAGTTCGGCGACTGCAGGTGCATGCAAGTCCAGGGAGTGCGTCTGAGGCGAGTCGCGGCTGAAGGCGCCGGGGAAGAGCAGCGTGAGAACTCCCGAGGAGAAGAGACACCAGAAAATCCCCACACTCACGCAGAGCGATCCGAGCAGAAGCAAACACCGACGCCGCAGCCGCGCGACCAGCTTCGAGTTCAGCGGCTTCTTGCCCGGCTCTCCCCTCCGCCACGAGGCTCGCGGCGTCTCCTGGCCGCCTCCCACTGGGCACTCGACCGGCATCGTCGAACAGAGCAAGGGAGCGGAGAAAGAGACGAAGACCGGGAAGCAGGCAACGGGGTCGGAGAGAAGAAGAGAGACGGAGAGATGAAGAGCGAGAGACGGAGAGACAGAGAGCGAGAGACGGAGAGATGAAGAGCGAGAGACGGAGAGAAGGAAGAGTAGACGAGAATGGAAGGCGAAGCACCAGAACAGAGGCCAAGACGGAGAGAAATAAGGCTCCTCGGGAACGAACGAGGAGAGAGAACAATGGCAGCCTAGGCCAGGGCCTTCACGTATCGCTTGCCCAGCAGAGAGGAAGTGAACGAAGTCAAAGAGCGGACGAAATGGTAACGGGGAGTCCTTGTGGAACCATCAGAACTCCAGAAGAACCGAGAAGAGGACAGAAGCGAGTTGAGAGCGTAGGCGCCGCCGACCCACAATCCCCCACCAAGAGAAGTTCGACAGTTCCCAGGACGGACACCAGGAAGGGGATTCAACGGCGCTGAGACATATACGTATACATATATCTATATGTGTATTTATGCTTATGGTTATAGTATAAATCTGTATACAGTTATGTTTACCTTATTTAAACACAAATATGCATATATGATTACACTTAAAATGTAAATAGATTTAAGAAGTTGAGACGCTGCGAGCTTCCTAGTTCACACGCCGAGCGGGAGAACACGGATGTTCCCCACAGAAAGGCGATCCGTTTTCTTGAGGAGGAAGACCGCTTTTCGGTGGACGCGAAGAGCCCGCGGAGACAGGGGAAGAGAGGAACGAGGAGCCTGGGAACGAGGACCGAACTCGAGCACATGAGGAGTGTGAAGCGTTTGCGAAGATTCTTCTTAGTCGAGTCCCGGCGGCGCAGGAGACAACCTTGTCGAGACGAGGCAGTGCGGCAGGCCTTCCTTCGCAATACATCTGGGCTCAAGGTGCAGGGCAGAGAGCCTTCGAGAGCGGCCCTCAGTTCCACGCGTTGACTTTTCTGGAAAGTCCGTGGCGAGTCGCCGCGTCTGACGAGAGGCGCTTCATTTCTCAGAGGGTTCAGGTTTTCCCCGTTCTCGCGGAGGGTGGGGGGGGAGAGGGTCAGGACGCGACAACGGATGCTCTTAAGAAGGAAAGAACCGCAGCGAGGAGAGTCTTTTGAGCAACCGGAGACGGGCAGAAGGCGCCGGGAAGGCGCCGGACACACACTTGCGCTCTCCTCGATTGAGGCGCGGAAAAAACGTCCGTTTACGAGGGCGTGGAGCGGCGAACGGCAGTCTTCGAGCTGGAAGGGGAACGGACGGAAGGTGCAAGGGTAGGGGGACACCGGAAAACTCGATTTCTCGAGGCCTTTGTTTCCCCTGGAAGCAGTAGGAAGTGGAAGACATTCTCCCGCAGAGACTGACAGACGAGAAAAAAAAAGACGAGAGGTGGTAGACAGAGACGAACGCGAATCGGCTGCGGTGTCTCGGCGAAGAACCCCCCGCGAGGTGCCGGCTGCTTGAGCAGCGAAAGCCGTTTTTCTGGAGGCGGTGGCCGTCGTTGGCGGCGGCAATCTCTGTTGCAGGGGACTTTCTCGGCAAGGAGAGCGCAGAGGAAAGAAGTCGGGTTTTCTCCGCAAGAAAGGTAGGAGAAACTGGGAGAAACTGCGTTTCGGCGGCACACGCCTAGCACGGCCGAGACCTTGTCGGCGGCAAGACAAGCGTCGAACTCCAAGAGCCGTTCCTCGGAGAAAACACGAGAAAGAAGGAGTTTCGGGGGATTGAACTGTCAGCAAAACTCTCGCCACGATCGTCCGCAGCGAGGCGAAGTCGAGAAACCTCCTGAACGTCTGGAAATGCCGAGAAAACCGGATCGGGCACACGCAGGGCAGGCAAGGTCACACGGGGAGGCATGCAGAGGGCGAAAAGGACCCTGTCTGCGTTCTCACATGCTCGCGTCGCGTTCGGTAAAACGCTTCGAGCTCTGAGGAAAATGGGCTTCATTCCGGAAGGCGAAAAGCAGTGACTTCTTTTCACGTTTGTGCAGGAGTTCCAGTCTTCCAAAGAGCCGGAGAATTCCGGCTTCTCTTGTTTGTGTTTTTGTGCACTTCTTCGCTGGCCTATCCTGCACTTCTTGTGAAGGCAGCATGGGCGTCAGCAAGCGCTGCCGAAGGCGGTAAACAGCCATGATGCCCAGATGCCCCCAACGGCTTTCTAGACTGTGTTCACCTTTGAAACGCACAGTTCTCTGAGAGTACAGCTTCGGAGACGTGAATATGCCGACGCAACCACGCCCTCGTTCCGCGAGAACGCGCCCGCAGCAGAGACGTTCCAGAAAAGAGTGATTGAGAACGGCCGGGTCACTGGCGACGCTCGTCTAGTTGAGAAGTGTCAACTGTGCGGTGACTCTGCAACTGCAGGCGCACAACATCTGATTCAAGAAGGCAGTTTTCCCCGTGTTCCTTGGCCTTTGCGCCCCCCTGGCACTGGAGAGGACCTAGGTTCTTTCTCGATTTCGGCCGGTGGAAGCTACAGCGTACCTCAACCTCACTTTGAACAAGCCTGGCCCTGACAGTTCTGTCAGTTTGGTGCATGGAGGGGAAACCACCGAAGAAACGCGAAGGACGCTGGGGCGCAGAATCGGTGAGTCTTCACCGACACGAGTTTTGTGGTGGATGTAAAATGGCTTGGCAACTTGTCAGGATCATGCTGTGGTCGACACAGATGCACAAGAGAAAAGGACGCTGGGCTAGGGTGAACTGGAGCACCTCTCAAGTGTTGCAGGAAACGGCGTTTTTCTCTCGGACACGGACGTGAAAGACTATGTGTTTTCCGAGTCACTCTGAGGCAGGATAGCTCTTCGTGACAAAAGGTCTGAGAATAGGAAGGACGGCTTGAAAGACTCGAGGACGCATCTACTTCCCATGTGCCAATGGCTGTAGTAGCGAGTCCAACATGTATAGAAAACCCGCAGATACCCCCATCGAACGACGCGCAGGAGCAACACCGGAAACTGCATTTGACGTAGCAGAAGAGGAGTGTGGGCTACGGAAGAACGTGCATGTGTGTCCCTTCCCTATATGTGTACGAAATCGAGGAGCGCTCTGCACAATTTGGCACAGATGAGCTTCTGCACCGCTAGCCTTCGCCACCCCAGAAGAACACCGAAAATATGTGTCACTCGCGGCGTCTGTGGCGGAAGCACCGAGGGAATGCAACATCCCCCTTGGTGGAACAGGAAAACGCTCTTAATTTGAGTTGCACATCTACAGAAAACAGTGACCGAGAAAAAGGCTGCTCCAGTCCAGTTAGTGGATGTTCGACGTCTGCGGCATGCAAAAAACCGCAACTTCAACGCGGTCGCCTACTGGCGAATTTCGGCCTTCAGCAAAAGAACCCCGTTATTTCACTTCTTTTTGTCTTTGCTCTGTTCCGCCGGGTGCGAGCGAAACCGTACTTAGTTGAGGCAGAAAAGCTGCGAGACCTAGGGGGAGAAAAGGACCTTGGCGTCTCCTGGCTGCCGTTACAAACATCCTTGTGATCAACATTACTGAGAGACTCTCCTCTGGCAAGGCAGTGATGCCTGTTATTTCAGATGACTGCTTGCACGTCCTTTTGAAATGTTGCAAGTCACTTGCATCGAAGCCACAGTCACTCTGTTTCAAGGGCAGAAAACGGAGGGAGCAGTTGGTCTGGTTCGTGCTAGCTACCCGTCCAGACCCCGAGCATCTGCTTGCCTTTCTCGTTACGGGGCGATTGGCGCCTGTATCCAGAGCCTCCTCAACTCTAGATGTCCTTCCTCCGTCTCAGAAGACTATGGTAACTCGGCGTCGTACCCTTCAGCAGGAAAAACGACTCTACAGCGACGAGAATTGAAACGCAAAGGTTCTCGACCCCAGCGCGTCCGCGCACCGGCGTCAGGTGCCAGTCTCGCTGTCTGATGGTAGCACGGTGACCACGCGTCGATTTGCTCGGACGCCCAAGTTTCTCTTTCGTCTTGAGCAAAGGCTCATCAGCGGAAGATTTGGCGCCTCGTCTTCCTTCGGAATTTTCGTCTGAGGTTGCGAAAGGCGTTTCTCCTCAAACGTTTCTGACCAGTGTGCCGCCGCTTCCTGAGGAAAGCGCAACGCAAAAGATACAGAAGCCGCGTCTCGGGAACAAGCGCCGACGTCGTGCGCCCCCGTCACTGTTATGCTTATGAATCACCACCGAAGAGTTCTTTTGACGCTTCAGTCTTTTGCATCTGAGTCCTTCTGTCGCCAGCTGGTGACCTAAATTTGAAAAAGATTTCACGTCGCGAGTCTCGACGTGCGACAGACACAGCCGCCTGCTCGTTCGTGCGCGTTGTCTTGGTATTCGCTCGACTGCATCTTTCTCTGCAACTCGCGCGTTTCCGTCGAGCTGGTATCTTGACATTCTCTCCTTCTGTGTATTTGCCGTTCGGCGTTCTCGAGGAAACGTCCAGGTCGGGTTGGTCTCTGGAAAACGAGCATGCAACACTGTAAAACCTCTTTTCAACTTTCCCTTCGCGCACCGCAAGATTGCAAGATAGCCATTTGCATCATTTCATCCGAGAGGTTCTGTGGAGAGAGAATCCTCAACAGGCAAAGAAAACAACCGTTTTCGGTGGCAGAGAGGATGTGCTCGCGACCCTTGTGCCACAAGTGAGCAATCGGGAGCAACACAGACGCAAAGTGGCCTAAATTTCCCGTTGCATTTTTATCTTTGGGACTCCTCGGACGATCCAAGTCCCTGGCTCTCTGGACCGTTCCTTCCTTTATTTTATCCTGTGCATCCTCCCCGTGTGGATGCATCCTTGCCATGTCGATTTGAATTTCGCAGGAAAAACGGAGAGGCGGTAGCGGCGCGTCCCGCAGCTGGGTTGGGGAAAGGCCGGATTCTTCGCCGTGACGTTATCGTCTCGCGGGAGAACGGCCTCTCCTGGTCAGCAGCTGTCACTGTAGAGAGTCTGTCAGCTGCAGAAAGCCATGTCGGTAAATGCGTCGAAGGGTTTATCAAGTCCATTGGAGCACAGCGTGCTGGACGGGCAGGCTACCCCAAGTGGCAGTGTGGGTGGCATTGACAGTGCCTCTGCGCAAGGAGCAGCTGCTCGTGAAAGTCGTCTGTGTGGCTTACACAGAGTGGACCGAAGGAGTGCGATGGTAGTTGCTGAGGCTTTGTTTCTGGACTAGGAAAAAGCAAGGTGCGATACATGCCCGGCCTGTCGGCGCGCCAGACTGCAAGCGAAAGACTAGTCAGAGCTGCCGACACGCATGCGCAGTGCGACGTCTCAGGTGTCACTTTTTTTCGCGTTGCGGCACATTGGTTCATTGAAGATTAGAGCAGAAGTTTTCCGCTGTCCGTGACTTGTCGCGCACGACACACAATGCCGCTCTGTCGGAACTCGGCGCCGTCACCTCACGACGGGGAGCGGGCGGAGAGTCCGAGAGATGACACACACGAAATAACGCATAGATTTTCCCGGCTGCGGCTGCCCTCGTCACTGGCGAGCCACGAACGGACAGACGCAGTGCCGGCGATGTTGCCGCCGAGCCCGCGAGACCTGATTGTGGTGGATCGACTGTCGCGGAAAGTGAATGTGAGTAGTTTCGCCACAGTCATGAAGGCGTACCTGATTCTGAAGAATCGCGTAGCTGCGCAGAGAGCGAACAAGGAATTTCAGGAGGGGCAGAGGCGCGTACTTCCGCTCTGGGGCAGGAGAAGCAGTCGCGTGGCTCTGGAGAGCCCGTCGCATAGCCGCGGCAAGCTCGGTAGTCTAAAGGGTTTGTCAGAGACGGCAACGCGCGGAAGGACAGACCGAGAAACGCAGCGCGGGTCCCGTCTTGGCCCACGCGAGTACGCTGAGAGCTTGCCCCGGGATCCGGCTTCCCCAAAACCGCCGCAGCGCCCGTTGAGTGATGGCGAGTCGTTTGACGCCTGGACTCCCGACGCTCCTGACGGTGTCAGAGCTGTCGGGGCTGTCGGGAGAATGAAGGCATGCCAGTCGCTGCTTGAACAGCGCCTAGGGTTTTTGGGATTCAAGAGCGTGCACATTGCGGGCGACGGGAACTGCCAGTTCCGGTCCTGCTCCTGGAACATGTTTGGATCCGAGGAACACCACAGAGTTGTGCGCGCGCGGGCTGTGCAGCACATGCGCGAACACAGAGAGGAGTACGGCGTCTTCTTCGAGGCTGACGACTTTGAAAAGTACCTGAAGAACATGTCGCGATCCGGGACCTGGGGAGACGAACTGTCTGTTCGTGCCATAGCCGACAGTTTCCAGTGTACCATCCACATCATCACCTCCACAGATACGAACTGGTATCTGCGATACGACCCCCAGGGTGCTGCGGGAAAAAATGTGGAAGCCGTCAGGCACATCTTCCTCACGTACATCTCACCCATACACTACAACGCCTTCACCATCGACGACCTTTCGGCCTCCGACTCGGAAACGACGGGCGCACAACGAGGGTGAAGCGAGTTTGTGCATGCCTGTGACGTACCGCGACTCGACTGACGCCTGGATGCCATTCTCATTTCCATCGCGTCTCGTGACTCTCTCCGTGACAACGGATTTGCAACGCGTTTTTCGTGCACTGGAAGGTGACAGCGGTCAAAATGAGGAAAGTGGGGTTTTGGGGTTTCCCAGTAGTGATGCAGTGCTCGTCCCGCCCTTGCGTCATTTGCTTCTTCGTATTTGTCTGTGAGACCGACGGAAATCTTATTTTCAAGTGAGTGGGTGAGACTTCATTCGGACATTTCTATGTTAGCGCATCAACCCCAGCAGTTGATGTGATTAACAGTGAAGTTTTTCACGTGTTCGTGTGTTTCCGATTATCCGAGTTGGCTTTGTCCACGCGTTTGCGCATAAGAGCTGTCAAGATGACATAAATTGGACGCGTATCAAGGTAACAGAGATACTCAGCCGCATGTTTCTGTAGGGCCTGTCCCGAGGAAAGATCCTCATTTCCTGTCTGGTTACCGGAGATGCGGGTGCCACGGTGAACACCCCACGCACACTCATCTTTTCAACTTTACTGTCGTCTTGGTGCAAAGCCCTTTCGGATTCCTTGTGTTCGTTGCGACGCATTTGGGGGGCGTGAGCAGGCCTCCCCCACCGCATAATATGATAGCAACTACCAATCAGGTACGATATAAATAGATAGCTATGATGTTAAGGAGCATAGGAAATGCTGCACACCTCAGTTCATTGTCTGGAGACAGAGAGCAGCAGCGACTGTTGAACGGAGGTATGATGCACATTACTACTCATCAAGACCTCTGTGGATGTCAGCAGCGGCATCTTCTCAGAGCGGCGAATTCACCGTTGTTGCTTCTTGTCTTGCGAACACTCTCTGCTTCGAATGATGAAACCCAGAGAACGTGCGGCCACGGCCGGCGCTAAGGAGTATGTATCAGCGGCTTTGGGAAATGTATACTACGAGTTGAATTCGTACTTCAGATTGCGGATGCCTTTGTTTACCGGGTCCAGATCTCCTGCGTAAGCAGACCGGCACTGACACGACCGGAGGAACAGCCCCAGCATTTAAAGCAAACCACCCGTCGAGAGATGGTCTTTCTGTTTGTGTCGGCTCTCCGTGAAACGGGCGTTCAAAGAGGGGCTGTTCAGTTCGTTGAAAAATGCGTCATTTGAAGAGAATTTCTCCAGCTAAGCCGAACGTCTGTTACCCCTTCCTGTCGGCAAAGCATTCCACATTTGTATCTGAGACTAGAGTAGCCTTGCACATGCAGTGGCCATTTTAGTGAACGTCGATAGGCTTCGAAGGGGGTGTCAAGATGTCCTGCCTTCAACCTTCCTTCCCTTGAACCAGTGAAGCCATGCATCAAATTACTTTCGTGTTCATCTGAGAAATACGCGGCGGCTTTGTTGGTGGAGAGTTCCGTCTATAACAGAGGCTTTGTCTGGAGTGCTCGGCATGGACACATGGACAGCTGCGCATCATCATCCGACTACGACTGGTGCCATTGTTATACAACACAAAAGAGACGCACTACGTCCCCTTATTAATGTCATCTCTTGCACGTGACGGGCATCAGCGAAAATCTGGATCTTGTCTGCTGGTGGATATCACACCAGCAGACAAACGTGAAAACAAGCCCCCGTTCGCAAAATTGTATCTGTGTTTTCAAGACCTGTCTGGCTGTCCTTGATGACCTTTGATCTCGCCGTATCGTCAATGTATGCTGTTCGTCGAGGTGGAGGTTCATGGGAGTTTCACACGCTTTCAACTTAGTCCCGCGGCATGAGCTCTTCACGTGCACGAGGACTTGTCCAAGTCTGCCACTGCATCCCGGAAAGACTTCCGACAAAGCGGTTCCTGTGCATCGTTGTCGTGGGAGAAGTGCGGAAATGTCTCTCAGCATTCGCACTGAAACGGGTGTTGACTTTGTCCGTTTAAGTTGAGGAAATCCCTGGAAGGGACAAGCAAACGTAGTCACCCGTTGCGGGACGTAACTCCGCGGAAAAGAGAAACGCGTTTGATTTTTCGGAAGTGTCACCTTTCCCCAATGGGGATTTGGAGAGGTGCTTTGCCCGAGTCTCAGTGCATCAGGTGGAGGAGCAAACACCAGCGATAACTGGGGGGTTCTCTCTGCAACTTTTGAAGCTGCGAACCGCAATTCCTGCGCATGTGTCACGCTGTCACACGTATAACACTTTCCACCACCCACGTCTGTGAAGACATGCCCGGACTGCGTTTTCTTGATTTCCAGCTTCCTTTCCCTTCTCAACCCAGTTGTGACTCGCCATTTCGCTGTCCTTTCTCCCCCTCTCGTGGTACCTTTCTTGCGTTTCTACTCGCCAGCACCATCGCGACACCGTGCCTGCGCGGAGCCAGCCGTGTGTTCCACATCGTGAGAAGACACGTGGCGGGGACCCCCCCTTTTCGTTTTGGTGGGGTGTACCTCCCTAGTTTTGGACTCGTTTCGGACATTGCCCTTGCGTTTTTCCCACCTTTGCCTTGAAATACTACACCGTGGACTTCACTGCCGCGTTCCTTTCCTTATCCAGTGTTTAGGTTCCCCTTCAGTTCACTGGAGGGTGGAAGAAGTGTCGCGGGCGAGGTCGTCGACCACGCGGCGACCTCGGAGAAGGGAATCCGAGACACTTTCTCTTTCAGGTGTTTGCGGAACGCACGCAACTGCCGTCTCTTTTTTCTCGCGGCTAAGTGCATTTGTTCGTTCCCTGACTCGTTGGGGGATCGTCAGGCTGCGGCTAGCGCCCTCGGTTTGTCTGCCTCGTGAGAACGAATCGGGAAAGCAGCGGGACTGATGATCCCAAGACCGTCGTCCTGTGGAATCAGGGTGTTTTAGGGCGGTCGCGGTGCCTTGGACGTTTCGTATTGCGAGGAAGCCAGACTGACCTGCAGTTCGCTTTTGCCTCTTCAGCCGCCTCGCACACACTGAGGTGGACAGACCTTCGAGCACACAGTTGGCATCTACCTTCAGGTTTTCTGTCGGATTCCGCATCTCTTCATCCGCAAAAGAAACGCGTCGGCTCTCTCTCTTTTCCATTTGTCCTCCACTGCACATCTCGGATTCTCCCTCCCTGTCCGACCACCTCTCTCCAGTGTGTCCGGTTGTGGTGACCCCGACTGCGTTTTTCCCTTGCGCGTTCCCCTTGTTCCTCTCTGTCTCCCATCTTTCTGCTCAGACCGTCGACTCGCCGCCTCTCGAAGCCGTCGACGTTCCCCACTGTTTGTCTGCGCAGCCGCGTACCCCAGCGCGAAGCCTTTCTCTCGAGGTCTCGCTCTCGATCCTCTCCGCGATTTGGCCTCATGGCATCCTCGCACGGGCATGCGTCTGCAGGATCTTCGCTGGCCGCCGCCGCCAGCGAAGACGAGCGCGAACAGCCGTCGCCAGGCTCTGCTCTTGCGGAGCATGCGCCTGCGCAGGAGCCTGTCGGGCAAGCTGCGGGCTGTCGCGAAAGCAGAGACACGAGCAGCTCGAGCGCCGGTTGTACAGACACCTCGCGCAGCGCGGGGGCGTCGATTCCTGTGCCTGTGCGCCGGACCTACTTGGACGAAGTCCCCGAAGATTTAAAGTGTCCGATTTGCTTCGACAGCGCAGTCAGCTGTCGCACCCCGTGTGCTCACTTCTTCTGCTACGCATGCATCAACAGCCATATCAACAACAGACTCCGACAGCAGCAGGCCGTCAACTGTCCGCTCTGTCGCACAGCCGTCAGCGCCACGAACCTCATGAGCATTGGAGGAGACAAGGTCGCCAGGGTAAGGCTCTTGCGCGAAGAGATAGGGCGTGGAGGTGAACCACTGAACTCGAATCGCTCAAGGAGAGAGCTGCGGAGGGTGCGCGGGGAGACAGGGAGCTGCTTCTTTCTTCTTTGAATCAGAGGGGGAGGTCATCAGAAGGTGTCACCGCTATATATACCTGTTGGCGAAGTCGCGGGATTTCTTTGCCAAAGAGTTACGATAGGTCACCACCGGGACGAGAAGACAAAGACACCTCGAACGCGAGGCGCCGAGCTGCGTCTGCTTTCGGTGGAATTTTTTTTGCTGGTCTTGTGACCTGTCCAGTCCTGTCGGCTGCGAAAGCAGCAGACTATTCTCGTGAAAAGCGGAAAGTTTCGGGGAAACTCACGCGCTCAGAAAACAGGGAAATGCCGCCGAAACTGGAAACGTGGAGGACGCGTGGTTGTGTTCCGGTTCGACAAATGTGTGGTGAAAACTTCTACGCTTCGTGCACTTGACCTGGGAGTCGCGAAGCGCAGATCGGCCTTTGGCTCCGGTGAACAAAGAGAACGGCTTTCATGCGTATCCTGGGGTCTTTGGGCGCGTTTTGTTTCTCTCACGACCCTTCGCTTGAACCGCTTCTGTCGTGTTCGAAAGGCCCCACAGACAGGCTTCGCTGGGTACTAAAAAGGGGAGTTTTCTGACGCATTTCACGTTGGTTTCGAGGTTTCTGGAGCATGGTCTCCCCCGCTCCAGGTCCTCGGTTTTTCGCCGTCTTCTCTGACCCAACTGGCATCTGAGTAATAGCGTTGTGGCCGGTCTCCGTGCTTTTCGCAATTTCTCTGTGCTTCACTTTTTCCAGGTGCGGGCGTTGCGCGTCGTCTGCGTTGGCGCCGTCAGCGGCTGCGGGGTCTCCGGCACTCTCGAGCAAGTGGAGGCTCACGAGAATGTTTGTCCCCATGTCCTCGTTTTTTGCTCCTTCCGCGATCGCGGCTGCATTGCCCCCCTCATCAGACGCGAGGTAACATGCGAAACAAAAGGATTTCCTGCCTCTCGGCGCTTGTATGTGTGGAAGAGCCTAACGCAAAGAGGGAAAGAAAATACGGACGACAGATGGAGAAATGCCAGAGAAAATCCGGTATTGTCGACCGCGCAGCTACCGATTGTTTTTTGCACATCTGGCTGTTTCGACGTGCATGAGTTTTCTGGAAAACGTATGGCATTTCTTTTCTCAGGCGCCCGTCCATGAAAAACGCTGTCGATTCAACCCTCTCGTCCGAGCGTGTCGCCACAATCTGTCAGGCTGCAAAGTCCGCGGCACTGAGGAGCTTCTCCTCCTACACGAGCACCGGTGCAGGTTCGACCACAAACAAGAAATACGTATCTAGACATTCACCTGTGTATTTCCATCTGTTTATGTATATTCTCATGTATTCACGTTTATGGCTGCAGAATATCCATGCACATACATGTACTCAAAAACTTCGGTATAGATAGATATAGATATATATATCGTTTAATGCTTCGACGTTGAAGTGTGTAGGTCATGCTGTGTTTGATGTTGTTTCATGGCAATATGCAAAAACATACCGAGGTGAATTTCCTTTTCTGAGCTATCTGAACTTCGTCGATTTTTCGTCTCCTTTTCGACTCTTATGTGACGTTTAAGTGTGGGGAAGCAGAGTCGCCGCCGATGCTCCGAAACGTCTGACGAGTTTCGCGGCGCGAGTGACTCTAAATTCAAGATTCACCTTTCGAGATTTCGCTGGTCTCTTTCTCTCGAGAGTGTCGCCTAGTTTGCGACAGGTGATCTGCAGCGCTGTGCGCGTATCTTTGCGTGTCTGTACACCCGGTTCAGGGAATATATTTACTCGGTTGACCGGTGCATTCAGTCAAGAGCGGTGTTCTTTTGCTCTCTGCTTCTGCGGCTGTCTGTGTGTGTTGCAACTTGAGTCCTTTGTAGCTTCCTCGACACGGGAGTGTCGCTACGTGGCTCGAAGACGTTAAGAAGGCGACCGGTTTCTTTGATGATTTGTCTTCACCGTTGCATCGTCTCGGGAGTCCTGTTCAGTGCCCAGGTGCTCCTCGCAGGTCTCTCTTTGGTGTACACGAATGTGCATGTACACTCGAGGATCACACGTTTCTTTCGAAAATGGGTTTCAATGATGTCGTTTTTAAGATCCACTGATGTTTTTTTAGGCTCTGCTGATGTTTTCTCAAGACTCCGTTGGTGTCTCTGCTCGTCTTCCTCTGCAGATACAGAAACATGGAAAAGTTTGTGCGATGTCCACACTTCGAGTCTGCCGGCTGTGGGTTGTTGATAAAGAAGAAGTACCGAGAGCGCCATGCGGACTGCTGCGCATTCAAACTTGTGAAGGATGTCGAGAATCTCTCTCCTCGCTCTCCCGCAGCGGCAGAGGCTGAGGCAGACAGTGTGCGGCGGCTGGCGAAACGTCGTCGCGCGCCAGTCCGAAACACAGAAGGAGAGAGGGAAGAAGGAGAAGAAGAGAGGGAAGGACAAGAAGAAAGACAGGTGTCTGTCGTCGCAGAGGGAGAGCGAAAGAAGTTGCGCGTCGAGGCAGAGCCGCAGGCGAGACAAGGTGCAGGAAGTGGAGGTGGCACAGATGCCGAAGACGACGGGTCTCGGAAGGAAGAAAGTGCACTGTCCGAGCTTCATTCATTCCGCATCTCCTTCGAGTGGAGAAACCAGGAAAAAGCAATTTCCTACGAGGATCTACGCGAGCAGTTGCGACCCTACCTTCCCAATGTGGCGTCTGTGGAAGCCGGCAGAACATTCGGCGAGTTTCACGCCATCGTTGAAAAGTAAACGCGAGCAAAATGCGGGGAAGATCTCTCTCTCTCTAGAAAAGCAATACGCACCCTTCATTGCGCGTGGAGTGCACTTGCTTTCCTCCTGTAGAATACGCGCAAATTTCGCACATTGCTGGATCAGTATAGAGATGCTTATGTGTAGGCATATACGTCCTCGTGGACTTCTCTTGTGTAAACGTTGAAAAAACGAAATATATATATATATATATATACGCATTTTGTTTGGACAGTGTACGTCCGTGTGAGAATTCCGGTGTTAAATATATAAAAATAACACCCGAACTCTATAAATAACTAGATATAAATTCTCTTGTGGACTTCGTATGTCTTTCTTTTTGTGGGCCGGTCGCTGTGCTTCTGAAAAAAATATCTTTCTTAGAGTTTTGTACCGTTCTCGCTTCTTCCTAGGCACTCGTTCTCTACGATGTTCAGATAGATAGCTGTGAGGTTCAGCAGCACGGAGAAGATTCTGTGTCTTCCATTTTCTTTCTCCTAAACTGATTTCTCCGTATTCAATGTCTTTTTACAGTGTTCCAGTGACGATGCTTCGCGCCGTCGGGATGGCAGCCGACCCTCAAATCAGCTGCAGTCTGTTCGACTTGAATCTGCGACTCAAGGGTATAACAACTGTGCAGGAAGGCATCTGGTGAAGGCGGTGAGCGAGCGTTGTCAGGCTGCGAGGAAGAACGGGAAACAACGACCCTGTGGGCGTGCGTCGGCCTGAAGAATGTTCTGAAGAGAGGCTTGAAGCGAGAAAGCAATCTGGAGCCAAGGATGCGAGTATCCAGCGAGACCCGGCGTTTGAGAGGAGGAAGTCGCGTCTACACAGAGAGCGTCCCCCTTTACGAGGCAACTAATGATTCCAGGAATTTTTTGGATCTTTTTGTTGATTCGTGGCGACTCAAAAATAGGGAAAGAGCTTGAAAATCGCTGAGTTAGAGGCTCGGGGTCGAGTGAATGGCAGCGGCAGCACGAGGATTCGCTTTGTTGCAAAGACGGATCCACGTCTGAAAGCCAAAAGGCATAACATTTGTCCGGAAATGGCTGTGTCGTTCGGCTATCGGGAAAAGAGAGAAGTCTCTTTTCTACGGTTTTGACCACTGAAGGCCACACCGTCTCACAGCGAGGCTCTGCATGTTAATCGACGAATGCATGCATGTGTGTATGTACACCTGCACGTGCATGTATGTGCATGCAATACATGCATTTCTGTATCTACGTGCGTGGATGTATGCACGCACATGCAATCTATTTAGATAGGAAGACACATTCGCATGTGCATGCATATTCTTTTGTACACGGTCGGGATGTTTGGAGAGGGGGGACGTGGTAAGGTTACTGGGGGGTCACGCTCATTGGGGACGTCTACTTCTTCGGGAAATCTGCACTCACTAGGGACGTGCTGGCGGGCATCGTCTCTTGCTATCTGCCTAGGAAAGAGGCCAAGGCGTCTTCTTTGTTGTCTAGGAAGAACAAGTGCGTGTTACTCTGTACTTTTGTCATCTTGTGAAATTGAAGTACTCCCAGACGCACGATGTGAACAGATACAGTGGCACACACTCTCCTAGGCACAGGTGTCAGACAACAAGTGGAGGCGTGACTTGAACGCGAAAACAGAGAAATATTGGGCAGTTGAGTTCCCAAGGAGCTAATGCGTGAGAACTGTCTTCAGCACTGTATTTCATCACAATCTTGCGCCAGCGAAGAAACGTGTGTTGCCCTAGGACGCCCACGGCAGAGAGACAGGCAGCCTCTTAGTAGTAGATACACGGGCATACTTGTCAGCCATGACAAGCATATTTCTTATTCGTCCAGGTACTAAGGTCTTTAATTGGATGGGCACCTATGTCGCTAGTCATAATACTATGCGAGCAGAAGATCTGTGGCCGCTCCTCCACTCTAGTGAAATATCGTTAGACAGGCAGAACCTTGTAACTGGAAAACAACAGCGCCTATCCTGCAAAAAATAAGTCTTTCAAACTACACGAAAAGGCTGGGGAAAAAGCGGATGCAGGCAGGCGCCAGCTCAAATTACACTTCCGCACGGACGAAGCAGCTCGGTTACGAAAGGGAACGGTTCCGAAGCTTGCTCGATGCTGACTCGGAGGAAGCTAATCACGGCACACAGATAGTCGAACACGTTCGCGGGACCAGCACGCGAAAAGTAAAAGAACAAACCAAGAAAATAAAGCAACTTCGGATGTTTAACGGACAGGGCGATTTCTCGATCCAGCCACTGTTCAAACATAAGTCTAGGCCTCGCCTGTCTGCTGGCAAAATCACTGCCACACTACCTTCAGCAGTCAACCAGACGCGCAACACAATGATACTTGCACAGTTTAACCCTGCCCTATTTACTCAGTGGTTGTAAACGAAGGACTCCTTAACTTGAACTGAGAACTCAAGTGGGTACAAACCGTCACATTTTTACTTTTTGCAAGGTTTAACTCCCCTCGAACCCATCAGGTTCCACGTGGAGTTTCCAATGGAGTTTCTCAGAGCCTTCTCAGCCTGAAAACTTTTGCAACAACTGGGTCGCATGTGTTGCGTCTGGCACATTCGTGGCGTTGTCACAAATGCATGGCGTCTCTTCGACGTAGTGGTGCAAATGACAAGCAGAAAAAGGATGTTGTTGATGACGTCTCCTGCCACGTAGTTTGGGACAATCGGGGGGCGCACATGTTCACGTGCTAATAAAGAAGCGGGACAGAGATTTCCTTGGTCACATTTTTAGTAACCCTCATGTTTGCGCCGCATATTCGGAGCGGTTGAGTTTGAATATATTCAATTCAGCTATTGCTTTTTCCGGCGTCCAACGCCGACTGGGGTCTTTCGCTAGGAGCAGCCGAATAAGCTGCTGGATGCCTGCAGGAATTCCATTGCAGTTGTGGAAGTTTAGCGTCTCCGGCGTATTCTGATCGAGGATAGCAACGATTTTTCTGTAATCGCCTTCTTCGATGGCTATACCCCATGGGAGGCGACCGCACCAGAGAAAGTAGATCGTGAAGGCGAGCATCCAAGAATCGTGGGTCAGCTCAACCCGAACTTGAGAAAATTGCGTAGCCATTCGAATGTTCTCTGGACTGAAAAAAGCCCAAGTGATAATTGGAAAAGTAGACATTTGACCTCGCACATACGCGTACGAGAAGTCGCCAAGGAGCACGATGCCACTGTTGGACACAAGGAAGTTCGACGGCTTGAGGTCGCCGTGAACCAGACCTTTTCGGTGGAGTCCCGCTACCACTTTGACCATTTGGACTGTAGCGGAAACTCTCGCTGCGAAACTCTTCTGCGTGGTGTCAAGAAGCGGAACGACATCTTCTAAAGTTCCTGCCGCGATCGGGAACGCCAGAAAAAAATTGTATATCACCGTTGACTGTTCCGGGAAAAACCAATCATTTTTGCCAGGGAGCCGCAGCACGTCGCTGGGGACTAGTAGCCGGTCGTTATATAGAATATCGTCGAGATCTTGATTGCCTAGAAGCTCGGAAATTCCCGCTTCTCGGCGCATAATTTTCATGGCTGAGGCGCCAGCTGACAGGACTGATGCCAAATTAGTCATTTGAGCGTAACTACTCAAAATTTTGACTGCGACTTTGGTGCCGTCCTCCTGAGTCATAGAGTAGACATTGCTAGTACCTCCACAGCCGAGGAGCTCTCCCCTTGTAAGGTTGACTCTCGATCCCGGATTGAACAGAGATTCAAACACAAGATTTCTGTCGGGAGGCATCACTTGGGTGGAGATTAGCAAGTCGCTCACTTGTTGCGCAGTTTCCGTGCATGCCTCTCTTTCCGTCAGACGAAGCATGCCACAGTAATCGGCAAGCGCAGCCTGACCAGTCTCAAGACCCATACGAAAGTTGACTGCGGGAATTGGCCCATGCTCAGTGTGTCGGAACCGACGGCGAACGGACGGGCAGATGAACGGCCTGCAAAGTCGCCAAGCCAAGCGGGCGAAATGCGTTTGAACGGCTCTGAATCTGTTCCACACTGGTCTTCGCTGCTGTGTTCGATCAACAGCATACGTCCCGCTTCTTCCTGTAGATGTCGCACTGGAAGGTGTCTCCAGAGGGGAGGCACTGATTTCAGATATCCAGTCGCTTCGTCTACTCGGTGACCGTCCCGCAGACTGCCTTCTCCCGTCCGGGCTTGCCTGGGAGAAGCCGCGTTTTGCCCGTGAGTCTGAGAAACCTGTCTCGAGTGCAGATTCTTCAGGCTGAGTGTCAGCAGGGAGCCTGCCCACTTTCTTTTGTCTGGACGTAATCTGTAGCTTGATACCGAAAACACCAGTCGCAAACAAAAACAGGGACAAACACAGTGCCACCTGGGCTCGCATAGTGCCAGAAATACTGTAGAACTCTTACAGGGACGCTCAGCAGCTCATCTTGACACAAATCCTGTATGCTGGAGAATGTTTTTCAACGACCGGATGATACGGTACCACAACCGTGAACAAATCGCAACAACTGATATTGACTTTGCTGCGCTTGGCATCCGGGTTCTGCCCGCGCCGTACCGACTGAAGAGAGTGCCAATGATGACTATCCACGGTTATGACGCACATTACGGACCCAAACCCTCTGTCTGTCTTCCATTCTTCTTTCACGGCCTTTATTAGCTAGGCAGCAGATGCCTTGCGGTCAAACTCAGTTATGCAGACACAAGGCGAAAGCCCTGCCCCGAGCCCCATGAAGCTACACACTCTGCACCTCAAACAAGCGACACAAACAGAGCCTCCATTCCCCAGCCTCCCATGACACGTGGGTTTTATCTGAAGACAACCTGAGATATGGAACTGGGAAGCGAAGAGTAAGCTCTGTCTCTCTCACTAGAACGAAACAAAACAATACTTGAGACGGCTAGCCGCCGTGCGGCCGTTCTCCGCCGGGTGCTGTGCTGTAATGGCTGGAGGGGAAAAGTCGCATGTTTTCTTGTGCTCAGACTTGCTTGTAGACTGACGTTTTGTGCAGACTCTCTCTCGCTCTCAGCATGTCTGTATTGTCGGCTTTTTTAGTCTCTTTCCCCTTTCAAGTCGTTCGTATTTTCCACTGTATAGGGCTTCGAAACCGCGACATACACCGCGTAGCGTAGGTCAAGCAAACGTTCTTCACTTCAACCACTCCGTTCACGAAAATCAAAAAGGCTTTGACTGATTGTTTTTATGAGATGTGATTAGTTCATTTAGCCACATGGTGCATAACGTAGCTTAGCAAAGCGACCGTTTGTCTGTAGCGAATATTTTCGACAAGTAGGACGACGTTGCAGACATGCTTCGACGGGGGAGGTGACCTCAGAAGCAAGCGTCTTGCCCGCAAGCACACTCAGGGGACCAGTAGGGTGCCCGATGAGTTGGGAGACGCCACAGAAAAAAGCTCGACAACGACGTGATGTGCCCAGCTCGTAGAGCGGTAGACTCACCGGTCATCCGCTGACAGCTAGCGCTGCAAAGCCATCTCTAGCAGCTTTCGGAAATAAACAAAGCGTTGCATCTTGCATACACGGTTTTCGTTTTGCCGTCGCTTCAGAGACAGCGAAATTCTATCTATCAAACGCGTGTACGCCTTCACGGTCAGAGACTGTGGAAGTTGTGGAGAGAGGTGGCCAATCTCGATGCAAGAGAATTATCGCGTAATACCATGGACAGGACATCTGTTCACGCTGGCGGCGTGTTTGGCCATCTCAGCCGCGCTTTGTTTCTTGCGGGACTCCTCCATTCTGTGAGGCACCACACCGCACTGTCCACGGCAACTCAGGAGACTCCGACAAAGAAGTGCGAGAGTGGACAGATCGAGGTTTCATTGACTCCTCTTGAACTCGCCGTCAAGTTGGAGTGCTCCTCCGGCTCACAGCTCTTTCCAAGTGAGTACTTCAATGCCCTCGCCTACTCGGATGGGAAATGCGGCGAACAGGGGACAGCATTGGATGATCTGTTAGACGATGGTGAAGGAACCATAAACAACACCGAGCTAGTAATCACGAAGCTCCCCACCGAAGAGAAAAGACTCTGCTACCAGTGCAAGAGTGGTGGTGCTGTGACCTGCTCCGCCGTTATTATCGTTGCGAGCCTGCCAAAAAGTTGCATGGCTTCAGAAGCTGTGGGTCGTCATATGCAAGCCCGATCAACAGATCTGGTTCTGGAACTAAAGGGCACAACCCCGGTGTTTTTCAGCTGTCCTGATGGTGATACGCTTGATCCAAGCGGTAACGACGAGGTCTACGTAGGAGATGACTGCGGTACAAAGTCTAGTAGAACCGACGTTGAGCGTAAGGGAGGATCAGAGAATGGTTACTCTTTCAAAATGAACAAGGCGCCAACGCAACAGGAAACCTTCTGCTACAAATGCAAGAAGTCGGATGGTGCAATCGACGACTGCATGGTCAAAATCAAAACAGTACCCACCATAACGATAGTTTTGCCACCAGATGATGACTTATCTTCCGGAGCAGCGGTCACCAATTACGTCAGTGGTCACTTGTGTATGGCAGCCTTGTGGCTCGGATTCCGTTTTTTAAACGGTGCACCCTGACTGCTGTGCAAAGACACACGGCAGAGCCGTCGACAAGAGACCCATCGAAACACTATGTACCTGAAACAGGTGAAGCAGAGCATTCATGACTACCACCATACGGAGCCTGCTCTCCTCTGAATATGGAGTTGGAAAGGGGAGAAAAAACTGTGCCACGTTCGCCACTAAGAAACTCAAAGGTTCGTGACACAGTATACGGCAGCCGTCTGCCAGGCACGGTGAAAGGGTGCCCGCCGCATGTATGGCTTTGGTGGTGGCGTGTATTCCACAATATGCTCTGGAGAGAACTGTTGTGCCACTTAGGTGGCTGTACCTCGGCGGCACAATGACCGAAGGCGAAGCAATGTTATCGAGTACTTGTCACAGGTTGGTCGGTGCGCCCAATTCCCAGTGTGCATCCATGTATCTGTGCAACCACCAAACTAGCACCCTGGTGGCGTGTAAGCGATTTGTCGGCAAGATAGGATCACCTAAGGTTTAACCCTTCGTTGTCTCTGCAAACTCGTGAAACACCGGGGGTGACGCGACAAGCGATGAAGGCCAAGTGCTGTCGTAGCGTGAGTTGAGGTACGTCAGTGCGCATGCCGAGTACCACGTGATTAGACGTTTCGTGGTGGCACGTGCTACAGGCATGCTGTTACGCTTATGTTGTCCTACAGAATTTAGGTCTGGCCTTCGGTGGGCGCAGTACTCGTACACAACAGTCTGTTTGCATGCAGCGCACGGCCGACCGACGGGGACCTTTCGTCGCCCTCTCAGGTTGCAGACACGTCAGGACACACACCAATGAGTTATTTTACCTCTGTTGAAACAAATCCTGTAAAACCATTTTCAGCTAAGAAGTATGGTCTCGATCGCTCAGAGCTTCGGGTGATCGCTTTCAGGTCAACAAGGCCAAGGTACTTGGGCACCTATGGCTTTGACCACGAGCGGCGCCCGTTGCGCAGTTGCATCACTTGAAGAGACCACAGAGACAAACCAAATGCGGGTCTAGTCATGAAAATGAAACAGGAAAGAGCGTGTCACCGCGGAGCGTCACGGCGACCATGTGAGAAACTATTGGCTGAGCACGCTGGAGTGTAAAGTCAACGTAGCACTGACGCTAAGACAGGAGGGAGAGAAGGACCCAAGCAACGTCACTGACAGCAACCCGCCCGAAAACTAGTAGACAATTCCAATTTGCAAGCTACGGATCGTGAAAAGAAGCGTCTTTCGTCAGCTGGACTCACTATTCTACCCTGAGTTTCAGTGTGAAGAAGTAACTCCAGCCTTGTTAACGAAGCAACCAAGATGTCGATGATAAAGAAGAAACCATCTGCTCAGGTGGATTTGCCCTCCGATACTTAAAAGCAGAAGTCGGGAGTGGGTGTTTGTTTCGATGACATCGATGAATATAAGCAGAGGACAACGTGTGTCTTGCCAAAACAAGAAGAGGTAAGGATGAGATTGGTTACCGAGTAAGGCTGGAGACGCCACCACTGTTCCCATCCTCGTGGGTAATGAATGAGCGTTCTTATCTGATTATCGTTAATTAGAGGGTTTCTTCTCTTGTTACCTTTTTTCCTGCACACACAACGCAAGCTGATCTTTGTTGACAGTGAACGGTTAGTGCCATCCACAAACAGTGGCCGCTGGGTAATCGGCCACACTCGAACAACAGCCAAGAACGGAATTGTGTACGAAGGTAGTCTACGGGCAGGCTTGCCCACCGTCCGCTGAAGACTAGCGCTGTCAAAAGGTACACTGGCTTCTGGAACTAAACAGAAGGTGCCTACCGCTGCATTTTTTGCGTCAGCGTCAAATATTCTGTAGCGACAGCAGAGTTGTGTTCGTAAGTACGCCTGCACAATTTGGCAGTTGGAGATTGTGACCCGTGCGGAGACAGGCCCACAAACTTAATTTCAACATCGTTCGATTTTGTAAACGATGAAGAGAAGACCTGTCCACGTGGGTGGCTTATTTCACCCCCTAGGCCGTGCTCTATTTCTTTGCGGGTCCCATTAACGGTCTCGTCGGCACTGCACAATCCACAGAAGCGTCTCTTACTACTGCTACACCTATGCACACGTGCGACAGCAATCTGCTTGAAGTCGCTGTAACTCCTCTTGAACGCGTGGTCACGCTAGAGTGCTCCACCGGCTCAACACTCTCTCCAGATGGCTGCCAGGCTTTCGCGTACGTCTACGGGTGTTGCACCGGTCGGAACACGAACTTGGCTGAGTTGGTAAGAGATGGCAAAGCAACCAGGGGGGGCAACGTACTGACAATCACGGAACAACCCAATGAACAGAGACATTTTGTTATCAGTGCGTAAAAAACTGAAAAGGGAAATGCCTCAAACACCGCAAGACAGTACCTCGAACTCGACTTCGAGGGCACGGACGCGGTTTTTTTCAATTGCCCTTCCAACTGCAATCTCGAACCCAGAGAAGCAAACAAGGTGTTCGTTGGAGGAGCAAAAGAATGTGGTGATCAACCAGTTCCAAGAACCGACGTTGAACGAACAAGACGAACGAACGGTCCGTATTCACTCGAAGCGAAGGCAGAACTAATGACGGAGGAATTGCTTTGCTACAAGTGCGAGACAGCCGTTAATGAGTCAGACGACGAATGCACGATCAAAGTCAGACAAGTAGTTACAACGACAGCAGCAACTGAACCGTCCACATACGGTGAGTTTCGAAATTCAAATGCTGCCGGAGCAGCGACGTTGAACTGTATCAGTGGACTGATGTGCGTAGCCGCCGTGTGTCTTGGAACCATTCTGATGAGCAAATACTGACAGCTGTACAAGGGTATCCTGGAGGCCGAAATGCCCTTGAGACCTCGAAGGAAGCAAGTCAACCGTGTACCTCCTCAAAAAAGCTCCCCCATCTTCATGTGGTACTCCGAGACAAACTGTGCACCACTCTCGCAAATGCTTAGTCCAACACACAATGGAGAAAAACCGCGACGTCGACGCGCGGCAGAGCAGAATGCCCGTCCCACGTCGAAATCTGAAACACTCCGCATTTCCATCCAACCGCCAAGTTGGATGCCGCGATCAGTAGAACAGACGAATTATTTACCGGGAGAGCTCACATAATGCGTCTTTCTCCATCGACAGAAATAAATAGGAGCGGTTTACTCCCATGTACATCCCTGCAATCACAAGAAGGTTACTTCTGTGTAGCAAGCAAATCGTGCCGGTTGATACCAGCTTCATTGCTTGACATCGGACATTGCCCATCTCCCTTTCGAATGTCAGCACGGCTCAGAGAGAAGGACGATGCTAACTATCAGGATCCGCATCGCAAAACACAAAAAAGTTGCTGGTATTTGTGAAGCTCAAATTCCGCGTCCATGTCTCTTATTAACACTGCAGTAGATGCCCTACGGTCGAAACAAAACATTTTCGCTTTTCCATGTCGCCAAGTACGCAGGCACGGCTCCATAGTTGATAAGAGACTCAGCCACGCACGAGTTCCGCACCAACACGGCTTACAATGTATGACACGTGCTTGTACGTGCTCCTTGTGCTTCCAGTTGCCGCTTGTCCACGGAGCTGTTTGATTTGTGAGTCTCATACCTTCGTCCTTGTCCTTTCCAGTTGCTTACTTAACAATGCCCATACAACAAAGACTCCAGCCGTTACTGCGGACACGGTGAATGTGAGAAGAAGTGTCAGGCTTCACCCGAAGATCTCCACTAGGATGAACAGCAGGCAGTCAACCAACCATTTTGACCGGAGAATTCTATCGATCGATTGAACTCAGACGATAAGAGAAACACTCGACTAGTTTTAAGATATCTACGTGTGTGTATCCATTATTTCTAGCTGTTTTCAAAAGTCATGTGGGGTGATGGTGTACAGCAGTCATAAAGAACTTGGGTGGCTGTTTCTCATAACTGAAGTCATATTCAGCATCCTGGGTATCGTGATATTTCTGTTTCTTCGATTTGAGTTGAACGGTTCTGGATCCTCCACAAACTGATCTGCGTAGATTATTCCAACACACCCAAGCAGCAACGTGCTGCAGCAGCCATGCACACCATCTTACTACGGCGGGACAGAACGTGTTTCTACAGAAGATAAAGCCTGCGCGAACATCAGAAAGTTGAGAAAACGACGGCAGCACGTATTTCTCGAGCTCGCTTGTACATTCCGCCTTCATTACAGCACTACTGACCCTCCACGACAGGCCGATGCAAGACAGTGGCCGAGACGCCCAGTTTGCATATCGTTGCCCGCGTTCCTGTCTCGTCTGTCTCTGTTTCTTTAAGTGGCATGAAGTCACATCAAACGAGATGCTGAAAGTTTTATCAGTTGTTGACATCCAGGAAACGCGACTGCCGGTGGAGGAGCGGGGCGCGGGAGGCCGGTTGCAGAGGTGGCGTTTCGCGACCGACCGAAAAGTAGCTGTCCTAAAATACGGCGCGCTGAACCCTACTGGCTGGATGGGGAAAAGACGGCCGTATCGCGAGGTGACAGGCGTGCTTCTAGATGGCTGTCTGCGCTCGCATGTCTTTCACTTACCGAACTGTTTGCATGTTGCTCTATTTAGGCTCCTGTTGCTTTCTGGTCGTTCGCAGTTTCCACCGTGTCTTTCCTTGAAAGTCTGTACATACATCGTGTTGCCTGTGATACCCCGGCGTCAACTCAAGGCCGCGTGCTGTTTCAGAAGACATTTTTGTCGAAAACTCTTCCATTTTTCAGAGCAGAACGGTCCAAAATGGCGTCCCTCGTCCAACCGGCTCGTTTCTTGGATGGTAAGGTGGATGATTCACAAAGACACAGTCCGGAAGGACTTTTCAGCACACCGCACTGAAGCTCCGATTATCACTCCGGTTCCTGTATGGCACGTAACTGCTACGCCCACTACCTTTCACCAATCAGGGTCATATTTCCTGAAGTTTCCGATGTGTTCTGCCGCCATCTTCACGTTTCGTAGCGTTTGCCGGACCCGGCAGTCCGTTCGTCGACACACTACGTGCACGATACCGACCGCACCGGGGACGCGGAGTCGCCCAGGAAATGTGTGTCGGGGGCTTCGGGACAGCCACAGAGAAATTGGAAATAAAACATGATAGCAATGAGTGATAGAGTCAGACGTTTCCTTCTCCACGCCTACTGAATCAACTGGCAGTAGCTGGTGCGCCTGCATCATATGAACATCGAAATATTGTGTGCGTGTGCGTGTACGCGCTCGGCTTGTCACAAGGATCTTCTTATTCGAGTAGAACAAGCTCAAGTGACCATTGTTTCCCCTCGCTTTTTCAACTAATCTCTCTGTCGCTTGTTTTCTTGTCTTCCTTTGTGCAACTGCTTCGCTCGAGCACCGGAATCGTTGCTTCGAAGCACGATGATGTGCCGTGTCGCTCCTGTGTTGCCTCTGCGTGCCAGCCGCGGTCATGGGGCTCTTCGCCATGGTGCTTTCTGCTCTGATGCTGTACATGTTCGGCGAATTCTGGAACCTGTCTCAAGATCCGCGGTTCAGTCAGTGGAAAATTGGTTTTTTCATGCAAAAACTCTTCCCCTTCAAGGTAAGCCAGTTTTTCGTGCTCCTCCCGTCTTGCAGGGCGTCCTCTCTGTGAGGCATATCGATTTTTAGAGCTTGTAAACATTCATTCCCAGTAGATGAAAAGTTCATCGTGCTAGCACATGGCAGGTGTCAGAATCCTCTCTTCTGCTTTGGATGTCTCTGGCAGAGCCTCTGTTTTTTTCTTCACGTAATACCCACTGTTTGAGCCTTCCCAACGTTTTTTATCGTCGATTTTGCGTTTTCTACAGAGAACGTTCCGCAGGATTTTACGCTGATGTGGAACAGCGGGGGGATTTCAGCAGGGAAAAGAGAGTTTCTTGTGAACATCAGAACGCTGGTCTTTTCTTTCCTTGGAAACATGACCGGATCCTGTCTCTGCAGTGGCGTTCCTGTGTTTGGGTTTTCGCATCTTTCGTAGAGAAATTTCGACTTCAACCTTACCCACATCCTCCTCTTCACCGTCTGCGTCCTCTTGCTTAGCTTCCGGTGAGTCATCTCCGTACATCCCGACGTTTTTTCTGCCTTTCTTTGTTGTCTCTTTCCTCTCTCTCGTTTTTGCCTGTGTTAAGTCACGGATTCACCCTCTACCTTCTCAGGTTGTAGATTTATTTTTTCTTGTATGTCGCTTCTCGTAGTCTTCAAGGCTGTCCTCCACCCCTCTGCCTCACTGTCCTCATGTACTGCTTTTAGCCTCCGTCCTCCTGCCCTGATTCCTTTCCTCGGTTGCCACCGTGCGTGCTTGCCTTCCGTTTGACGCACATACGCCGCCTCTCCTCGGTGTGGTTCACTTCCTCAGTCTCCTGTGTAGACCTGATGGTTTGCCATTTGTCAGATGTGGTAGTTTCCCTGTTCCTTCTCTGTTAGAGTTTCTTCGTTCGGATGTCTGCGTGACATTGCACATCCTGTGGTTTTCCCCGTTCGCCGGCCTTCAGTCTCTCGTCGCCTTCCTTCTCTGCCGGGAGCCTCTGTCGTTCTCTTCGATTTCCTTTCGTGTCTCCACTTCGGTCCGTCTTCATTTGCTTTTTCGCGTGTTTTGCCTGTCAGTCCGGACTACGAACTCCTGCCTCCTGAGCAACAAGCTCAGTACCGCGGCCACGGCTGCTGCTCGCTGAATGCCGGCTCTTCAGAGGAGCCTCAGCAGCAGGCCGAGGGCAGCCATTACGCGAAGGAAGGAAAGAAGAAGCACTGAAGATGAAAAACGAGGGTATTTTTTGGAACTGGCGTAGGTTTGCACAGGCAGGCAAGAGCAGACCAAGAGAGGAACAAACAGGACAGGACCAGGAATCTCGAGTTGTGTGAACTGGTGATGGTATTCGACGAGTTGCCTCGAGTTACACCCAGATCGACTGCCGACGCACGTAGAAGAGGGGAAAGCAGAGGGGAGGTGCGGGTGTGATCACATATCCTTTCACCCAAGTAGATGGTGGTGTTTTCTCGATATGTCTGCCCGGAAAGTCTTTAAACGTTAGGATATGCAGAGACGCGCGGGTTCATTCTCCGTGCGCAGCGCCATTCCATTTTCTACGCTGTAGAGAATCTCGCGTTCGATTGTTTTGTTCCGAATGTCCTCGTCTCGATCTGTGCGACTTTGGCTTTTTCCTGGTCCCGTTCTGTTGTTCATGCTCCCTTTCCTGCCTTGTTGAGGACTGTAGAGTCACTACCGCAATCGCGGAGAGCAGGCGAAGGAGAGGAGCTCCAAGAAGAAATGCTTTTCTCTCGAAGCCGCGAGATAAAACGACTCCGCAGGTGCTGGTATGGCCAGTGCCATCGTACTAGGAGTATCATCACTGGGCAAATTGAGTGACGATGAGAAAGCAAGTAGCAAGAGCCACACAATTATCAGTGGTACACAGTTTGAGTGCACGCACTGATCGTTTAAAGCGGGATGCCGGAGTGGCGGTGTCCACCTTTGTCTGGACAGCTTTACGGAAAGAAAGGCTTGGACGACGAAGCAAGAACAGAGGTGCGGTCGGTTGCAATGAGGGATTATGCCAGTCGAGCAGAGACAAAAGAACAGACTTCCGAATGAGGGCGAGGATGGAGACACCGGAAGACATGTACGCGCCAGAAAACGAGAAAGAAAAAGGTCTCCGAGAGAACGCCCCACCACGATGCACGAAACCATAGTGGCGCCATTCCATACACTCTAGGTTCCCCGATTTCCGTGACGGCACCGTCTACGTGTCGGCTGTTCTTTCAGGAGCTCACTGACTGCAACAACCGAAAGCACTCAAGAGGGCCGGGCCGTGCCAGTGAAGTGTGGACTTACTAGAGTTAAGGGATATGACAACCGCATAGCAGAAGTGCAGAGAAGCTCGTGGACGCGAGTGTGATATCCTTTGTTTTCCGAAGGAAAGCCATCACTTGAGAGTTTGGGAAGCTTCACTTTTGCAACGCGTTACGCGACGATTTCGCCCTTGCTGAGTGACGAATCACGAAAGACGCACTTCTTGCCGGTAACCGACGACGATTCGCTTTGTGGCTAAAGGCTGTGTCTGTTACTAAGCCACTCGGACTTTTCCTAGTTTTTCCGCTCCTTCCTCCTGACACCCACAAACTGCACACGTGGAAGCAAAAATAGTAACGGCACACTTCCTGAGCTGCTAACCACCGATCCACCGAAAGTGGATTTTGGGGTCGCGACGCGACTCATAAATGTAGGAAACTGTGTCTTTCGATTTATAACCGATCTGCGTATGGGCGTGAATTACTAGAAGCGAAGCGACTCACTGTTGTTGCTTTCCGGGTTCGGAAGCCCCGTCACTTGTGGGTTGTCGATTTCGACTGCTGCTCTTCGCTCATCGTTCAAGAGAAATGGGGTGTGGTTTGATTCACCTGACCCGAGGACTGTATAACTGGAGTTACAGTTATTTAACTGCCGCTTGGATGTCTGGTCGCAAGTGGCGTCCGCGGAAGAGACAAGTCCCCGCCAACTTTGTATGTCTTCGTAAACGGCCCTCCAATGAACGCAGTCGAAAAACGTGGTCAATGCAATCATGTGTTGCCGATTCCTCGGGTGTCTCGTCTCCTGCGCACCGGCTCTGGGAGTGGTGCCGCCAACCTGTCGACTCTCCGATACCTGACTTCGCTTCTCAAACTGACCGCAGCCAAGTTTAGCTTGGAATTTCGCGTGGAGTTTTCTATGTCGGTAGCTCGTGTCTGGGGAAGACCCTGGAGCGCAAGTTTTGCGGCTACGCAGCGTCTCCCACACAATACTGATCCTCAGCAACTGGTATCCGTGGCGCTAGCAAACAAATGATCCGCCATTCCCAGTTCGACAAAGTGAATCGAGACTCAAACAGGCGAATTGTAGCGAGGCGAAACTCAGTATTTTGACACTCGCCCTGACTAGAAGACCGACCGGTGCAAGGACACGGACCACACAGTTGGAAGGCAGACACCGAACCCGCCCAAGTCTACTTACCCTCATGCCTCGCTTCCTTTCACAGTCAAAACTGGGCACAAACCGACACAACGTGAAATGACACTCTTCTTGTACAGAAATATCCATTTGCGCTTCGCCTGCACAACACGTTTTCAACCGCTTTTGCAGGATTTAGACTGTGGCGTCATTTTTGGCAGTCCGAGGGAAAAAGGGCACCATCGAGTTTCTCCAGCTACTCTTTGTTGAGCTGCTCGAGACAAACCCCCCGAAGAAAACTGCACTATTCGTTAAGGAAGGACACATGCACCTCCAGAAAGACTTCGTCTTCAAATTGCAGAGCAAAGACCGTTTACCGGCGACGGCATCTGCTGCCCTCTGTTCCGCCCAGTCTTCTTCCGCACGCCTTGGTTTTTCAGATTCTTCAAAAGGAATTCCACCTTCCCTTACTGTTCGTCCCCTGTCTGCGCCCTTGCCGTGTGTTTGTCTTGCCCTTCTCCACTTTCTTTTTGTTCACATTCTGCGCCTGCCACCTTGGAATGTCGCTCCGGCCCAGCCACGCGGCGCCTTCGGTTCCGAAGCATGCGCTCCGCTCTCCTTTTGACTTCCTCCAAAGTAGGCATGTCCGCTGTCTCGCCTTGAGCGCCCCCGAACTCATCTTCGTCTTCCTCGTCTGTCGAGAAGTCCTCGTCGTCCGAGGTAACGACCGACTCACCGTCCCCGGCGCCGCCGCCACAGCACACGGTGCTAATGAGGAGGATGACAGTGAGAACGAGAATGAGGGCGAAAGCGAGGAGACCCAAGACGATGCGAATGAAGTCCGGCCAGGACCGGGAGGCGTCGCGCTTCAGGGACTTGAGCCACTTGCGCAACTGTCTCCACCGCTGCAGAACGAAGCGGACAACCGGCGCCTGCCCTTCGCCTTCGACAGAGCCTTCCACTTGGGGCTCCAGTTCGCCGGCCTCAAGAAGTTGCAGGCCGCGGAAGAGCGAGTCGAGAGTCAAGCGCTCTTTGTCGCGGTACACCCTGTGGACGGGTTCGTCGCCTTTCCCAGCGCTCTGCTTCCGATTGCTCCCAGCAAGTGGCGGAAAGGCGAGGACTGCCGGCAAGTCGCCAGGTGCATACACCCCGTATTCTTCGAGAGAGTCAGAGAACATGAGGCCGTCGACGATGCCAAGCGTAAACGAAGTCAACCCTGCTGACGAAGCCTGAGCAAATTCGCCTCGCGGAAAAGGCGACACCGACTGCCTCTCCGCAGTGTACATGCAGCTGGCCACCTTGGTCAGCTTCCAGATCTTCTCGACCAACAGAAGCGTCTCCATTTCGTTTGCGTCGTCGGGCTTCCAGGCGCCGGGTCCGAGGGTGTCTCGCGGATCCGCTGAAGGGTCGATGAGAAGCACGTCGTCGCTGCTGAGAATTAAATCTTCGCGGGCGACGATCGAACGAAGCACAGCAGCGTCGTCCCATGCCTCGTCTCGCTCTGCACGCGCGTCCTCGTCCTTTTCGCCAGTCTCAGCCGCCTCTGCTTCGCGGAACGAAGGCAGCAACTCTTCTCGCCACTTGCCTCGCTTGAGGCGGATCAGCGTCTTCAGCAGCACAGCCGTCAGAGCTACCGTATTCAGCTCACTCATCCAGTCGAGCGCGCGCAAGTCGAGGGCAAGCAGGACAAGCGTTCGATCCTTTGAGCTCCTCAAATTCAAGAAGTTTTCCTGGGACACGAGCGGCAACACAGGCGCGCTTCGAGCACGCAAAAACTTCTCCAGCGGCGAGGAGGTCGTGTCGGCGCTCGCGCCGAACGGGCCGGTAAACAGAGGCGCCACCATCAAGCTCAGGTCGTCGAGGATGGGCAGTGAAGACAAGCAGAACCCCCCGCGCCTCTTCTTCCCTCCCTCCTCCACCCCACACCTTCCCCTTCCGCTTCGCCCCTCGCGTTTCTCCCTTTGGCAAGTCGCCTCTTCGCGCTGGCGCCGAAGCACCCGCGTGCGCACTTGGTCAGCCCACACTTCGCTGAGAACGACCTGGAGCGCTTGCAGCCTTCTCCGCGTCGTTCGCTGGGTCTCCTCTTCGTCGGCGCTCGCTCCGCCGCCTTCCTCTTCCCGCGCGGAACCCCAGAACGGGGCTGGAAGGTGCAGCTCCGGCTGTACCGCCGCCACGGTGAGAGCCGGGCGGAGCTCTGAAAGAAGTCTCCGGGAAACCGCTGGGGTGTCTCGGTGCTCGATCGACTCTGCGTTGCGAGTCGCGAGAAACTGAAACAAGTGAGGGAGTTGCAGGACGTCTAGGAACTGCGTGCAGAGCTGCGCGTCGAGGGTGACGAGGAAGTGTCGCACGGCGTTTTCGCGCTTCGCGACTCCAGCGAAGAGCTCCACGGCTGCATGCACCTGTTCGAGGGGCGCCGAAAGAGCCCCGTTTTCCCGAGTGGCTAGGCAAAGGAGAAAGGAGACATCCGTCACGTGGAAGTCCGCGGAAGCAGGTCGGAGGAGGACTCGCAGCTCTTCGGCGCCCGAGACGATCCGGACGGACTCGCCTTCGAGACGCCGAGAAAGCCAAGAGAAAAAGCCGTTTCCTTCCCTCTCTTGGGGAGAAAGAGAAGCAACGAGTGAAGCGTGGTCCGCCGTCGCCTTGAGAAGGAAGTCGACGATGGCGGCGCTCGTTCGCGGCCGACCCGCGGGATACGCCGAGACGCGGGCCGCGGGGAATTTCGGCTGGTCCTCTCTCGAGGCGCGAGCGAGGGCGGCACCTCCGAGATCTGCGAGAGAGCGAAGAAGAAGAAGAGTGGGGTATCGATCGACTTGGAAGGCGCTCTGGCAAATGGTCTCGGCCTCCCGCGAAGCGAAACAGTCGAAGCGCCCAAAAAGAACGTCCGGATACACGTCTCGACTCCTGGAGTCTTCGAGTTGGAGGCGTCTCTCCTCCTCACCGAGTCTACGCTTGAGCGCAGCAACCGCCTGCCGAGCTTTGACTGCCTCGGCCTCTGCCTTCTGGACGTCTTCTTCGAGCGTCTGCTGCTTCAGAGACAGAAGGCGCGTCTCCGCCGCAGCAGCACTCGCCTCTGCCTCGGCCACCGCCCGCGCCGCCTCAGATCGAAAGGCCGCGAGCGCTCTGTGGCGACTCGCTCTCAGCGCGTGAATCTGGTGTACGTACACCTCAGCTGCGTCGTGGAACGGGCCGTGGAGCGCGCGACAGTGGCCGCACCAGGGTGCCACGAAGGCGACGAAGAGCAACGGCCTGCGTTTCACATGGCTGCCTTCGTTCTCAATTTCCAGGAGGGTCTGCAGATCGTTCGGACTCAAATCCAAGACGGGACTTGCCTCCTCATCGCCAGCTGAAAGCGGCGAAGCGACGGCGAAGGAGGGGGCAGACGAGGCGCGTTGTGTGAATGAGTTGCACGGGCGTACATACACCGGAGGAGGTGGGAGGTAGAGACAGCAGAGAGAGGCGAGAGCGAGAAGAAGGCGCGGAAAGGAACGAGGAAGAGGAGAAGAGCGCCACATGGTGCCTGTGTCGCGACTTCATGTGCAAAGGAATCGAAAATACAATTCGGAATCAGACGCGTCGGGGGGCAGAGGACTTGAGAAGCCGCTAAACGAGAAGAGACAGTTCGCCGAAATGCATGGACGAGACGAAACAACGGGTGGAAGGCGTGGACGGAAGGCAGCGTATGCGGGGAGGAGCATCGACGTGAGGGATCTTATCTGACCTCTTATGGAAGCGAGAGGAAAAGACGGTCTCCTCGACAGCAGGGAGACAGATGAAAACGCAGAATGCGAAGACAACAGGACAGAGATGAGGAGAGAAACCGGAGGACCGCAGATCAAAACGAGCGAAGGAAGGGCGTCCACCGAAGAGAAAGAAAGAAGACAGGGAGGGGAGAAGGAGCGGAAAGAACGAGAAGAAGGGCAGAGGGAATAACGAAAACGCGGAGACAGAGAAAAAGACAGAGAAGAAGAGAGAAAAGAAGGCAGAAGAAAGAAGAAAAGACAAGAGAAAATCGACTGTGTGTCGTGGAGAACGCGATTTTGCGAGCTCGGTCTTGATGTGGCTGAGCGCGAGTGAGGAGGCCTACTTGCCCCGCTCACTACGAGGACTGTTGTTTTTCATCTCGCCCTCGAAAAAGCGAGGGAAAAGTGAAAGAGAAACGTAAGAAAGAAGGAAGAACACCGCCTCTCTCTCCACAAAATGTTTCAGAACTTTGCAGTGCACACTGCATGCAAGCACGCAGCCTGCCCGAGAGACGCCGGGGCGACAAGACACGAACGTCCGCCAACAACTGTGAAAAATGTAGACCCCGTATTGGTTTGACGACTGAGGAAGAACGTTTTTTTTTTGTTTTTCTTTCACACTCAGCTTCCAACTTCGATTGTGGAAGGAAAGGAAACACACTTTGTGGACGTTTTCCCTCTCAGCTTCTTCATCGGCCGTGCACCCAGCACCGGCCCGAAGAGGGAGAAAAAGGGAGAAAAAAGGGACGTCTTGCCCAGATCTTCTGTCTGTTTTTCTCTGTCTCCTGGCCATGTCTTCTTCCACTTTGCCGCGCTTCTGTTCTTTCTCCCTCTCATGCATGTCCTCGATTTTTCTCTTCTCTGGTGCCCTTCTCAACATCTTCGTCCTCTCCGTTCCTTCCGTGGTGTGCGGGCTTCTGACCTGACGTTCCGCTTCTTTCGTGCGTTCTCTTTAGTTTTTCTCGCTTTTCTCTCCCTTCTCCCTACGTGGGACTCACTCGAAGAAAGAGACTCGTTGGGAGAGTTAAGCATGCATCCAGAGTCGAGAAGTCGGAAAAGAGAGTAACACTGATTCCTTCCCTTAGCAGTAGCGAGTGAGCAATAGGAAACTGACAGACATACAAAGGGATCAGAGGTCTGTCGGCATCTCCAGGGGATTTAATGGACTCTGCAGAGTCGCTAGGTGTGCCAAGAGAACAAGTAAATGCAAATGCAAGGCTGCAGTTGTGCAGGTACGACAGGGGAAGATGAGTCGGACTACATCCAGAAAACACTCACCAATACGTGAGATTCGGTTTGACAGGTGTAGTATAGAGATATCCACGGAATTCATAGGGGCAGAGAGATACCTAGAAGGTCTGTGGCAGTGACGTGGTATCCAGATATCTATAGCGTCGACATTCTTGAAACCTCATTTCGGATCGACTGAAGAGAGAGCGATGCGTCTTTGAACTGCCGGCTGTCGGAACGCCTGGAAGACGAAGAATTCACACAGGGGAACCTGCTGCATGCGCTCCCTGAGATGACTCCGAAGACGCACGAAAAACCTACTCCGTCCCTACTCCTGTGCACACACCTTACTGAATAGAGCTAAAGATATTCATTTATTGTTATAGACAAACACATACCATCCATATATATATTTATTCATACATGGAGACCTATATATATATATATATACATATATACAGATATATATATCTATATATCTATCTATCTATATATATATATATATGAGTGTGAAGACTGCATACATGCATGCAGTATTCTGTCTGTCTCTTCAAGGGGCTGTGGTGACTCCTGGCCTTCCTGCTGCACCGTGACAGGAGCTGTTTTTTCGCTTCATTTCTTCAGAACATCCGTTCCCCTGCTGCGGAAAGGCGGAATATGTGCATCTAAAGCTGTTAGAAGTTCGTGCATTTCATCTGTCCAGATACTTGAGATTGCTACTTCCCCTCTCAAGACAGCTCCTAGTTTTCGCGCGACATAAAAGGGTGGAAGACGCACTTGTGGGAGCGGCAGACGCCGAGGCATGCAGAGAGCTAGGAAGAGAGAAGAAGAGAAACCAGAAGGTAGAAGAGGAGAGAGCAAACGACGAGAAAGGAGAAGAGGAAGAACTTGAAAGAGAAGAAGCGGAAGAGTCAACGAAGGAAAGCAAGCGGAGATTTGGACGGAGAGCAGGAGGGCACGACTGCACAGAGACAAGAAGAGCTGAGACAGAGAGTAAAAGGAAGCAAAGAGAAGAAGACAGCGAAGAAGGAGGAAGAAGAGAGAGAAAAAAGAACAAAGAAAGGATATGACGCCAGATGCGACGAAGAAAAAAAGGTGCTTAAAAAAAGTAAAAAACATATCGAGTGAAAGAAGTCACCTTTTTCTTTCTTTCCAACACACTTGCCGAGTCAGAAAGCCTGCAAAAGAGACATGCTGCTTGCGGTGCAGCGACAGAGAAAAGGAAAAGAAGGTAGCAGCAGCGGCTACTAAGACACCCGAGAACAGAACGAACAGAGACAAAGAGAGGAGAAAGAAGAACGTTTACGCACGTTTTTTAAAGGGCTCGAGAAAGAGAACGAATTTCTGACAAAATTGCACTCGTTGGCAACAACTGCTTCGCCCACGGAGGCAACGACGGCTTCGAATATAAGCCGCCAACGACTTGATGAAGGCGTGTGTGGAGCAGCAGCAGCTGCGTCAGAGTCTGAGAAAAAGAAACAATGCATTCAAAAAAAAGGAGGAAATGCAGGCAGAAAAAAGATGCCGAAACGAGACGATCGAAAAAGACGAAACCCAGCCTGACAGAAACGTCTTTTCTCGATGAAAACACGAGGCATGTAGTCACATCTCCACCAACGTATCTACATCTCTTCGCCTCTGGCATCCACACACACGCATATACATATATATATATATATATATATTTATTTATTTATGTATATATATTTATGTATACGCGTACAAATATGAAAATACATGACCGAGTGACTGTATGCACAAACATGTATAATCGCGGATGCGCAGTGCAGATACGGAGGTGTACTTAAAAACGCGACGAGACTTGTCTGACCTGCTTTAGGATTTCCATTCCATTTGTGAAATTCGAAAAAGCCGCAACTGCCTCTGCATGCATTTCGCCAAGTCTCTGCTTCCACTCCGCACCAAACTGCACCACCTGAAGAGAGGAAGCAAACATGTGCATGCGACCGTGAAACCCCCACAAAGAAGGCAGGGCGTTGAGCATGAAACTGCGGCGACACACACGCCTTTGTGCATATTTAAAAGAGAGATACTTTCAGGATCTGAATCAGCAGTCCAACTGAAGAAAAAGAGTAATACTCCCCAGAAAACGCTATACACAGACCCACTAATCCGCCAATGCTGCAACACACATGAACGCCTCCCGTTTTTCATGCGTCGACGCCTTTCGGCATACACAAGTGAAACTGCGATGATCGATAAACAGAAAAACCGTAAACTTTACCTTGCCCACGCGTTCCTTCTCACAACAAGTTGCCACTGATATATATATATATATATATATATATATATATATAATGTGCGTGAATGCGGAGTGTCTCCAAGTCTAGAGGCACGATCGGACTTTTTTTTCGAAAAAGCAGACGAATCCATCTTCTTCTAAAAATTCGCTTTCTTTCGCCTTTTCAGATTCCCGCCAGCATTCTTCAGACCAGGTGCCACAAGGATCGACAGCCACGAAAAAATCCATATATGTAACTACAAAATTAGATATATACATATATGTAATAGATGGATCCGTATTCGTGTATATGTATATATAGGGATGGGTCTCCATCTGCACACATCTACATGTATATACATGCGAATTTATATATATGGATATATATATATATATATATGTATACATACGTATATTTGAGGCATTTCTGCAGGACTTACGGCATTTTCGAGTTGTTGCACATCTACACGGTCGCTGGCAGTTTTTCCTTCTGCTCCAGATTGCTGCAGAGCTTCTTCTGCTTGAATGACGGCAGCGAGGAGAGTGCCAAAATGTCTCTGCAGTTGTTCGTCGGCGAAGAAGGAAATTTGCTCGTAGAGTTGCTTCTCGATTCTGGAAGGGCAGAGCAGCAGAGAATTAGAGATGAGAGAGATCATTCCGAAAATAAAGCGATATAAATGCACCCGAGGAGAGATTCATTTCCTTGCACTCGAAACAACTTTTTGTTGCTCCTCTGCCTGCAGTGGGACACTCTCGACAGGTCGCTGGCTGCCTCTCCTCTTCTCTCCTCGGGCTTGTTCTTCTTTCCGGAGTTGCTCGTGAACAAGGCGCCCGCACCCTTCCTTTTTCGCTTTTTCTCTGCTGTCCACGTCATAGCTACTCGCAGAGGTTCTCCGGTCCTCTCGCACTGCGCTCTCTCTCTCTCCCCCTGTCGCTTCAGGATGCTCTCCACCGACATGTGCAAGCACCTCGGTTTCCTTGGAAGAGCAAAGACGATTTACGAACTTTTTTTCGTCTTCAGAGATCTTCTTCCGCAAAATGCATTTCTCGAAGGGATGCTCCGAGAAGAAAGATACACACACGAATGCCTACACATAAACATCTCCCTACAAGGTAAGGATTTGCATGCGTGTCTTCACCTCTCTATGTACAAACATATATAGGTACTCATATACATATGTATACATGTGGATAGATAGGCAGAGAGATATAGCATGTTAGACAGATATATAGAGATAGATATGCAGGGAGCTATAGACAAGTGTACAGACAGATAGAGGCGGATACATACAGAAAGGTAAATATAGATAGATATAGATGGACAGATGACTAGACAGAGAAATGTAGGTAGACAGATATATGAATAGACGTTAGATAGATAGATCATATGGAGAGGGGTACATCGAGAGTCCTCGTCTGAATGCGTTCAGAGGGTCTGTCTCTCTCTGAATTTCTCGCATGCATCAAGAGAACAAAACTTTGTTTTTCAAAGAGTGTCCGCGTTTTCGGACTGCGCTGAATTTCTAGGGTCCTTACGCCGTGCATCCGTCGGGGAGAACTTGGCGTTGGTGGAAGATGTTGAGGAGAAGGTCATAATTGTTGATGAGGAAAATCGTTCTTTCGCGCCGTGTCGGGATCTCCTGAGACAGCCGCTGTGTACGGACACCCCATCGCAGCAGACAGGAGGTGAACCGCAAAGTCCACACAGAGGGAGAGAAAGGAAGGCAGGAGAGAAACAGAAAAACGAGGAGTCGGAAAGAGAGAAAACAACGGACACCAGAGGAGATCAAAGAAGAAGAAAGGAGGAGAGGAAGAGAGGAAGAGAGGAAGGGAAGAAAACAGAAATGGAGATGAAAGAAGAGAAGGAAACACAAAAGGAGAAAAACAAGGGATCGAGAGGCTCCAAGACAGAACAGGCATTGCGTTGTCGAAGCTGAACACAGAAGAAAGAAAAAGAAGTCAGACAAAGGATTCTCCAGTCTTTCCCCTCGCGCCTCCTCCTTTCATCTTCTTCCACATTAACCTGTTTTTTCTTTCACTTCTCTTCGCTTACGACGATGAGGTCGAGGGCTGCGTCGAGCATCTCGCGCATGAGCGCCAAGTCGAATAGCTGCTCTTCCTCAGCGTCTCCCTCGTCTCCTTTTCCACTGTGCCCGCCGCATGCAGGCGTCTGCTTGGTGCGGACGCGGACAGCGCGAATGGCTTCTAGAGCGGAGGCGAGTTCTGCAGGGATTCAGGACAGTCGCTTTCAACTCACGAAAAACTAGGAAGTCCTTGGCGAAACTCGACAGAGTGTTGGCACTCAGAGGAGGACAGGAGACACTACAAAGTGCACATTTCTTAGAATTTGCATCTTGGCTCTTGAATTTTGTTTTTCAACCACTCCGAAAAAGGACTGTTGCAGACGGACAAGACACCTGAAGAGTGTTTCAGCCGGATAAACAAGAGAAAGAAGACAGAATCACGTAAAGAAAAGACACAAAGAGAAAAGAAAGGACATGGAAACACGATGCGGGAGCGAGCGAGCGTGAGAAGGAAAGCAAAAAAACCGTGTTCGTCTTCTCGTCGTTTCTTCTCTCGCGTTGTTGTTGCGCCTCGGAGCCCACCTCCGCGATGTTCGTCTTTATCGTTCTACGTGCCTGTTCTTCAGCAAACGATCCGTGTCACGATTCTCTCTTTCCCTCGCCTCTTCTCTCTCCAAATTTCCTTATCTCACTGTTCTTTTTCCTCCTGTTCCTCCTCCCTCCCTCACTCTGCTTCTTCTCCCTTTTCTCTCTCTCCCTCTCCTTCAACGCTTCACCTTTGGCTGTCCTTCCGAGGAAGGAAAGCCCCCCCGGCCTCTCGCACTCGGCACTGCCTCCCTGCGGCATCGATGTGACATTCTCCAGCCTTGTTGGTAAGGTGAAATCTAACGTTGTTTCATGAAAGCAAGAAGTTAGAGGACAAGAGGGTGCTGTACAAAGAAAGCCGGAGGATAACTCTGTCCCGGGGAAGACTACTGTCCGTGTGAGGGTCCGGACTGTATCAGCATCTGCGGCGTCGTTTTCTCTCGCTGTCACTACGAGTGACTGCAGGACTTCATACGTTACTGAGAAAAACGAAAGAAATATCTTCGACTCCACGCGCGTCTGCTTCTGTTCACCTGCGAAGCGACGCGTGACGAAATGCGGATGGAGGCGAACGTCGTCGCTCTGATGGAGCATGAGAGAGTGAGGACAGGCGTTGAGGAGAGAGGTGACATTAGCGGAGAGAATTGCCTTCAATGCAGAGTGGAGAATGTCCTGCAAAAGAAAAAGAAGTGACCACTGCCCACGAAGCAGTCGAGAGAAAGAAAAGGACCTTCGAGAAGCCGCAGGAAAAGAAGCTACAGAAGATAAACACGCAGTTTCTTCAAAAAAGCGTTCGGAGTCGAACCAGCTTCCAGAGTCTACCACACACCACAGACAGACTTCAACGCTCTCTTCCTTTCTTGCTGAAGGTCTAAGACTCCTCCTTCTCTCAACAGTATCTGCAGGCTACACAGAAAAGGAAGGCGAGAGGCGACAACGGCGAGAGACCGAAGAGCACCTAGCTTCGAAACCACAGGAAGAAAAAAGTGGAAGTCAGGTGCATGTCAGGATGCAATGGAGGCATCGCGGCGATCCGAGGGAGGAGAAAGGTCGCGCCCTGTCGTTGTTGCTGCGTCGGTTCTCCGAGAAAGCCGGGTTGCGAACACTGGTCTCAGCTTACGTGAATGCGTTTGAGGTAATGGTCTAAGCAGGGGATGCGCCGTCTCTTCATCACCTGCCTGCGAGACACATCGTGCAAAGCAATGCCAAAGCGAGAAAAGAGTCGACAGAGACAAAGGAGACAAAGGAGGCAAAGGGGAGAGAAGGAGAACGAAGGAGAGCGAAGGAGAGAGCATGTGAGCAAGTCGACAGCAAATCCCGACAGCCACTGCAAAGGAGACAGAGAGAAGTGGAGCAAAAGAGACAGCAACGGAGACTCCAAAGGAGACACGAAAGAGACCGAGCGCGTCGAGCTCGGCAATCTCAGCTTCACAAAAACGGAGCTTTTCAGCGTCCAGACAGGAAGCACTGGAGAAGACAACCCAGCGAAACGGTGTCCGAAGCAGAACCCCCCGAAGGGTGTTGAACAAATTTGTCTCCTGCTCGTTTGGATACTCTTCAGTTCACACAAACAAATCTAGCAACAACAGACACGACTCGACGTTGACGGGATGCGATATTGAACGTAATCCTGAAAAACAACGGATCCGCATGCATGCTGAAAGAATACGAACGTCTGTGGAAGGAGCAGGCAGGAAAGTTCAAGAAACAGGCACTGAGACACAAGGCCGTTGGTGCAACACGAATTTGCACGAGTAAATACTGATACAACGCGAATAGATGCGAATATATATATATATATATATTTATATATATTTATATTTATATGTATACATATATGCATATAGTCTCTCTCTCTCGCGCTCTCTCTCCCTATATATATATATATATGTATAGTCTAGAAATGTATGCATCTATGTGTAGACTTCTTCGTCGAGTCTTGGCCTTGTGGAGTCAAGCTCGTACGCGTTGAAGTGGGTTATGCGCAGCATGAGGAGCACTTCGATGGCATCGTGAGTCGAGTTCGCCGTCGTTTCCACGAGATCTACAAAGTACGCGAGAGACTTCCCGAGAGCCTCCGCAAAAAGGTTCTCGTAGTGACACGCCAGGCCTGCACACCAACGCAAAGCGAGACGAAGAAGTCTCGCCGAACGGTCGAAGCTGGCCCTGCATGCAGGCAGCCCGTAGATGTTGAATTTCAGTCTCTTGCGGCAGTGCGGCCTTTGACTCTGCCAGCCAGGTAGAAACGCTGCATCTTTGAAAGTAGCGAAAAAGGTGAGCAGCTCAACGGCAGAGCACGGGATTCTGCTGGCGTCCTTTCTGGTGGCCAGAAAGGAACGCACTCGAGCAGAAACAAGTGGAGCATGGAGTGCAAAGAAAGAGAACGACGAAAGACGAGGGTCAAGAAACAGGAGAGAAACAACAGAAAGACAAGAGGAACACGGTAGAGGAAGAGACCGGTGAAAGCAAGACCGCGCTGCTGTCTCTTTGGGATCCTTGGCCGGGGCGAACAGAAACAAAAAGACACCTTGTACCGAACGTTACCGAATTCCGTGAGGACAAAGAACGCAAAACAACGCTCGGGAAAAAAGGCACGGGCACCTCTGTAGATACAGCTGAGATTCTGTTTTTCCGCGCTTTCGGTTGGTCGCAGTCTTGTCTCCACACTCTCCTGATCTCCATCGCACTTTCACAGGATCTGAGAGAACGTGGATTGAACAGAGCTCGAAGAAGGCAGTCGAAGAGGAACGCTTCCCCGAGGACCAAAGGTAACAGCTTTTGCGAGTGTTTTACGCTGAGCGAAACAAACGCCAATTTCGAGTGTACAGACAGACCGCTGACCTGCATTCAAGAAGAAGCCCGTGAGGAACAGAAACTCGCGCGTAGCCGTGTCGATGAGGAGCTTCTGGTGCGACCTGCGCAGCAAACGAAAAGGAGGAACACTAATAGGGAACTTCTTCACGTCGGCTAAAAGAGAGCCACTGCACGCGTCTGACTGGGGTGACGTCATCTGCCCTTTCTCGAGCTACCAAGGAGACTCTGCATCGCCGCCGTCGCTCGAAAAAAGAGCGTGGAAACAGAAGAGGGAAAGACCGACAAGAGGGGAGAAAGAGACAACGAAACGAGAGGAGCGACAAAGAAAATCGAGGCGAGACAGAGGAGAGAGCGAAGAGAACAGTGAAGAAGAAGAGGGACCGAGAGAAGAGAAAAAAAAGAGGCCAGAGGGGAGAAACACACCTAAAGATCTGTTCGGGATAGACTGGCGGCTGTCCCCTTCCGGGTCCACTTGCATCTCCTGCGAGAGCTGCACCTCCTAGGGCTCCATTGACTCCTCCGCTTCCGCCTCCAGAGACAGTGGAGACACCGGCGCCCGAGCGCGAAGCCGGGGCGGCGGGAGTCCGAGGCAGCGACGCAACGAGCGGTTCCTCGTCGAGGCGATTCAAAATTTGCTCGCGGTTCGCCAAACTGAAATAAAAAGGAAAAACGCGGGAGAGCAGAGGCCTGAGAGCGGCGGGAGCAGAGGATGGAACTCAGGAACGAGGTACACAGCAACACAGGACGAAGGCGACGAAGAAGGAGGATGAAGGAAAGGAGGAGCTTGGATGTCAACGGAACAGGGCGAAGACGAGCAAAAAAGACTGTCCAGGGGAGAAGGAGAGGAGAAAAGACGAGTCCCCTTGTGTGAGTACTTCCCCGAAAGAATTGGAATGCGTCAAAGACTTGAGTTGAAGAATTCCTTTAACAGTACCAGAAAACAGAGCCCTTGGACATCGACGAATTCGGCGTTGCGTTGTTCAGCTTCGCCATCATAAAGTCCATCACTTGCTTAGCCGAAGACGCCAACGTCGAGGCTGTCTGCGGAGACACAGAAAGAACGCTCAGACAAACGCACAAGCATACGCGCTCAGGAAAAGACACTCAAGTGAGCGCGAAACAGAGAGACCAGAGAAACGGTGGGCTCGAAGCAGCGAGAGAGGTGATCCGAAGACACGGAAAATCCAGAGAAATCCGGAAAAAGTGGCAGAGAAGACTGAGGGGGCAAGCGGAGGCGCATCCGCGGCACGAGAGGAGAAGAGAGAGTTCTGACTCCAGTGGGGGATCTGCAAGACGAAAAGCCTCTCGGCGTGAGAAAGGAGAAGAGGCTATCGCGGCGCGCGGCACAGCGAGGAGAAGGAAGGAGTGCGCAGGACATCAGGCAACGCCGAAGAGGAAAGAGCACGGAAGAGCTGTTCCTGGAACGCAAACGACAAAGCAGTCCACTTGCCTTGGTGTTTTCTCTGGAGGCCAGGAGCTCCACTTCTTCTCCCATTCCTCCTCCAACGAGGGCAGCTGCCGCAGTGCCGGTCAAAGAGGGTCCGACGCCCCCTGCACCGAAAGCGACTCCGTCTCGCTGCGTCTGGAGCCTCCGGAGCTGCTGAACGTACACCCGAAACAGGTTCGCGTACACCTGCGAAATCGTCCGCGTGTACAGGTCCTTGAACGCGAGCGCAGCCGACGGGTTGTGGTCGAGAAGAAAGGTGAACAACTCCGAGGACTTCAAAAGGTCGTTCTGCTGAATGATGTGTACGTTCGTTCGCGGCTGTCGAAGAAGCGCAATCTTTGCAGCAAGGTGGGAGGACGCCCGAGACAACGCGCACTCGCGAAGCTTTTGTAGCTCGGGCAAACTCGTCGACTAAACGAAACACAAAGCACAGACTCACAGACACCAGCTCGAACCTGCTGTTGAACTACGGCTGAATAACATTAAAACGACGTCCATACAAAGATATATATATATATATATATATATATATAAATGTGCTATAGATATGGATATACATATAGTCTTTGGTTTATTTAGATACTTTTTTCCTGCGTATGTACTTTTGCTTCTCCCTCGTACAGCTGCTGACATGACGCGAGAACATCCCAAACTCCCTTGATCCAAACCCACGACCATCATATATACGCACGTACACACATGTATACATATACTAATGTAATACATATATACATATATATACAAATCTATACATGAATGTACTAATGTATATATATATATATATATGGATTTTTAAAGGGTCGGATATCTTCGCTTGGTATTTCTCTTCGCAGACTGACCGCACTCTTGAGTTCCTGCATTCCAGGTTGTTTTGCGTGCTCGATTTTCTTGGTGAGTTGCTTCAAGGCGGCAACGAAGGCACCTCCCGCTACGCTTCCCTCGCAAATGACCTTAACCAGGTCCCGTTCGACTGTGATTTGCTGCAGAAAGGTTTTGAGCACGACGCCTGCCTCTCTGCGGTTCGTCATCATGGTCCCGAGGCGAATGCTCTCGTCCTCCACCACTTGGATCTTCTCTCCCGTCCGCCGCAAGTCGCCGCGGATGCCCGTGAGCTTCGCCTCCAAGGCTTCGAGAGCCGTTTCGCTCTCCCTCAGCTGCTCCTGCAAGTCAACCATCTGCGGATAACTGCGGCTGTACAGCTGCAGTGCCTGGGTCTCGTAGATCATCAGCAGGCAGTCGATGGACGAGTAGAGTTGGTGGAACTCCAGAGGCATCGCCGCGACCGACGCAACCGCTGATGAGTCTCCCTCGCCGGCGGCTGCGGCAGGCGCGCCAGGTCCCGGTCGTGCGTTCACGGGCAGGCGCAGAGCAAGCAGGAGACGCGGGTCTTCGCTGAAGCGCTTCAGGAACGCGCCGAGGGAAGGCAAGTCCAGCGACAGCAGTCGGTCCGTCAGAGACTCCAGAGAGGAAGACGGAGACCCTCCCCGAGGCAACGTCTCGTCGACATAGGGACCTGGAACGCTCTCGGAAGAAAAGGCGTCCCCACTCACCGTCGATCTCGCCATGAGGGGAAACGCTTTTGGTGCCGGGGGGTTAGGGGGGTAGGGTGAGGCTCCGAGGAGACTGGAGGGAGAAGGTGAAGGAAAGGGAGAGAAGCAAGAGAAGGAAGGAGAGAGGTGGAGAGCAAGAAGAGAATACGGGTGGAGTACCGCGAAACTAGATGGGGCGAATAGGCGGGCGAACTGACCGAGTCATCTATGCAGAGAATCTGAAGAAAAGGAGGTGGCTTCAGGGAGAAAGGGATGTACAGCGTCGCTGCCAAGAGTCGACCGAGGAAGCGAGTGCGTGGAGAGAAAAACCGACCTCAATGGCTACGCGTAAAAACGGCCGCGTCCCCAAAACGATTTGCTGCGAACGACATTTCTCGACAGCGGGTTTCCCTGGGGTCGCACGAATCCCTGAGAGTCCTGGGCGTGCGCCACAAGACGATGTCCGGAGATCCCGAGTTCCCGCTCGTGTCCTTGGTTGATTCTGGGCGTACAACGCGAAACTTCAAAATGCCAAGCCACTCACTTTCCAGCCGAGGGTTTGAGCCCCGGCTGGATCGTGTCGTCGACCCCCGACGGAGAGAGGAAAGCGGATGTGCGCGGTTTCGGACCCCAGAAGGAAAGCCTATTTGCAGATGTTCAAGACTTTCGAAAGAAAAAGAGACTCTGGATTCCAAACATTCAGGCGGTTCTGAAATGTACGTACAGCGGGACCGAAGGCTCCGGCAACTCCGCAAGCTGGAGGGAGGAATCGCTTGCCGTGGTCCCGCGTCTTCATACGGGAAAAACAGGAAGGGGGATCTGGAAAAGAACACAGTTAGTTAAGTGAACTTTGGAACAGCTGTTTGGTCCTGAGCTTCGTCGGGTACGCCAACGAGTTTTGTGTTGTATAGAAACAGCAGCAAGACAAGACAAACGAAAAAGCGCTGCATGCAGAGACGAGTTCACGTGCGATTTGCTCTGCAACAAGCGACAGGAGCACTCCAGGACATTTATTTACAGAACGCAGAGAGACACACTGCGTCGAAAGCTTGCGTTCTTCGGTAAGGACCACAAACAGAGAAAAACTGGGCGCTTCCTTCAAGTCGACTGGGGGGGCCAGGAGAGTTCGAAGAGCCATAGAGGTCACGGAGAACCGCGAACTCGTTGCAGAAAAAGTGTAGACAACGAGAGGAGTTTGACACGCTCACGTCGCCGCGTCTCAGTTCTCGATTTTTTTTCTCTCGGTGACAAAAAAGGGTCGGGACGGCCCGGCGGTTCTACCTTGAGCACCTTTACAAAGGAACCCCATTGTGAAACGTGTACTTCTGAAGCATCTTGTGCATTTGCTAGCGCTCAACATCTAGTTAGCGAAGTAGCGGCATGCTGGGAGTTTAGGACGTTGCATGCTAAAACAGCTCCTTTCGTACTCATGTATATTTTAGTTCAGATGACTCGAGGATTGTGTAACTGGCGTTTAACAACCGCGAGTCGGTCTTCAGTGGTGACTCCGGTGGTACTGCATGCCTCTGTTCTATTTCACCAATAGCCACCACCAAGAATGGTCTTCTAACACACGAGCTCTTGGATCCGGTAAACAGGACCGTCGAGGTCTTCTAAAGCCGCAGTTGAATTCGCACTGTATTATACGCCCCAGAAAAAGGTAGTTCCACAAGTCATCGACGGATCATACCTTCCGTTTAAACTCGTTGTCATGGTTCTGTTTTTTCCTGGAGGCTCTTTCTTCCGAGCGCTTTCCTGTACGTGAAAACGAGGGCGTCTGGGGCGTGCCCGGAAACAGCGACCCCGTACAGGCACTTGCTTCGCCTGGGTTCCCGTTTTACAGCTTCGTGGTGTCCTATTTTCGTTTGCTCGAGAGTGCGATTCTAGCAGCCGTGCGCCGTTACCTTCGAACGCACGTTTTATTTGACCATTTGACGCGTCCTCATTGGCAAAACTCAAGTCGCATATACATTTCAGACGGTGAAAACCCTTGTTCTGACCTTTCGTCAGATGACTCGAGCCACGCACAAGCCGGTGACGGACACGCAGAACACCCGGCATCTGCGAGTACACGTCTGACGTGCCACAACACGTGCGTGTCCAATCCCTTTTAAGCGTCAGGAAATCTCTCGCTCAAGTCCGCAGAAAGGGGATGTTACGGTAGATTTAGTGTTTCTGGCGACTCCGCGTTCCGTGGGCATTTCTCCGTGACCCCAGTTTCGTTACAAATAGTGTCCCCCGCAAAATCTGACTTCAGTTGTTACTTCATTGGTATTTCATGCATAGCATCTTGAACTACGATTCTTACCGAAGGAAGCAAGGCTTGGCAATGTCATTTTAAAAGGTGTGTCACAATGCCTAGCTTCAGCTGTTACTTAATTGGTGGTGGTGACGTATATTGCAGTTCTTGATGATGGGAACAGAGTTTCCTGGGCATCCAGTCCAGTGCTTGCCTTGAACACTGAAACTCTCACAGGGGCAGACCACGCCCTCGCATAACCGCGTTCACCGGAAAGAGCGGCTCGAGTTTGTACGTTCCTTCCACATTGCTCTTTTGCGGTCCAATTAAATTTATATTATTGCTGCTGCGCCTTTCTGCTCCTCTCAAGTGCGTCGACAGGAAGCGTGATTGCCACGGTTCATGGTTGCCTGCAATATCAAACAAGTTTCATCGTTATTGATATTTCATAGACATGCTGATGACACAAACACTAGCAAACCACCGGTAGCAACATACACCTTATGTGGTAGATTAGCTCCTATCTTATACCTTACTACCAGATTGGTTCTATGCTGATACCAAACTAGCAGAGTTAATGGCTACAGCTTCCAGACAAACGTGAAGACCGGTAGAGTATTGAAATCCAACACTTTCACCTGACTTAAGCAGTCCGATGGGGCCCTAACTGCAGTGTCTCTGCTCTTTCCCTGCACAGAAGCAATGGTCTCTGAGCTTCTTGAGATGACGTTAGTTGCCTGTGTCATGGTTTCTTAAATGAGGAGGGCCGTTTCCCGCGGTGCACATTCGCTTTCGCTTGTAGCTGCACAACAACGTGTCAGAACCGGCTGGCACTTTTCATAGGCGACCCAGTTCTCGACTCGAGCGTAGCAACTGGGAAAGTCAAGTCGTTTGTGGACTACGAGGTCCTAGCCCAATTCTTCGCTGGTGGAACCCTTCGAATCACCGCAGACTAATGCGTTTCCGACTCCATATAGTAGAGGACCTTGATACGCCGTCCAACTTTTCGGGAAAGTTTAATAAGTACGAACCAGACGTCGGAAAGTCATCTTCCTCGAGAATTTCAAGTGAAAACTTGACACGTTTTTAAACACGCGAAGGGGGGACGATCGACGAGTACGCCCCTGAGACCGAGCAAGAATCCCCAATGTGCATTTTCAGTAGAGAACACTCACCGGAACCCACTTAGGTGCCTGCGAAGCGGGTTGAAACGGTGTTTTTTGTTTGCACACAATACTTATTCTTTGTTTGGTCACAGCTTGCTTGTTGCAAACTTTTCACATGAACTTATGAAAATGAAAGTTAGGTAAGGTTTAACGTTAGTGCATCGATCCACGAGCGAAGATTCTCATCGAAATTCTTCAGCACTGTTACTCAGAAATTCGAAACAGAAGCTTCTGCATTTTAAACTTCAAGTAACTAGCTTCAGACTCCACTAGACGCATTGGTCATATTTAGTCCTTCAGCTCCGCCAGTCGCGTTAGGGGAGAGGATAGAGGCAAAGAGTTCGGCCAAGGTCCCATTCTCAGATAATGTTCCATTCCAAAGTGCATGAAGCTGAGAATGGCCTCTCCTGAGATCACACGAGAAGCAGAACATCACCATGCTTGTTCCTGGATGGTTGCCATGTGTGTCTCTAGAGAACTCAAGTGCATAAGCAGAAGGGGGGGGGGCACTTCGTTAACCACGATACTACGCAAGCGCCCTCAATCTCGAAGGTCAAAAGAACTTTTCTCTCGCCGGTGATCTCACGGGTAGGGAATTCCAGTGCCGCTCTCCAGGAATTCGGATTTTTACCGTGGGAGCTTAACAGGGACTGCGACTGCCGTACTGTTGAGCCGAGAAACAGGGCATCCTACACAGTTCTATGTGCTCATGTACTGCCGGAGAAGCAAGGCGCTGAGAGAGCTCTAGCTCTCCAAGACCACACCACCCAGAACGTTCACCTTGTTGACCGTACGTGAAACCTTAGCATTGCAAAGTGTCGCAGCGTGCCATGTGTCGCACGCTGAGGCATCTTTTCCGGTTGGCCACTTTCACTGTCTTTCTACAAAAACTGATCCGCGATCCAGAATTGAATAATTAATTTTTGTTTTACAGTTCTGAACCGCAGACTCCGAGTCTCCACGATATAGCCTAACCACCGGTTCTTACTCGATGTAACTTTGCAACGGGAGTTCTACGCCACTTACAGACACAGTCAAGAGGAAACAAACTCGAAAGAAATGCATGAACCGTCAGCCGTGCCAAGAATGTGTCCTAATTAAATGCCACGCTTCTGAGTCTCGACAGTATAGTCGACATATGTGTTACCGCTTTTTGACGGCTTCCCGATGCTTGTAACGGATCTCAGTTCAACCCCGCCCAGTGTGGATCAGACTTCCACATGTTTTTGCTCTATTGATCCTCTTTCATCATGTACGTCGCTGCGAAGTCTTGGAAATGAACAAGGAGCACAGTCCGTCGCCCTGTTTCTGTTTGGTGAGACTTACTACTGGAGATAAAGGAAACCACAGAGAGACAAGCAACCAACAGACGGACTGTTTCCTACTTCTGTTAGGATTTTCGCCACCGGCGGTTATTCCCTCTCTGCAACTCGCTGACTTGTGCCGTAGCAGATGCGAAGTCGCCTCTACGCTGCAGGCTGTTCTCCAAAATATTCTGCAAAAACAGGTTCCAAGTGAATTCGTGCCCGTACCAAATAGGCGAGACTCGAAGCGACGACCGCCAACTTACCAACAGAAACGCAAACCCGCAGGAAAGGCTGAGTGTATCCAAAGGGTGCCCAGCAAGAGGCTCGTGAGTTACTCGTTTTTATTCGAAATATTTCCAGCACTCCGGATACTCGAGGGCGAAGAACTAACTGAGTTGCTAGTTGAGGGCAGCTCGGGAAAGTGGGCTAACGGGGACATGATCCACCCACTGACACAGCATGCGAAACAGTCTACGTGGATTTTTGGCGTCTACTCGACAAACCGGTTGAGTCGCCGCGCTTACAGTCTATCAGACATGGAAAAGCACATGGGCACACGTCTTTCGAATTACGCGGCAAAGATGACAGACAGACTAATCGTTTCAAACGTCATACACCCGTTGTGGCGTTCATCGTATACCTGCTGCTAAACGGCCTTCTGGAAGTTCAGCTCCAAACTCGGCCTCTGGTAGAAACTCGTCACAGCGGCTGTATAGGATGGCTTACCAGCTACGGACATTAATGCCAAGCGTTTACACCCCAAGCTCTCGTGAGAGCGTGGCACCACGATGGTGGTGAAGATTTCCGGATTGTCAACACAGACGAAGTAGAAACAAGGTGTCACAGACACAAAGTGGAGAGAAATCTCCATATCCCGCATTCAGTATGATTTCCCTTCTCAAAAATGCTGCACCCTCCTCTCATCGGAGGACATAGTAGCTCTTTTGTATTAGTCTGTCCTAGTGTGTGAGCAGAAATTTTCTCGTGGTTTTGTCCAAGGTGTCCCTTGTATCTGTGCTCCAGCCCTGTGACATCCACAAGCGGGGGACATAGCCAGGCCACACTTGCAAGCTGCATTCCAAATGCGAGAACTGCTCCACCATCTTTAAACAAGTCTCTTCGTTTCAACCGAGAGAATCAGAAAACTTCTATGCGACCGTGATCTTTTTCCGCCAGATAGCGCATGGGTACACCAGGTCGGTGGTGCATTTCGTGAGGAAGCGTTTCTACCGAAAGGCAAGTGCTACTGAGAAACTACTCTGATGCTAGTCCAGCCTTCGCGAAACTACAGAATCATCGCGCCTTTGCCGGCTTACTCCCCCGATCGCCTGTACGCGGCATCCCAAAACAGGGTTCGAGAACATGCAGCCTCGCCGTAGATTCTCGGCAACACAAAAAAACTGTCTACAGTCATGTACTCTTCTTTTCACCATACAACGCACAGCGAGTACGATAAGAAAGCAAGCTTTTCTCGGGCATTTCTGTCTCAGAAACGGTTCAGATCTGCAGATATTATCACTATTGTGAAAGCGGTGTCGGCGGAACCATCGGCGTAACTCCACACGACTGCATAGTCTGTCCACCTACGAGTTTCTTGCGAGAGGTACGCGGGGTGGCCTGCGAAAAACCATATTGCAAAAGACAGTTGCGTCTCCTTTATACCAGACAAACGAGATGTACGCGATTTCCGGTGGCCATTTCTGCTAAGTCGTCGAACTCCGGCGCATGCAAGAGCTGAGAAAAGAATATACCTTGTCCCTCAGAGACCTAGCATGTTCATCAGCCAAGTCCTTTTTGCTTTCGAATATCTCTTACGCATTTGTCTCTCACAAGAGTATAGGCACCAGATGATGACTCAAGGCAGCCACCATTCTGTCACGGCGAAACGCACACAGAGACTCGAACCCTTCTATTCACACAAACGAGACATTTGTGTAGAACTGGGATACGGTGAACAAAGACCTTCAAGATGTAGACTGGGAGTCTACCTCGTAGACCATACTCCTCAGAAAAAGCTTAAGAATAACCGTGCCTCAAAGAGGATGGCCCCCGGCAGCCGTCTGTATCAGTCTGTAACTGTCGAAACACTCTCCCAAAGTTCTGAACTCCTTACTGGTTGCGGGTTTTTCTGAGGCAGCACATCGGACGAGGATCTTGCAAACAAGTGTGAGAAGACCAAATTGATTCGAGGCGGCGACAACGTGGGAAATACACACGAGCTTTTCACTGCCTATGCTGATTTAAGTTCCTTTGCGCCTACATGCCGATCAAACATGTGCGTTTAGGTCTCCCGTGAAATGGACATGAATGCAGTCTCCATTTCAAGGTCTGGAACGACTGTCGCTGGGATCCCAGATAAAAAACGCAGCTAGGAGACGAGCCAAAGACAGTTTTTGGGTGTCATCAAGTAGAGTTACGAGCTTTCTCGTGATCAAAGCGTATGTGAACAAGCCTGCCCCCCCAAGGGCTCCGACAAGAACAGAGTTGAAATTTGATTATGAGAGAAAGTGTAAATAGACCCTCACTAGATCATTCGCACCGATGTTTTCCACAGGAGGGTGACAAGGAACGCGCAACTGCGCGACAAGGGCTCAAGATGAGATAGCACTAATACCATTGTCAGAAAATTAGAAATTTACTTTCAAAATCGGTGGGGTCCTCCCGTTCGGACCCACTCGCGTGACTCTTGCAGCGTAATTCTGCTTACCACTTCTGGGTGTCAGGGGCTCTCTTTCTACGATTGACAGCCTCTCTGAAACTCGAACATGCCTTGCTTTCTCGTTACCGCGATTTATTTTGTCTGTGTGTGTGCTTCCCAAACAGTCATTCCGACGAAGATGCCCATAAACTTTTTTTTCATTTTCTAGATGCGCCACTTGCGCTGCACGCGACTCCGACACTGAGGCAGTTGAAGAAACGCTTTCGCTGTCTTACCTTCCACTGTTGATCGGAAAACACAAGGAACGCCAAGATCGTCACTGCACCAGCTGGGCAAATCAGTAACTGTGAAAAGGCCTTTGGCTAATCGATTAGCCTGCAGGAAGAGAGAAATTCGTGAGTCTTTCACATGCGTGGAACTACCACCTATTACCGAAGGAAGCAGATCGCGGTTCCACAGAGACGACGGCACTTTTTGCTCCGAGTCAATCTCCGCTGGAAGTGCCAGTGTTACTCTTCTGAGCTGAGTTCGAACTGAGCGGCCCTACCAGCTGAGAAGCGCGAGAGACCGGAGATTGCAAGGTGCTGCACTCCCACATAGCAAAACAGAGGCGACGGGCTGCACTCGAAGTCCGACTCCACAGCTCATCGATCGGATTCATAAAACCTTTCCGATGAGCCTTCAAAAGGAGCACTCACCCATTCAGACTGTCAAGACACAGGAAACACAGAAGAGCTTAACTCTATCACGTCCGATTCGATTTAGCTCTTTCTAATTCTTGTCACTGCCGCACTCTCGCGTCTGATGCACGGAATCCACCAAGAAAGGAGAATGGATGCGTAAAATTCCGAAATTCTGCTCCACTTGGTTCCCAGTTCCAGCCGACACTGCTGCCCCGCCCACACTGCTCTGAGGTTTCCTTAAAACCACATAACAACGTCTGTATGCAAGCTGTGACAAGCCAAGCCTGCTTTTCCCCCTCTAGGGAAACCTCTTAATGTCGGTATGCTCTTCCTGGTGTCATGATAAACGCACTAAGTATAGGGGTATCTAGAGAATGTTTGAAAAACAGGCATTTTTAGACAAGCACCGGGAAGGTAGTTCCTCGATTGTGCCCTGATTATCTCTGTTATATGGACACACTGTGTTCCGTTGGCCTCATTGCTCCCAAAGCCCCATCTACCCCACGGTTATGAAGCATGAAGCCTCTATGCACGTCCTCTAGATCCTCAGAACGCTTTCAGATTGTTCTCCCTCGGCGGGGTGACACTCCCCGAAACACATTTCTCGATTCCGGTTTTTCTCTGTTGAGACGTATTCTCGCACAGCAGTGATCCTCAAAGCACGCCCTCACTCACTTGAATCCTCTGTGGTTTTCTTAACTTACAGCCGCACTTGTTCTCTGAAGTCCACCCTCCTCTGAAAGCTGGCTACGGAAGGCCGCACCAGCCGCCGCAGCTGCTTTGGCTCTTGCCCACCGCGCCCGTGCTTTGGACGTTTGCTCGATGCCTCCGCGGTTCTCGAGGCTCCGTCTTGAATAGCCGACGTCGAGGACATCTTCGACTTCATCCGGGAAGAAACTCCAGTTGTCCGGTTCCTCCTCGCGGGGAGTGCTTTGCTTGTCGACTTCTGGGGGCCTTGTTGGCCTGACTGCAGAATGGACTGGGGGGTCCACTGCGTCCAGCTCTCCGACACGTTCAATGGGAGCTGACGGAGTGCGTGCATGCTTCCTCCCGATGAGCAGCGGGGCGAGGAAACGCCTCCGAAAGTTACTCCAGCGCGCGTCAGGAGTCGCTTGCGGGGTGAGCAAGCTGTTCACACCCACTGGGGCTTCGTCGGCCACAGAGGCTGTCTCAGAAACTTGTCCAGACTCTAGCAACTTCATAC